>NC_088931.1:20230000-20315000 GCF_038396675.1 Hydra vulgaris
ACATGATTTTATTTATATTTTTATCATAATATTTAGGTATTGGTATTATTTTTGCAATATTGAAGTTTTTCAGTTATTATTAATTAAATAATTTTTTTCAATAATCAGTATCATTGGTATTATCAGTATTTATTAGTATTTATTCTTTGCAAAAACTGCATTAGCATCCAAGGTTTTCAAGTTTTTTTTTTACCTACAATTAAATTTATCTCAGAGTTTTCTTTCTCATAGGTAAGTTGTCTTTACAAATGGCTAAAGTTCATTGTCTGCATCCTATATAGAATCAGTTTAATGCCAAAATGACTAGAATGAATATATATGTATATTTATACATAATTTTCTTTTTATAGGTTATGCAAAGTGCTGGTATATCTGGAGAACAAGTTGTATTATTAATAGAAGATTATCAGTTGGTTGAACCTAATTTTCTAGAACTTATTAATAGTTTATTGTGCTCTGGAGATGTGCCTGGATTGTATACGTCAGAAGAATTAGATCCTTTGCTGGTTCCATTACGTGAGCAAGCTTCTCAAGAAGGATATAGAGGACCCATTTATGGATATTTTGCTCAACGTGTGTTATGCAATCTGCATGTTGTTTTAATTATGGATTGCTCATCGTCTAATTTTGTAATAAATTGTGAGGCAAACCCTGCACTATATAAATGTTGTTCTTTTCAATGGTTAGATAGTTGGACTAAGTCCAGTATGCTGCAAAGTAAGGTTTTGTGTACTTTTTGTTGCGCTAATTTTTTACATAGAAATGTTTTAATGAGTTTTTCTTTAAAAATGTTCTTTTAAAAGTTTTCTGGGTAAATATTTTATAGAATTTTTTTGCAGAATTGTTTTAGAATTTTTATAGAGTATTTTTCACAAAATTATTTTAAAGAATTTTTTATTGGTTTTTAAACATCTTTGATATCATTTAATAATATCAACTAATTGTCTATTTAGCTTTCAAACTTTTTTACCAGTAGTACTCTAACTTTTTTATTATAAGATTTTGAACTTTTTTATTATTAGTTCCCAAACTTCTATCAGAAGCCAAAATTGATCCAAATGATTCACAGAAACTACCTCCATTTCCAATGAATGAAAAATTGAGTGAACATTTCTACCTTTTACATCAAACATGCTTAAAAGTTGGTGCAACTCCTCGACATTATTTGAAATTTTTAAATAATTATGTTAGTCTTTATACAGCAAAAAAAGAAGTCATTGAAAAAAGAAGAAAACACTTACAAGTAAACTTTGAAATAAAATTTTTCAACTTAAATATATATTGCATATGATGATCATTTCAATTTTTTTTATAAGGGTAAATAAAAACTTGAAGTATTTGTTCCCAACTTAGTCTTTATTCCTCTCATATTAGTCAAGTTTCTATTCTTCTTCAACTTAGTCAAGTAATTTTGTAATAAATTGTGAGCACTATATAATGCACTATATCTATATAAAAGTTTTTGTTACCAAAGTTACTTTATTAAAAATAATCTTGATAATAATTTTTTTAAATTTAGGGTGGTGTTTCTAAGTTAAAGGAAGCTACAAATCTTGTAGATGATTTAAAAAAAAATGCTGCCCTTCAAGGAAAACTACTCTCTGAAAAACAATCTGAAGCAGATGCAGCTTTAAAATCTATTACTCAAAGCATGGAGGTTAACAATTTTTTAAGTTCTAAAATAAAATTCAATATTTATTTAAATTTAATAATTTTATCAATTTATTATAAGCTTATATAAATTGTTTTAAGCTTATTTATATAAGCTTATTTTGTTTAGAATGCTGGGAGTCAAAAAGTGGAAATGGAGCGTTTAAAAGAAAAACAGAATGTTGAAGTTGAAAAACTGGCAAAGCGCAAAGAAGCTATTGAAGCTGAGTTAAGTGAAATTGGACCTGTTCTTGAAGAAGCAAAGCAAGCTGTTGGAAATATTAAATCAGAGTCCCTTAGTGAAATCCGTGCACTGCGCATGCCACCTGATGCTATTCGTGATATTCTCGAGGGTGTGCTCAGGCTGATGGGAATTTTAGATACTTCATGGAATAGTATGAGAGGGTAGCATAATTATTTAAAATTGATCCATCTAAGTTTAAGTTTCCATTTTCAGAGATTTTTTAGTATTTTAAAGGGATCCCAAACCTCCAAGACATGTTATGTTGATATTAAAGAGAGTGATTGAAAAAAAAATGTTTGGGCTAAATTTTTTTGATTAAAACAAAAAAATAAATGCATACCAATAAAAACTTTTTTATTTTAATCGAAGCTCGCCTTTTCCATTTTTTTGAAGGCAAAAAATTCAGCATAATATACGCTGCAATCCACAGACTTAAAAATTTATTCAACCCCATTTTTATTCCTAAGAGTTTCAGTACATGACATCATTAACTTTTTTGTTTGTTTACATAATCGATCTCTTACGCAAACAAAAAAATCAATGACCTCATGTATTAAAACTCTTATGAATAAATTATCAAGTCTGTAAGTTGCAGCTTATGCTATGCTGACTTTTTGGCTAACGATAAAACAGAGAAGGCAAGCTTTAACTAAAATAAAAAAGTTAGTTTTTCTTGGTATGCATTTATTCTTTTGTTTTAATCAAAAAAACTTAGCCCAAACATTTTTTTTATCATTCCCTTTAATATGATCATAACATAACGGAGGCTTGGGATCCGATTAAGTAAACTAAATGAAAATTATTTTTTAATATAAATTAAGTTTAATCATAAGTAATCTTTAGATTTCTTGCTAAACGTGGTGCAAAAGAAGATATAATTTCTTTTGATGCACACAGTATTTCACCTGAAATTCGCAGCAGTGTTGAAGAACTATTGGAATCTAAGAAATCATCATTTGACACTAAAGTATTTTTTTTGCTATTTATTACTTTTTTACCATTGCCCTGCATTTGAGGTTTATAATTTTTTTTAAGTTTAAAAGTTTTTTTAGAACTAACAATTTTAGTTTTAAATACATTTTTTATTTTTTTATTCAATACTTCTTAAAATTTAATTGATATCTAGAATATTTAATTAAAATGTTTTTGGATATTTAGGTAGCAAAAAGAGCAAGCGTTGCAGCAGCTCCATTAGCAGCTTGGGTAACTGCAAATGTTAAATATTCTAAAGTTTTAGAAAAGATTGGACCTCTAGAAAAGGAGCAATCAGAATTGCAAAAGTATGTTTAGTGTAAATTTAAAAAAGTTTAAATATTAGTTATAATTAAAATTAAATGTAATAATAATAGTAATAATAATAATAATAATAATAATATTAATAATAATAATAGTAATAACAATAATAATAATTGTTGTTACTATTATTATCCAAATATATATATAGAGAGAGAGAGGCCTCGGCAGGAGTAAATGAGTGCGAGAGCAGAGAAAAGCTCTTCTAAAACAAATATGGCGAGCCACGTAAGCTGCTCATCTAGGTAGCATTTTACAAGAGCTTTCAGTTTTTGAGCAAGCTATATATTTATTTTTTTAAAAACTGCTCATTAAATACAAAATTTGATTTCATACGTGTTACAAGCATATGCTTGTAACATTAATGTATTAATATTTTATTAGTAATAATGTATTAATATTTTATATTTTCTTATTGTAATAGAATACAGGCATTTTGAAAATTATTACAACAATTAAAAGTTCCACAGTAAAAGTGTTTATATAATTACAATTTTTTTTAGCAGAAATTTTAATTTTTGTTCTACTTTTTTATTTTCAAATTAAGATAAATTTATAACCTGAATACAAAAACAAAGTATATATTGGCTCAAGTGCCACCTCTTTTAAAGTTTGTTATGCAAACCATTTAAAATTATTTAATACTAATAAATATAAACACGACACAGATCTTTCCAAAGAAATCCGGGAGTGAAAAGAAAGTAATTTTGTACCATCTATTAAATGGAAAGTTATTAGGTTTTGTAGGCCATGCAACCCAGTCTTAAAAATTTGTTATATTTTTTTAAATAAAAAGTTTATAAATAAAGGCACTGACTTAATTAACAAGCTGGGCAAAATGGTTTCTGTGTACAAACACAAAAACTAATTTCTATTTGTCCTCCTATGACACTGGTGATTAGACAACCATTATTATTATTATTTTTTTTTTTCATTAGATCTAATATTGCTATAGTGATATAAAAACTCGTTCCTTTGTATTTGTAATTATTTTAAACGGCTTTTTTTGAATTTGTGTTTTATGGCTGATGATTGATTACGAGGCATGAAACTTTAAGTCCCTCAAATTGTTGTTTTTCTTCATTTTGGTTTTATCATTTTAAATATATTTATATAGCATATAATTATGTATGTATGTATTTAATTATATAATGCTATAGATATATTTAGTTACATAACTAAAAGTTTCACGCAATAGGTTATCAGATGTAACAAAATTAATTTAAGACATCTTACATCTGTTACATCTTATGATTGCTATTGTGTGAAACTTTTAGTTATGTAATTAAATATATCTTTCTAGTTATACATTTTTTAAATAATTAGTTAGATATATTTAAGTACATAACTAAAAGTTTCACGTAATTAAATTCATTCAAAGATTATGTATGTATATACAAATATATTCATAGTTTTATGTTGTTTTTTTTTTTTAATAAGACCTAATATTAGTTTTGAAGGAATAGGTATATTTAAAAAAAAGATTTTCTTTTTTTTAGAGGCATAGACAAGTCTCAAAGCAGATTAGACAAGCTTGGAGAGGCTTTAAGTTCAGTTGATAAAAAAGTGGCTGATATGAAATTAAAGTAAGGGACTTTAACTATTTAAGATTTTGTGCAATATTTTACATAACTACATAAAATTACTTTTATATTTATATATATTTTAGTTATAAATATGTCTAATTATTATATTATATATATAACTATATATACACATATACATACATAAATATATAAAAACTTTCTTTTAAAACTAATTGCAAAGATTTGAAAAGCGCACTCAAGAAGCTGCAAAGTTAAAAGTTGAGTTGGACAAAGCTGAAGAAACTATTTTAGCTGCTGAGACATTAGTTGACAAGCTACGAGGAGAATTTCAGAGATGGACACTGCAGGTTGTGATTGTGTGTTAGTTGTACCTAATATTAAAAAGTTCAACTTTAAAAAGTTTAACATGTTTTATTAAAAATTTCCCTTATTTTTTTATAATTTTTACCCTTATATGATAATATTCTAATTTTTTAAGGTTGGTGAGCTAACTTCTGAAGTTGAAAAACTTCCTGCTTATGCACAACTTGCTGCTGCATTCATAACATACCTTGGTCATCAACCTGAAGATATTCGCAGAAAATATTTAGGAAAGTGGTGTCAAATGATTGGTTTGCAAAATTTTGATTTAAGGAAGTTTCTAACTACAGAAAGTGAGCAGCTTGTATGGAAAAGTGAAGGGCTACCTTCTGATTTATTGTCCATAGAAAATGCCTTGATTATTTTAAAGGTATTAAAATTCAGTATATATAAAATTTTAATTTTTTATATTATGTAGAAAAGTAGTTATCATTGTTAAAAATGACTTCACCTTTTATGTTCATATCATATTCCTTACACCAAGTAAGAATCTCTCCTTACATTAAGTTATTTAGAGTTCTTAAAAAAATCTTGATAATATATTTGTATTAAAAGACTGCCCTAGAAATATAATCTATTGTTGTTTATTCATGTTAATATATTATTGTTGCTTTTATTACTAATAGGATTGTGTTTGCCCATTTTTGGTTGATCCTTCTCAACAAGCTACACAATGGCTTAAACACCATCTAAAAGATCAGCGGTTAGAAGTTATAAATCAACAGGTCTAAAATCTATTTATAATTTCAAAAATGCATACGTTAGGAATGAAAAATACATTAGAAGTGCCTAATATCAAAAATGCATAAATAACACAGTCACATAAATTAATAAGAAATAAAAAAATTTCACTTGCTTTTAAAATCTTAATGTCTTATAAAAACATATTAATCTTATAAAAAACATGTTAATAAAAATCTTAATATCTTATAAAAACATAGGATGGAAACTTTGTCACATCTTTGGAACTTGCAGTTCGATTTGGAAAAACATTGATAATCCAAGAAGTTGACGGTGTAGAACCTATTCTTTATCCAATCCTTCGAAAAGATTTTGTTAGTCAAGGTTACAGATTATGTGAATTTTTAGTTTAAAAAACAATGTTATTATGTTATATAATGACCAGAGTATAGTTTATTATTATTTGACATATAATAAGAAAATAATTATTAAGGCATATTAAAAACTTCTTTTTTATAACCTAATTGTTATGTTAATGTTTCAACACATTAAAATATTCATAAAATATAAATGAGTTAACCTTTAATTAAAAGAGTTTATAGGAACACTTTTTATGGCCTGATTTTTACAACTTTTTTAATGAAACATTGTTGTACAGTTTTATGTTTTTTCTAGGTCCTAGATATGTTGTTAACGTTGGAGAAAAGTCTGTTGACTACAATGAAGGATTTAGGTAAGCAACTTAATAACTTAAACTATGTTGTTTCTTTTTACAAAATTATTTTAGAATAAAATTTTACAAATAGAAATTATTTATTAAGGGTTTATCTTACAACTCGTAATCCTCATCCAGAGTTAACACCAGATGCTGCATCATTAGTAAATGAAGTTAATTTTACAACTACTCGTGCAGGTCTCACAGGACAGGTTTCTTTTTTTCTAAACTTAAATTAATTTTTTTTTTTCATTAGATTGTTTGATGTATTTTTTTAAAATATTCACACGTGTTTTTTGCAATCTCTACAAGATATTTATTTTAAATTCTTTTTTTGTTTTGTCGATCATCCAAATATACTTTAAGGCATATTTTTTCAAAAATATTTTTTAAGTAAATGAAGCATTTTTTTGTCTTCTTTATCAGCTGTATTGAAATTATTTATTTATTTGTAAACAGCTTTTAGCATTGACTTTAAAAATGGAAAAGCCTGAATTAGAGGTAAAAAAAACTGAGCTGTTGCACAAAGAAGAACAACTAAAGATTCAATTAGCTGAACTTGAAGATTCATTGCTTGAGGTTAATATTTAAAAAGTTTTAATTTTTTAATTTTAAGTGCATTTGCAATATAATAGTTTTGATGTCCTCCAGTATAATACATCTTTTTTTTTTTTAATAATTTTTATGCATGTTTTTTTCAGGTTATTTTAAACAATTTTTTAGATCATTGCAAATATGATACCTGCACTTGTATTAACTTTATACATTAATGTTCCAACTTGCAATGGTTTTTAAATTAAACAGCCATATTTAAGTAATATTTTAACAATCTTATGACAATGGTAATTAAGGGTTGAATGAGAAAATTTGTTTTTTCCCATTCTCTAATTTATTTCTGTAGTAAGATTAAAAAATTACACAGTTTGAAAAATGACAAAAGTGTTAGAGCCATCACCAATTTTTGCTGATTTTTTAGTTTTTAAAATAAATATAAGTAAAAAAAAAATTATTTCATGTCATAGTTCTTTTGGAAACCACAAATAAACTTGAAATTTTAACTAAGTAATTAAAAGTCTTTTAATTTTAGGGCACGTTTGCATGATTTTAACACTTTTTTTTACACATATAAACGCAGTATAGTTGGTGGCTGTTTTGAAATGTTTTATACCTTACTAGTGAAGTTTTAATGATTGTGGAAAAATATATGCATACCATACAGCTTAAAGGCACATAGCATATTTTTATTTGTACTTTGTATGTATTATATGATACATAGTACAAGTACACCTTTGAGCAACATCATTGCCATAGTTAGAGTCCGTGTTAGAAAGGTAAACTTCTCTAATATTAAGTTTTAATAGGACTTAAGTCCTACTATAAAGATTTAAAAAAAGTTAGTTGCAATTAGTAAGCAGTTTCAAAAAACTATCCCAAAAAACTTTATGTAAGATTGAAATTGACTCTAAAATGCTCAGCTTCCAATTGAAAAATTGATCATTATAGAATCTGTCATACTATTTTGATTAATTTAATGCAAGAAAAGCAAAAAAAAGTTTCTAACAGTTGTGTAAATTATTTTTTTATCTAGTCCGCTTTTCTTCCAGAACAAGAAAAAATCAATGCAATCAAAACCAAATCAATCAAAAAACCAAATATTTAACTGCTGTTAAGTTTAAATCAAAATGAATAGTATTATTTTATTGTACACAATTTATTGGATTGCCCACTCTGTTCATATTTTTCATATGCAATGTAGATAAAAAATTGTGTTCATAATTCAAGTTGGTGGCATTTTTTAGCCTGTATAAATCCTCTCTCTTGTTTCTTGCAACCTTAAAAAAAAACACAAAAAAATTCAAATTTTCCATGGTCTAGAAATTCACCAGATATGAATCCAATTCTAAATGTAAAGATAATCAACTTGCAAAGTCTTAATGATGTTGCCATTAATGTATGTGCATACGATCTTGAAATCAAAGAAATGTGCCCTAAATTAAAAAAAAAACATCGAAATTTATTAAAAATTTTGTTAAATTAAAATTTGCATCATGAAGAATTTTCAGCTCAAGATAATGCCGCTCAAGCATATTGAAGAGTTTAGTAATAAATAACCACTCAAACGTATTAAAAAGTTTGTTAAATCAAAATGTGAATAAAATTTTTGATTTAAACAACATAAAAAATTTACAACTCATTACATTCAACATAAAGAATTTACAAATAATTTCACATAAAAACATTGTTTTATGCTTTTTAAGTTTTTGGTCCTTATATTTTTCACACCACTGTAAATGCTGAAAACTTGTATTTTCTTTTTTTGCATATTTGTTTTGCAAAACTCTTAAGGGTTTATGTTGCTAATAGGCTTTTATATTGGCAATATCTGATAATCAATTGCGAGAAAATATTATTGAAAGGGTTTGATTGTTTGACATACGAAGAGCATTGTTTTTAAAAGAGCAAAGTCCATTATTTCTTAAATTGAGTTTTTAAGTAATAAAGAGTTTGTTAAAACTTTTTAATTGGACTCTTCATTAAAAAAAGTTTAAAAAAAATGCAGGCTACTTTTAATAAACTTATAAGTGTTTAAAATGTTCATTTTAAACAATAAAAGTTTATTAAAAGTAAACAAAACTTTTGAAAGTAAAATTGATTTTATTCAAATCACAATAAACTGTTAAAAATTGTAAAAGTTTTTGATATTTTGTTAGATAAGTTTTTTTTTACTTCCCTCAAAATTGTAAAATGTGATTTCATATGGCATAAGAGAAAATAAAACATGTTAAATTTCGTTTATAAAACTTTTTGAGGAAACTTGAACCCCTCACTTTTTAGTGATTAGTCCACTAGTTTGTTAAGCTGTTGCACAAGTTGCTACAGTGCAAATAATAACAATAACAGTGCAAATATTTATTTATTTTAAATGTTGAAATAGTTGCTATAAGTTGCTACATTTTTTGATTGCTTTTTTAAATTTTCTTTCAACTAGTCTTTAGCAAATGCAGAAGGAAACATTCTTGAAAATAAAGAACTTTTAAGTTCACTTAACAAAACAAAGTTAAGTAGCATTACTATCAGTGATTCGTTAAAAGATGCTCACCAAATCCAAGCTTCACTTGATAAAGTAAAACTATTATTTTATTCTAAGCCTTTTTTTAATTTGAATTAAGTAATTATCTTTGTACACTACTCCTTGCTATTGATTTAAAAGTTTTTTTACTACTGTTTAAATTTGTTTAGGAGAGAGATGTTTACTTGTCATTAGCTGAACATGGAAGTGCATTATATTTTGCTATATGTGATCTGGCTAAAATCAACAACATGTATAGGTTTAGTCTCAATTGCTTTTTGAGATTGTTTAAAAGAGCATTAGAGTCAATAAAGGTGGGTAAATAATTGTTGTTGTTATTTTAATATATTTCAACATGACTTATAAACAACTTAAAGATTTAAGAAATTTTTGTTTAGTTTAGTTTTCTTTTAATTTATCTTCCTTAGGACAAAGGTACAAGTGACAACCATATTAATATTCTTAAAGACTCAGTTCAAACATTAGTGTATGAATATGTTTGTAGGTCACTTTTTAAAGTGAGTTTTTTTTAATTAAATAGACATAGAGATTTTTTTGCTTCATTTTCTTTTTTAGTTTTCTTTTTTTCTCTTTACGTATTTTTATTAATTTGTTTTTTTTTTAGGCTGATAGGCTCTTATTTGGTTTACATTTGGTACATGGAGTCTACCCAAATCTTTTTGAAAAACAAGTAAGTTATTTCATGGTGCTTTTTTTTATTATCATATGGTTTGTATTATTGAAATACTGCTAATTATTTTTGCTGTTTGAGATTATTGTTAACATTTTGTTTTTAAAGGAGTGGGAATTTTTTTGTGGAATTATTGTAAACACTGCTTTAAATGAAAAGGTCTGATATTAGTTTCTTGATTTACTTTTTGCAAAATGAAAATTAATCATATTATATTAATTTTTTTTTTTTTAATTTGAAGGATTTATTAAATAGTCTGAAAAATGAAGTTCCATCATGGGTTGATGAAGAGCGTTATTCATCTGTATCGTCCCTAAAGGTACAAAACTCCAAAATATTAATAAATAATCTCTTTTAAAATCTATGATTATCTGGTTGTAGTGTTTTAAGTTGTTAAATTCATTGGTTAGCTGTAGTGTTTAACCTATATCTTTATGAATTTTACTTTTTATATTTTTAGAGTCTTATTAAATGAACTTTATAGGATAAAAAAAATTAAAGTTTAATAAATATTTTTAAAATTTAGATTAAAAAATAAGTTTTGACATATAATTTACATGATTATCTGCTAATTGTTTGTGTTTTAACAATAAAATGGTTTTATTGGACATAAATTTTTACATTCTGATTTTAAATTTAATCAAATTTGGTTCATATTTCAATTTCTAATTATTTATCATAGTTTACTGTCAATCACTTAACAATTTAGTACAGTTGCTTCCTACTCAATCCTTTGTTAATACTATTGTTTTCTGCTCAATACTTTAACATAATCGTTTGCTGTTCAATGTAATTGTTTGCTATTCAACACAATTGTTTACTGCTCAATACTTTATTAACACAATGGTTTGCTGTTCAATACAATTGTTTTCTTTTTGATACAGTTTTTCTCTTCAATACAATTTTTCTTTTCAATACAATTGTTTACTGTTCAATACAATTGTTTGCTGTTCACTACAATTGTTTACTGTTCAATACAATTGTTTGCTGTTCAATGCAAATGTTTGCTGTTCAATACAATTGTTTGCTGTTCAATACAATTGTTTGCTGTTCAATGCAAATGTTTGCTACTCAATCTTTTATTAAAAAATATTGCAACAAAAAGATTCTTTTATTAAATGATTCTTTTATTAAAAAATTTTGTAACAATATGATTCTTTTATTAAACGATTCTTTTATTAAAAAATTTTGTAACAATATGATTCTTTTATTAAACAATTCTTTTATTAAAAAATTTTGTAACAAAAAGATTCTTTTAAAATTTAAACTTTGTTTTATTAAACCTATTTAAAAGAACTTTTTGATTTTAAGACAGAGAAGTTTAATTTTTCAACAAATTCACTTTCAACAAGACTACAATCAACCACTATTTACTTTCAACAAGACCGCAAGCAACCACAAAGCAACAAGTAACCATTTAAGTTGGGAGTTATAAGTCAATAGAGAAGAGAGTTAAAGAAAAAATGTTGAAAATTTAAAAAGTACACACTGAAATTTCGTGTGTGGAGCTGATTCCAAAGAATTGATGTTTGAGGATAACAACTAGTTGAATAGTAGTTCTTTGAGAATGAAGGAACATTAACAGTATATGGATGCAAGTTTGCTAAATGACAAGATTGATTATATTATATTTGGTGAAACAAAAGATAGCAGTTCACTTGAGCAATGACCATGGTTATTTTTGAATAAAAAAATTGAAAGAGATTTGACTTTATAATGATGTGACAGGGGCTCAAACTTAGCAGCTAGAACAGGTCTACAATGCATTTTTAGACCTTTTCTTAAAGAGAAAGAAGATTATTTAAAGAAGCACATCAAATATGACACCAGTGCCCCATACAGAATGCAATAAGAGACTAATAGAGATAAAGAATGAAATTAGGAGTAAAAAAATTATGGACACAATAAAGAGAAGAAATGTTGGCATGTGTTAACCTTACAATAAATTTGTTATATGGATATCATGAGAGATTTGTAGTGAAGCTAGAGAACTGTACTTTATGTCTTCTCAGATAGAAATATCAGCAATATGGTGATAATTATTAGCATTAAACAACTAAATTTTGTTTGGGTTACAACTCACTAGTCACTGCAAGCCCAAAGCTTGCAGTGACTAGTGAGTTGTAACCCAAACAAAAGATCACAGAAGAGAGATCAAGAATGGATCCTTGTGGTACCCTTGCAGTATGTTAATAATGCAATTATAAAAAATGTTTTAAAACATTTTCAGATACTATTAAATTGTTTTGCAAGTTTGCAGAACTGAGTATTTCTATTGTAATATCACTACTAGGAGGATTTTTATTCAAACTTTAGAAACTTTTTCTAATCTTATCCCAAATTATGGAGTTTTATTACATATTTATCTTCTTCTTGATAGGTTACTTTCACAGGGCTAAAGAACCTGCCCCAATTTGTCATGAGCAATATCTCTTTCTTCAATTGCAATTATTGTGGTTAATAAATCAGCTGAAGAATAAGAGGGTTAAAATCTGTATTAATTTTCAGAGTGTGAGCTGTTAAGCTAAAAGTAAGACATAAAAAGTTTGTTAACTAAAGACTTAAACACTTTGCTTATAATAGTAAAAACACTTGTTGAAAAATAATCAGAGAGGTCTGAGGGATCTTCAGAGTTTTTGAGAATAGAAACAACAGATGCATTTTTCTGGAAACCTGAAAAAACAAGATTTAGTTAAGCACTTTTTAAATAGTTTAGAAATGAGATGATGAGAGTTCTTGATCACAAGCTAAGGAAGAGAAATGAGAAATAACTTTATCAACAAAAGCTGGAGTGGTTTGAATGTCCGATAATGGTTTAACATTTTTCTCTGGGATTCAGGAAAAGTCATTAGATTCAAGAGATGAATTCAAGTAAAAGCTATTTGCATGTAATTGTGTCTTATCTTTGGGAAATATAATAAAATAAGATCCATGTATGGGAGATAAAATGTTATATCTGTGTTATCATCTCTGGCAATCATAAAAAGATATTTACTCTCAAGAGAGATGTTCTGCTGAAAAGGATTATGATTAGAAACTGAGTCTACACAAGAAATTGGAGAAAATCATAGGGTAAGAAAACACATAATAGAGTAAAGTTCAACAAATCATAGAGTAAGGCTTGACTTCAAATGAAGATGGAATAAAAGATTCAATGCTTGCCTAAATCTAATTACATAGGAAAAGCAATCTTTAGCTAAAGGACCGTCACAAAGAAAGTTAAAAAAGAATCCCAGTCTGCTATAACATAGTTGTACAAAGTTTCATGATTTTTTCAGAAGTTTAATGATTCTGGTGTAGTACAAAATTTTAGTGACAGAATTTTATGCACCAGCTCAAGGAGGAAAAACTGAGCACAAGCAAGGATCATAGATAAATAATCAAAAAGCAAAGATAATTGATTTGGATTTTCTGAAAAATGAGTTGTAAAGTTAACTATCTGGGTAATAGAAGAAGAAAGACAAAAGTTTTTAACTTTAAAAGATCATGGTACTAACGACCTGTTAAAGTTAAAGTTGTTAAAATTCAATGTGTCAAAGCATTTAGTCTGATAAACATTCAAGTTACCAACAATAATATTGAGAGATAAATGAAGAGAAAAAGTTTGTCAATTTTATCAATTAACATTGCAATTTTTGGGCAAAATAAGGAAAAAAAGGTAGTTGAGTAAAGTGGTTGAGTAAAGTGGTGCTAATATGAAAACACTTAAAAGGATATTTAGAGGAATCAAGCCTAATTTTTTAATAAATATTGATGTTGTAATATATTAATAATGAATTGTAATATAATAATAATGAATTGATGTGTAAGTATATGCTCAGGTCATCCTTGTGACTGTTACAGAATTTGTCAATCAAAGGATAATAACTATTTAATGAAATCTGAGAAAGTAGGTCTAGGGAATTTTGCATGAAGTAAGATTCTACAGATGAAAAATTTTATTAATGATTAGTTATGTTTTAAATTATTAGAGAGAACTAGACATAGATAGTACTCTAAGCAATGAGTTATGCAGTTGCCTTATTTATGCTAATCAACCCAACGTAGCAAAGAGTACTTTATGTGTTAACAATGCACATCAAAAGCATTAACAGGGACACTTTCTATGATCATTATGGCACTTTCTATACTCTAATAGTTTATAGCCTTTGTTGGAATTAACTTCTCTGAGAGCTATTACAGAGTAAGGGAAACTTAACTAGGCTGGTTCCTCCAAACCAAAAGTTTTTGAGCTGTACTTTCATTAGGAGGTTATAGAAAGTGTCACTCAGCCAATACAAAAAGGTCAAAATGATCCAGTGTTATCATCATACGCAGGAGAAAGTGTACTACATATTAACATCTATGCTAGTCTATTAGATAAAAAAGAGAAGTGAGGCTGGTCAACAGATATTTTATGCCAACCCCTAAGGTTTTTGCATAATAGGCTTTTGAAAAAGCAGTAGTTGGCTGCAGTTTACATCTGCTTACAATATGTTTTTTTAATTAAGACTATCTCTAGCTTTTACTTAACTAGGTTAAATATTAATGATACATATAATAATAAATATTTATATATATATAAATACAGTTGCAGTAGTTTTTTTATATTTCTGTGATTGTTTTTTGATTTTTTTTTTTTGTGAAATTTTTTTAATTATTCCTAAATTAAAAAGCTCAATTGAGCATATTGATTTTTTTGTTTAATTTTAGCGGATAATATATTTAATACTGTTTTTAATTTTGCAGTCAACTTTTAATACACTTTTTTCAACATTGGATCTTACAAATCAACAAACTTGGGGAAACTTTGGGAAAAGTTCACAGTGTGAACTTGAGTTTCCAGCATCATTATCTAAGAAAGTATCAGCTTTTCAGCAGGTATGCTTTGGGTTGTTGTTTCTCAAAACTATCATAAATATATATCATAAAATAGAAAATAAAGTAGATATTTAACTAAATTTTCATTGGTTTGTGAAAAAATTTTTGAAACAAATCTTTGCATGAGTAAGTAACACAACTAAATATAAAAATGTTGTTAATTGGTTATTTCTGTGTATATCTTTTACCCTCGATTGTGTACCTTTTACCCTAGATCTATGTATACTACTTACCCTAGATTTTTCTGTGTATACCTATGTTCTGTGTAACCTGTGTAGGTCTTATCAAAATATTTTAAAAAGCTTCAAATATGATTAAAATGGTCATCATAATCAATTTTATGCAACCTTTTATAGAAAATTGTCAAACTAACATATTAATAAAACAATTAAATAATAAAAAGTTTGTGTCTATTTTTTTTTTTTTTTTTTTTTTACATTATTTTCTGGCATGTTTTTTTTTTGATTTGATAAAGCTAAGTCAATTAAAAAAAAAACAAAGTGAACTTGTTATTAACATGTTGGTAAATATTTTAATATAAGTAAAACAAGCCTAGTAAATATTTTACTAGGCCTATTTTTTTTTAAAAATTAGTATTATATACTAATTGTAAAAGAAAATAGACCTTTTTTACCAATTATTTTCAGTGTGTAATGGCAAGTAATTTTTATATATATTTATATACACATTCTAAGATATTAATAAAGATTCTTTTCATTTTTTTTATGTATAAACAAAGTTGCTTGTTGTTCAAGCATTTCGACCAGATCGATTGCAAAGCGCTATAAGTGTTTTTACTGCGAGGTCATTAGGTAAAAGTTGTTCTTAATAAAAATTAATAGTAATAATAAGTTATATTTATATTTTTTACTCTTTTAATTTTGAGCTTTGCTCTAATAAATGAAAAGTTCTTCTTTCTTGCTTTATAACCTTGTTTTCAAGATGATTTTAAAAAACTAATTACAAGTACAAAGTGAAGTTGCTGGTAGATTTTTTTTAATTTGGTTAAACTTATGCAGGTCTAAAGGTATTGTCTACTTCATCATTGAGCTTAAAAAATTTGGTTAAAGAAACTACATCAAAGGAACCTATCCTTATCATTATTTCTCCAGGATCTGATCCTTCACAAGTAAAATTTAGTTTTACATAAAATAAAAATTCTTTGTTTATATGGCAAAAATAAGTTTTTTTTAATAATATATAATTATATCAGTTACATATTACAATGAATGAAATACTACATTAATATTTAATAAGATTTATAAAAAAGATTTTAGGTTACAATAATTTATTTTAAATTTAGGAGTTAGAAGAGTTAGCTATACAAACTGTGGGAAAAGATAGATATCATCAGGTAATCAAATATCAATATTTTATCATACATTTTTTTTTTTTTTAAGAAGAACTTTAGATTATCATTCCCAAAATTAGAACTTCATACATAATTTATTGTAATATTTAGTAATTGTATTTTTTATTTTTTTTTAACAAATTGGTATTGCCATTCATCTATATAAGAATATTAACAAATTTTGAGTAAGTATTATCAGTAAATGACTGAGTTTTGGTAGAGCTAAAATTCAATTTAAGAATAAGATTTGTTTGTCAAGACGAAGGTATATTGTTTTGTCATCAGCAAGTAGAGCTATTTTAGAGGTAAGATTGTCAGCAAGATTATTTATATAGATGAGAATCAACACAGGTCCAGGGACAAAAGCTAATGGTATCCAAGAAGTTACTGGAAATGAATAAGAGTGTTGTTCATCAAGAAAAATTTTAATATTGTGGTTAAAAAGGAATGTTTCAATAATTTTAATAACTTTTCCAGTTACACTATATTAGGCAAGTTTATGGAAAAGACCAGCATAGATTTTGCCTTACCAATTTTATCCACTGCACAATGAAACATTTTTCTATAACAGTTTTCAACCAATGCACAATGAAACATTTTTTTTATAATTTTTAAATTAGTTTTTTAATTCAGCATTAGAACAAGATTAGTGAAATTTGTTTTTTTTTGTTTTTTTTTTGCAGTTATTTTTTAGGTGCTCCCAGAAGTCCTTACTGTCTTATCACAGAGCACCGCGAGAGAGCATTTAACAGGAAGTTTACGCCTCCTTCCGTACCAATGTCGCTTGTTGGGCTAGAATTGGGCTTGTTGGCGTCGAACCTAGGACCTCTGAGCCAGAACTCTAACCACTGCGCCACGGCTGCTGTTTTGATTATCAGAGAATATTGTTAGACTCAAACTGAGATATCAAAAGTAGTTAAAGATTCAATAAACTTTACTAATATAGTAAGAAGACTGATTGTGAAATAGTAAGAGGATTCAAAACAAGGAAAACAATAGTTAAGCACTTGTTAATATATAAACGAGGAAAACAATAGTTAAGCACTTGTTAATATATAAACGAGGAAAACAATAGTTAAGCACTTGTTAATATATAAACGAGGAAAACAATAGTTAAGCACTTGTTAATATATAAACGAGGAAAACAATAGTTAAGCACTTGTTAATATATAAACGAGGAAAACAATAGTTAAGCACTTGTTAATATATAAACAAGGAAAACAATAGTTAAGCACTTGTTAATATATAAACGAGGAAAACAATAGTTAAGCACTTGTTAATATATAAACGAGGAAAACAATAGTTAAGCACTTGTTAATATATAAACGAGGAAAACAATAGTTAAGCACTTGTTAATATACTTGTTTAGAGAGTAATGCAGAGAGTTGCTAGAAAACACTTTTGTAAGACTGTGGCAGGACTGTCACAGTCTTTTGTCATATAAACCACAAGCTGTAGAGAAGTTTAAACAAGAAACAACTCTGTCAATGGAAGCAATAATGATTTGGATGTCTAACAATGGATTAACCTTTTTTTTTTTGCAATGATAAGAAGTGTGTGGTCATTAGATTCAGGAGATGAATTATAGGAAAATTTATTTACAAATAGTTTCAAATTGTTCTTGGGAGAGATAATAAGATCAGATCCATATATGAGAAATAGAGTGTTGTACTTTATAAATGGCGTTGTTTCAGATTTTCAAAATATTCTAATCACCTAATTTCTGAAATAAAATATGAGTAATCTGAAAATAATGGAGTGTCTTTGTGTCAGAGAATACTTTTTTGCATGGATTTTTTGTATTATTAAAAAAATATTTGTTCTCTAGAGATTTTTTCTTGTGGAAAAGATAAAAAAAGTGATTACAATTAGAAAAATCTAATTTGTGCAACTGTTTCTACAATTGGAAACAGCAGTTGCATAAGAAAGGAGAAAACCAATGTGTAGGCTTGAATTTAAATAATTAAACAGCTGTTGTGAAAACCATGGGGTAAGGAATTCAAATCAATGATTAGGAATAAAAGCTTCCATGAATCTAGGAGATTACAAAAGGGGGATAGTTTTCAATAGAGAAATAAACAGTATCGCAATAAAGATCTTCACAAAGAAAGTCACAAAAAGATTCTCCTATAGGTATTAGTAAGAAGTGTCATGTAGAGCATGGCATATAGAGATTGGATGAGTCTAATGTAAAAGAAATGCGAGACAAAAGTTTTATTGTATTCCTTTAGTTCATAACATGATCTAAAGGAGAACAAAGAGATACTGAAGTTTAGAGACAAGAGAGAAATGCTAGGGTTAGAAACAAGAGAAAAATCAAGGAATGATGGTAACTGATAAGGGTTACATGGATAACAAGTCACAAAGTTAACTATCTGTGTAGAAAATTGAGAAAGACAAAGGGTTTTAACTTAAGAGCCAGGAAACCTAGTGGTACTAGAGCCAAACCATTCATTGTGATGATAATAAAGTCAACAATAACAACAATATTGACTGGGGATAAAAAGAAAGAGCTTGGTCAGTTTGATCAGAAACAAAGTTTTAAAGAAGGAGTCTTGGAAAAAAGGATAATAGTAAAGATCAAAAAGAAAGATGATTGATTAAAGAGGCACAAAGCAAAAGCACGTAGGTCTGATAAATTTAGTTGAATGTAAGATTAAATGAAAAGTTACTTTTAAGACCACACATATTTGCAAAGGATAGATTAAAAAATTTGGTAGTATTAGTGGTTATATTTGAATAATATTTTTAGGTAAAAAATGAATAATCCTTTTAATAACTAGACAATTTTACTCTAACCCTACTTAAGTCCATCATATATTGTGTATGACACCCTAAACAATTAAACTTTGCAGTTGTCTCATTCCTTTTAATCAAACCCAATTCATAATAAAAGGTCATTTTTAGTGGTATTGGCAGCGCATATAGAAAGCACTAACAGGGGCACCTATGCACAACATAGCTCTGTTATTTTAATTAATTGTAATATCTAGTAATTATGATTTGTAATTTTTTAAATAAAATGGAATTTTATTCTAAATATTAGAAATTTTTAGTTTAATTTTTAAAAAAAGCTGATATCATCAGGCAATAAAAGATATCATCAGCTAATGAAAGATATTAGTAATAAAATATATTTTTTTGAATAAAAAATGTTTAAGGTAGCCATTCTCTTTTTTTTAGGTAGCCATGGGTCAAGGACAAGCTGAGATTGCCATGAAACTTCTGCAAGATTGTGCAAAGTCTGGTGATTGGTTATGTTTGAAAAATCTACATCTTGTTACTCCGTGGCTTAGCAAACTTGAAAATGTAAGTATAATTAGGATAATCATTGTAGTTGTTAATTTGATAAAAATTAAAAAATCAAGTTATGTTAAATTAAATTTATTAATAACAATTTGTAAATTGTATTGTTTTATAAATTTTTTACATTGTTTTTTTTTTTTAATAATTTAGTTACTAAACAGTATTGAACCAAGTGATGGTTTTCGTCTTTGGATGACAGCTGAAACTCACGTCAAGTTTCCTGCAATTCTTTTGCAATCAAGTTTAAAGGTGACATTTGAAGCTCCTCCTGGTATTAAAAAAAATATGCAGCGTTCTTTTGAAAGCTGGACTCCTAACTTTTTTCAGTCAAATAATAACAGTCGCTGTTATACTTTGTTTGCTCTTGCATGGTTTCATGCATTAGTTGAAGAAAGAAGAAATTTTATACCACAGGTAATCTGCTCAGGACATGTTAATAGTGTGTGTAGAGATAAAGGTTATAATTATATTTTTAATTTCTTTTTAAAACATGTTATTTACATATATGATTATTTATTTGTATTTTTATATGATTATTTATTTAGAAACATTTTTATTTTTTATTTTATCTTTTAACACTTGTGTATGAATCAGGGATGGACTAAATTTTATGAGTTTTCAATGGCTGATCTTCGAGCTGGTGCAGATATTGTTGATAGATTATTTAAAAAGGCTGGTAAAGACAATTATTATTATGTTTTCAGTATTTGTTTAAAGTATAATAAATTTTTATGCATTTATTTTTTCAAGGAAATAAATCGATATCCTGGGATTTTTTGCATGGTTTATTTGAAAATGCAATTTACGGTGGAAGAGTTGATAATAACTTTGATGTCCGCGTGCTCTCTTCATATCTTCATATGTATTTTTCTGATAAACTTACGGTAGATTTTTATTAAGTAATACATATATTTTAGTAATTAAAGGTTTATTGTTAAAACACTTTGATACTTTTATTTAATTTAACATTTCTTTAAACATTTTTTCAGAGTTCCTCAAATAAAACTTTATTTCCTGCTAGTGTTTCTTTGCCAGCAACAACAAACTATAGAGTATGTGTTTTAAAATTTCATACATCAACTGTTAAACGTCTTTTATGTCTAATTATGACATTTTTTATTATGTTTTTTTTTAAACTCCTGTTGTTTATATTTTATTTTTTAACTAATATTGTCATTTTTTTTATTTGTATTTTATTTATTAACTATATGGTAGTGGTGTAGTGATAGAGCGCTTGCTTCGTAAGCGAGTTTGATTCCTGCCATGTCTCTGGTAGTACTGCACTCAACTTGTTTCTCCGCGCAGTGGGCTTGTTTTTCAAGGTTCGCATTTCGGAGCTATAGAGTTGAGAGAGGGTTATAACCACAAGTAGCCTCCTCATCTTTAGTGGCCTTCTGGGCCTTGGGGAGGTGATAAAAAAAAAAAAAAAACTTTAACATTACTTTTTTTATGGTTGAACAGTGCGTTCTATAAAAACATTCTATTTCCTGGTGAAAAAAATTACAGGATATTTTTAAAAAACACAAAATAGCTTTTTTATAGCTCTTATATACCTGTTACTTGGTTAAACATGTTATTTGGTCTGGGTGAACTAGTTTTGCATGAGATTATTCAAAATCATTATCAAATAAGCTTTATAGTTAAAGTTAATATTAGAATAGTTACAAAAGGATTAAATATTTATTTCTACCAAACTCAAGATTAAGGTGGGGGGTTTGTAAATGGCTTATTTATAAAAGAGGTTTGTAAAAATTATTTTTTTAATGTTTTCTTTTTTTCAAAAAAATAGTTTTTGAAAGCGTATTCTCCAGGTCCCAGAATGTGCTTGATATAATACAGGGATTATCTTTTTCCAGAATTCTGGATATTTTTAATTTTATTTTTTCTCAAATATCCAAATAGTTTTCTGCAAATACAAGTTTAATTATTTATTTGTCATCAAATAATTAAGACAATAAAGATATCCTTCCTCAATTATATTTAATTAGGTTAGGGACTATTTGTGCGCATTTACAACTATTTTTTCCTTTTTTTTTTTATGCGTATATTTATTATTTTGACTATTTCACCTAAAAATCTAGTTTAATTTAATCTAATAATTTTTCTATATAAGTTGTACTAATTTATAAACTATGATTTAGTAAGTAAAGTTGAAATATTTTTTTTTATATAAAAAATTCCTGCCAAAACCTAAACCCTTAGTAAATGTATGTACACTCCACTGCGCCTATCCCCATGTAAGTCAGTCGATGTATGTACACTCCACTGTGGCTATGGCTTTAACAGTCAACTAATGTCTGTATTGATGCACTTTTTATATAAAATTTTGAGGAAAAAAAAGAAAAGTTAAACAACAATAGTAGTTAAAAAACATAAAACTACTTGGAAATTAAACTTTTTAGAAAAAAATTTTTTTAAATAAATAACTTCTCTATAGAGGATTCGAAATCACAACCTTACCAGCCGTGCATCTTATCTTTACCACATACTACGTCACTATTTTACTAATTTGAAAAATTAGAATATTCAAACTTTTTTGGTGTGCATGTAATATTAATATTATGTGCATAATGTTAGTGTTATGTTTTATAATAAATATTTAATTTATAGTAACGCATTAAATAAAATAATTTGTGCGTACAAATGAATTTCTTTCCAAATACATGAAACATTTTCTTACTTACGCAAAATACACTTTTATTTCCGGGTTTTTCAGACAGGATAATCCCAAAACTCAAAAGAAACAAAATTTTGTCAAAAATTCAAAAACAATTATTGTTTTATAAAAAAGTATTATATTATAAGTGAAAAAAGTTAATTAACAAAAAATTTGTAAAAATGAAAAAATTAGTGAAAAAAAGTTAATTATCAAAAAATTTATAAAAATGCACTTTTTTCATTTTTAGTTAAAAAAAACCATGGTTTTTAGGCAATAAAATCAAAAGTAATAATTTTTGTATAAAATGATTGTTATATTTTATCAAGAGATTTTTTATTCAAAAATTTTTCTAATACAGTGTTTTATATCAAACACATTTTGGGAAATGGAAGAAACATTTTCAAAAAAATTATTTTGTCAAACCACCCATAGTGATTATTTGGCTCAGGCAAATGTCAAGAATTAAAAACACTGTTGAAAGCTAAATGTTGCAAATGTCAAGGATTAAAAACACTGTTAAAACCTAAATGTTGCAAATGTCAAGAATTAAAAATACTGTTGAAAAATGTTACTTAAATTTTTGTTGTAAAAGTAATCTATTCAACTTCAATTTAAAAATCAAAAGTTTCAAAAAAAATCTTGTTTTCTTAAAAAAAATTTATTGTTGGTTATAAATATGATTTAGCAGATTTATTTTATTGATTTTTTAAGGAGTTCACAGACATTGTAGCAAATCTCCCGGATGACGATTCTCCAACATATTTTGGTTTACCACTGAATATAGAACAGTCTACACAGAAGGTCATCAGTTCACAGGTGAATACAAGTATACAAAGATGTAATATGGCTTATGTAACAATATTATACAATTGTACATACATTTTGATTAAATTTTTTTTTTTTTAATTATTCTGAGCACATCCAAATCTAAAATCTGGTGCAATTTTTGCAATTTCTCTAACTATCAATCAAAAAAATTTCAATTAGGATATTAGTTTAAGCAGACAATAAATTTCTCACAGTTTGAATTTTTTTTGTTTTCTTAGTTTTCTATCCATAATGCAGAATAAGTCACATACATAATAGTTACTATAAATATTTGCTGTGTTAGTTATACTGGTGAATAGGTTTTGTCAAGGATTTACTTACCATATTTAACAGTAGCTGAATTTAATAGTATATATTAGTAATGATTTATTTTTAAATAATCTAATAGCATACATAATAGTTAAAAAGAAAAATGTTTAATATTTTAAAACATTGTTAATGCAAGCTTTGTTGAACATAAATACAAATATTTTTCAGGTTATACTTCAACTAAAAGTCCTGATGCGAGCTGATATTTCTGTTCACAAGTTTGATAAAGACAAATGGGCTACTGAGTTAGCTCCAATACTAAATTTATGGAAAAAACTAAATCAAGTAAAGCTTTCTTATCATAACATAATTTTAAAGGTGTAAACTGTATTGTATATATTAATATTTAACAATATAGTTTGTTGGATGTTTTTTGTAAACTTCATATTTTTGTTTCAGGGTTCAACCTTTCTGCAGATGAAGGTTAGCCTTCCTTCTGATGATCCAGACACACCTCCAGTAGAATCTTTTATTAAGTTAGAGTACTACAACTCTATTGTGCTTGTGCAGTATGTTCATTCAACTCTTGCATCTCTAGCTAAAATTATTAAAGGTAAATTGTGCCTTTTTTTTTTAGTTTTTATTATCTCGTGTTGTTTTTTTATTAAGTTACTGTTTAGTTAAAGTTTAAATTTACTAAGTTTGCTACTTAGTACATTATTTATTGCCTTAGGTACCCAGTTGTTGACACCAAGTGTTCAATTGATGGCAGCTTCTTTGATGCATCATGAAACTCCTTCTATATGGAGCAAAGAATGGGAAGCTGGTCCAGAAGAGGCAGCTTTGTGGTTGAAAGCTGTTATGCTAAAGACAAATGCTTTAACTACATGGTTAGAAAAAGTTAAGTCTAGATCATTGTTAACAGATGTTCTTGATTTATCAGAATTATTTCACCCAGACACATTTTTGAATGCATTAAGACAACAGACAGCTAGGTAAAGTTTTGTATAAGCATACATTCTAAAAAAAGAAGTATTTCATGTTTTTGTTATTGTGTTTGAAAAGCATTGAATATTTTTTTCAAATACAAAAACAATTTTAAAGTGTGTACTTGTTTGTAGAGCAACCAAAGTACCTATGGATCAATTGAAGCTAGTTTCTTCTTGGAAGACTAGTGGTTTGTCTGCAGCAAAGGTTGCTGTTAAAGTTAGTAGTATATCTATTTCTTAATACAAAGAAAAAGAAAAATGCATTTGACTTTTGTATCTAAAGCATTTTAAATTTTTTTACCAGATTGGAAATTTGCAGTTAGAGGGATGCATTTTTGATGGAATTACTTTGTCTGAAAATGGACGCACGTCTGTTAGCATATCATCTGTACCACCTTGTTTTGTTGCATGGATTTCTAAGGTATTACATGCTTAAATTTCCTTATATATGTATAAATATATATATATATATATATATGCATACTGTATGTATATATATATATATATATATATATATATATATATATATATATATATATATATATATATATATATATATATACACACACACACACACACACATACAAACAGTGCTGGATTTACAGACAGTTCATGGCCTAGGGGACCCGAAATTGAATTGCGATAATTCAATTTCGGGTCCCCGAGATAAAGAGAAACCACCTTAGCAGATACTAATTTTTGACTTTGCCTAGAAGAGAAAGAGCATCATTAGAAGAACCAGCCCAAATATGATAACAGTATTCCATACAGTGACAAATTAGAGATTTGTAGAGGTAGAGAATAGAATCAGGAGAGAGAAAATGGTGAGAATGATAACAGAAGCCACCTTAGTAGATGCTAATTTAGCAATCCATTGTATATATAGTTTTCAAAAAAGAGCTACTTTAGATGTAAGGTTGTCAGGAAGATTATTAACGTAAATAAGAAACAAAACAGGACTAAGGGTAGAACCTTGAGGTACCCCAGAAGTTACTTGAAATAAAGAAGAGTGTTGGCCTTTGAGGATGACTTTAATAAAGTTGCTAGAAAAAAACATTTTGATAATTGCAAAATCTTTCCCAGATACACCATATGAAACAAGCTTATGGAGAAGACTATGCCAAACTTTGTAGTAAGCCTTAGATATGTCAAGAGCAATAGCTCCAGCCTCTCTGCCTCCATGATAAAATCTTTTAGTCACAGCAGTTAGCAAGTCAGTTGTAACGGGTGATGCGGAAGTTATCGGACAAATCCTAATTTCATTATTTGAGCATAATAATTAGTTTTCGTGGTTTTATGCGTAGGCATAAACGTTCTATAAAATATAAACTTTATTATTTGAAACATAATTATTTAAAATGAAGTTAAATGCAGCTGAACGAGAATCTTTTCGAAAGCGACTAAAAATGTTTTTTGTAAATAAACCTAATATAAAAAAAAAAAATCGTAAATCATTTTGAAAAGGAAAGATTTGCTCGAAGTACAATATATGATAACCTAAAAAGACTTGAAACTGTTCAATCGTTTTCTGATAGAAAGCACCCTGGTTGTCCGACATTCTGGACTAGAGAAAAGAAAGCTGAATTAACGAGACTTGTCAACAATCGAAAAGGGGTCAGTCAGAGAAAAATAGGTATTAAATTCGGTGTAAATCAATTGACAATTGGTTGTCAATTTAAAAAAATGAATATTAAATATAGAAAATGTGAAAAGACTCCAAAATACAGTATAGAACAACAAATAAAGGCAAAAAAAAGAAGCAGGAAACTAGTTAACCAACTCTATAACACAAAATCGCTTCTAGCCATCGATGACGAAAAATACTTTTGTTTTGCAGGGAACAACATGCCTGGAAATTCTGGATACTACACAAACAACAAAAAGACATGCCCAGAAAGTGTTCGTTTTATAGGAAAAGAGAAATTTCCAAAAAAATTATTAATGTGGATAGCCATATCTGACCGTGGTATGTCCGAGCCATTGTTTCGTACTTCCAAGGCTGTAGCGATCAATTCATCAATCTATATTAATGAATGTTTAGAAAAACGACTTCTTCCATTACAGTATTGATTGTCTGACATTAAGTTATTTGGTTCGAGACGGGATGTGAGAAATTTGTTTATCAAAGACTCAAAGACCTTGCTAATAACAGAAAAAAGACTGATCTGACAATAATTGGAGGGGTCAGAATGTTCACCAGAGTTTTTGAAAATTGGAACAACAGTTGCCATTTTCCAGCAGGCAGGAAAACATGACTCAGTCAAGCATTTAATAAAAAGTCTAGAGAGAATTAAAGAGATTTCTGGAGAACAATTTTGTAAGACTATGACTGGAATGTTGTCTGGATCACAAGCCGTAGAAGAGTTTAATCGAGATATGATTTTAGCAATGGAAGCTGGAGTGATTTGAATGTCTAACAATGGGTTAACCTGTTTAATGGAATAGAAGAAGAGAATGGCCATAAGATTCAAGAGTCAAATTAGAAGAAAAGTTCAGTCTTATCTTGGGAGAGGTAATAAGATCATTCCCATGAATGAGAGATGGAATGTTAAACCTTCCTTTGTTAACAACGCTGTTGAAGATTTTCCAAAAATCTCTAGAGCCTAACTTTTGAGATAAGATAAGAGATTTAATGAACCTTTTTACATCGATTTCTTGTAATAATAAACAGTCGTTTGTTCTCAAGAGAGTTGTTCCTTTAAAAATGGCAAAAAAAATGATTGCAATTAGATATAGCAGCTACACAAGAGGATGAAAACCATGGAGTAGAATGAGGCTTGACTTGGAACTGACTTAAAGAAATGAAAGCTTACATTCCTGCCTGAATCCAGTAGGTTACTAATGAATTCAGGAGGTAACTACTTAAACAAATATTAAAATCAATAGTTAAAGACATATCCTTCACGTTTTAAGATAATAGAACATCTCTGCATAGACTCAATGAGTTTAATAATTTTTTCGGTTGTAACCTCATTTTAGGTGGCTTCAATAGCTTTAAGTAGCTCATCAGCTTTCTGAAAAGTCCTTTGTGTTTTAGGGAAAGTTCAACTTGGTACTATAAGTTTTCGATTGGGTTGAGATCAGATGATTGGCCACTTCATTATTTTAATTTGATTGATTTGATTTAAACCATTGTTTAACAAGTTTAGAGGTGTATTTTGGTTCATTGTCTTGTTGAAATAAAAGGCCTGTTATTATCAGCATGAGGAATCATTTTTCTATGAGAACATCACAATAAACAAATTGATCCATAATGCCATTTATTTAATGGATAGGTCCAACTCCGCTAAAACCAGAAAAATAACCCTAAACCATTGCACTTTTTCCATCACCATACTTGACTGTTCCTCTTGTGTATTTACGATCTAAATGTTTATCTTTAGATCTATGTTTTTTCAAATTGCCATCAGAACCTTTCAAGTTAAACTTTGAAACTCCATATTACTCTTTTTCAATCATCAAAAGTCTCTATGAGCATTTGCAAATTCAATTCAAGTTTTTCGGTTCTGTCGAGAAATGAAAAGTTTTTTTGCTGCTCTGGAGCTCAAAGGTCCTGAAATTTGTAACTATTTCTAAATGATATCATTAGCACTTTTAAAAGGATTCTTTTTGGCATGACTATTAATTTTTCTGCACATGAAACAACATGTTTTGTGTGGTCTCCCGCTCTTATGTTTTATTTCTAAAGGATTGCCTTTATTAAAATATTTGATTATTTGATATATAATTGAATTATAAATGGAGTACTTGGTGGCAATTTCTTTTTGTTTAACTCCTCTTTTATAATCTATATATCTAGACAAATATTAACAATTTGTTAATTTTTATTGGTTAAGTATTAATGATTACAACATTAAAATTGTCTTCGACATTTTCACACAAAGAAATTCACTTGCAAATGGTTTTTTGTGGTTGGGAATTGTTTTTAAGAGTAGTTATAAAAAATTTGCTAATGTTTTGGAAGACCACATTTTTACATTAAAATACCAATAAAAGCAAAAAAACATATTCATTAAGTAGTCTTATTATGTATTTTTTTTTTTTCCTATCTATTTAATATTAACAATTTTTTTTATTTAAAGAGTCTTTTTTTTAGAAAAGTTGCTATATTCAGTAATTGAAGTTGAAAAAAATAGTTTTTTTACTTAGTTGCTAATGTTTTGGAGGACAGTGTATGTATATATATATATATATATATATATATATATATATATATATATATATATATATATATATATATATATATATATATATATACATGAATGTATATATATATATATATATATATATATATATATGTATATATATATATATATATAGTATATATATATATATATATATATATATATATATATATATATATATATATATATATATATATATATATATATATATATATATATGTATATATATATATATATATATATACACACACACATATATATATATATATATACATGAATGTATATATATATTTATATATATATATATATATACACACATATATATATATATACATGAATGTATATATATATATATATATATATATATATATATATATATATATATATATTTACATATAATGTATATACTATTTAGATGAATAAAAACAACTGATTAGCAGGACTTGAAGTTTTATGCCCGAAGGCAATCATCGGTCGTTAATACAAACAAAAAACGTAAACAAACCGTTACAAAAACGTAAAAATTACTGTAGAATGACTTGTAGTAAAAAATAAATCAAAAAGTTGTTATAGTTTACTAGTCTCCTGTGTCAAATAAAGATAATAAGAATTTTTTTGAATGTTGACACTGAGACAAAGGTGTCTCAGTGTCAACATTCTTGGAAACCTTACAATCTAGCAAAAAAAAAAAATTTTTTGCTAGATTGTAAGGTTTTGAATGTTTGACAATTCTCCATTCTATAATTGGCTTTATGTTTTGGTCTTTTAAAGTCCATATTTCCTTAGATAGTTCTGTGTTATTTCTATACTTAACTGATGCAAATGATTTGAGATGGTTTGCGTATCTCAATTTAAATGGTGTATTACTAATACCAAAATATACTTTTTTATTATGATCTTGATGGCTGGAACTTAGAGTTGCTTGGTAGACAATATTGTTAGACAAACATTGATTGTTCAAAGGGCAAAATGCTTTATCTACGCAGTTACATTGGTTGGCTTTTAATTGATATTTGTTGTGCAAAATTTTGAAATTATGCAAATTTATGATAGATTTTAGGTTAGGCATGCAACTGTAGCTGATCTTAATAGAATTTTGGTTAAAGATTTTATGTAGCTTGTGGCCGGCTGGAAAATATAAGTCAATAAGGGCTAGAAAACGGTTTCCTATTTTTGTTTTGGCGTTTAAGCTGAACAGAGGGTTATACCAAATGATATTACATTTATGATGTTGTTCTTTTTTTGTTGATTCTGATTTGAGATGATTATTTGTTGATTCTGATTTGAGATGATTAATTGTGATAATAATAATAAATACTACCTATTAATACTTCCTATTCTTAAAATGAAGTTTTTCTCTGAGCAAGTTTATTTTAAAACAAAACATTTTTTTTTAATCTTTCTAATATAGGTCATTTAAATTCATAAATCAATATTCAAAAAATTTGCCTTTGTTTGAAAAATCAATAGACATACTTTATACACATTTAATTTTTACTAATAAATTTATCAAAATGAGAGGGCTATTAATTTTATATAGTCAAAACTTTTAAACACTAAAATATAATTAGATGAAATTGAAAAACTGTTAATATATTTAGTATAAGATAAACTAAACATTTTAACTGTTAATATATTTAGTATAAGATAAACTAAACATTTTAACTGTTAATATATTTAGTATAAGATAAACTAAACATTTTATCAAGTCATTGCCATCATGTTTGGGCAGAGGCAGTGATCATGTAGGGGTATTATTGTTAACTGTTTATAAAATTTTTTGCAAAGCATATATAAATGTTTTGTAAAAAAAGAAAATATATATATATATATATATAAAAGTAACTTTGTCTGATTACCATTTTCACCTTGTTTTTATCTTTTAAACAAAACTGATGATTAGTTTTTAGGGGCGTAATCATAATATTGTTTTTTCAACATCTTTTTAAAATGACGTTGATTCGCTATCCTTAATGTGTTCCCAATGTACTGTATCAAATTATAATTTTGTATAAATGAATAGAATATTTCTTAAGCTCCAGCAGCTTTTATTGAACTGCTTAGCCAAAATGATTAATTTGGCAAATTTGTGAAACCTTCCAATATTCAAAAACAGCGAAAATACTATAAAACTTATTGTTAATAAAGATCATAGTTGTGGTTTTTAATGGAACCATATTCATTATAGCAGTAAAAATACACTTACCTTTTTCTACTAGGTAAAGTTTTACAGAAAATCATGATATTATGTAAATTTACTTAAACCAGAAGCGTATTGTTTATAGATGAATAAATTAAGTGTATTTTCAAAGTCACAATCGTACGTATTCATTATGGAAAAGCTTTCCATAACGCACATTGTATTTTGAATATTGTTCAAAGTTATTTTTTTAATGCTTTCTAAGTTATAAAATCAAGAAAAATTGTCAACATCATTAAATTGTTGGGAAAATATTTTTTTTGTGCGTGTACCAATTTTCTTGATTTTTTAAGTTTACATTTCTGGTTGTTTTTTTTTGTTTGTTTGTTTTTGTTTTTTTTATGGTACTTAACAGACAAGTCTTTAGCCAAAAACTTAAATTAATAATATTAAAATTTTTAACCAGAGATATGTTTTTAACACATTCTGCAGAGCAATAGCAAAAACAAAATAGATTTACTTAATTATAAAAACTCTTTTTTAAAAGCATGTATTATAAGGAACAATCTTTTAGAAGTAATGGAGAAATAAGTTGTTTTTTTATCTTATAGAAAATGATCTTGTATTATGCATTTTAAAAAAGAACTCTTTATAATATATTATGAGATAAATATATCGATGCAATTCGAGTTTATTAAAACGAAATTATTTTATATTTGTTAAAGAATTTTTTAAAAGGAAATACCTGAACTTTAAATTGTATTTTTAGGAGCAACCAGAGCCGTACACTCCAGATGAATGCATTTCATTACCTATTTACTACACAACGAATCGAGAAAAAATCGTTGCCGAATTGAATGTACCTTGTGGAGGAAATCAACAAAAGTGGATTCAATGTGGTGCTGCACTGTTCTTGAAAAACGAATGAATTTATCAAAACTCTTTAATGATTTTAAAAACGAAAGCTTGTGCCAAAGCTGATAAGAAATCATTAAATAAAATAATGTAAAACAAAATTGTATTTTAAATGTAAATAAATTGAATTTATTGTAAACAGATATAGAATATTGGATCAAAGTAACATTTTTTTTTTGTTTTTTTTTTTTTGTTAAGAATTGAATAATTAGAAACTATTATAAAACAGACGACGGCAAGCTTGATATTAAAAGGAATTTATTTAAATTCGAAAAATCATTTCAAAATGTGCAAAATTATATTTGAATTGAATTTATAATTATAGATCATTTTAAAATGTTAAAGATAAAAAAAAACATAAGAACCCATCAACTGCGTCTAGTGACGTGGGTTATTTTCATTGTTTTTTAATAATCTGCTTAAATATTGATTTTGTAAGGGACCACAAAATTTAGCAACTGATATAGCTTCACATGATTTAATTTGGGTATTATGTGATAATTATTTTGATACTATTGAAATATAAGTGTTTAATATGGCTAATAACTGATGATGCGGAAGATATCGGACAAATCTGAACTTAATTATTCCAGCATAAACCTAATATAAAAAAAGTGAAATTGTAAATCATTTCAAAAATGAAGAATTTGCTCGAAGTACAATATATGATAACTTAGAATAACTTAAGGCTTTTTAATCCTTTTCTGATAAAAAGCAAAATTAATGAGACTTGTCAACAATCGAAAAGGAGTCAAAGAAAAACAGGTCTAAAACTCTGCGTAAATCAATCGACAATTGATGGTCAGTTAAAAAAAATGAATACTAAATATAGAAAACCTGAAAAACTCCAAAATACACTTTTGAATAACAATTATATAGAAAGTAGGAAACTCTCTAACCAGCGAAATCACTTTTGGTCATCGATGATAAAAAATACTTTTGTTTTGAAAGTGACAAAACGCCTGGAAATTCTGGATACTGCACAAACAACTAAAAAACATCCCCAGAAACTGTTCGCTTTATAGAAAAAGAGAAATTTCAAAAAAAACTATTAATGTGGATATTCATATCTGACCGCGGTATGTCCGAGCCATTGTTTCCTACTTCCAAAGCTTTTAAAATTATTACATTGATCTATATTGATGAATGTTTAGAAAAATAACTTCTTCCGTTCATTCACAAGTTCCATGGAGACAAACTATTTATTTTTGCCAGATTTAGCAAGCTCTCGTTATTCTAAAGATTTATAAAATTAGATGGACGAATATGTCTTTGATAAAGAACCCAACCCCCAAATGTGCCTCGAGCACAACTAATTGAAAACTTTTGAGGACATTTCGCGACGTTAGAATTATCTTGTTCTATCTCCGCTTTTTGAAAAAATTAAGTTATTGATAGTGTCGTGTACCTCAGAATAATGTTTTTCTACTGTATTGAAACCTAAGAAATAAATAAGAAAGTTGCCAAGAAAACATGTTATTAAAAAAATTTTATATGCTTTCTACTAAAGTCTTTATTTTTTGAATTGTTTTATCTCAGAACTCAAAAATGTGTAGAACAAGACAGTTCTAACGACGCGATTTGGTACAAAAAATTTACAAGGAAGATTGGCAAGCTTCATTAGAGCAAGTTTTGATTGATCGCATGAAATTAAAACTACAAAAAATTAATTTAAATTTTTTACAGTCGCTTATGAAATGTGTCAAAGCAAAAATGATATTAATTGAAAATGATGGTGTTTTTTCATGCAAGAAATAACTGATTTTTATTAAAAGATAAATACTTTATTTAAAAAATATATATTTATAATTTTTTTTTTTCATTTATAAATAAGATATTGACGTTTTTATTTTGCCTAATAATTTTTTTATTTTTTTTATTCTGATTCACTCCTAACAAGGCTGCAAGCAATCACTATATTGTTGAGAGTAACTAGATAAAAAAGATTAAAGTTGTAGAGCAAGGAAACGATTGACAGAAGAACTAAAAAGATGTAAGTTGTGTGAGTAAGGAAAACATGAAGATGGGAGCTTGTTTGAAAGATTTAAAGTGCTGGGAAAAATACCAAACGAATAAAATTTTTTAGATCATGCAGGTATAGATATAGCAAACAAATGAGACTTTGCTGAATGAGGAGTCAAGCAAGAATGAATTTTGGTTAATAGAACTAAAAATGATAGCTCCTTTGAGCACTGACCATAATAGTATTTGCAGAAAAGATAAAGAGATGCAATTCAAATACATTTAGAATGTATTTTTGGACCTTGTCTAGAAAAGAAAGAGCATTATCAGAATAACCAACCCAAATATGATAACTGTATTCCATACAGGGACAAATAAAAGATTTGTAGAGGTAGAGAACAAAATCAGGAGTAAGAAAATGGCAAGCCCGATATAGAAAAGCAACCATAGTGGATACTAATTTAGCAATCAACTGTATATATGGTTATCATGAAAGGTCAGGAGTCAATGATAATCTAAGAAAACGTGAAGAAGAGGACTCAGTGAGAGGGTTGTCATAATTTAATACAGAAATGTCAACAGTACTGCGATATGTGTTTGCAGTAAATAACTGAGTTTTGTTAGAGTTAAAATTCATAAGTCACTGCAAGTCACGATCTGTTACAAAAATAAGATCGGCTGCTTGTTCCAAGCGATCGAAAAGAGAAGACTTTCTTTAAGATAGGAGTAAAAACTTGAGTCATCAGCTAAGGAGCTACTTTAGATGTACAGATGTATGTAGGTAAGAATTGTAAGAATTTATGTAGGCAAGAAACAAAACGGAACCAAATATAGAACCTTAAGGTACTCCAAAAGTTACTGGAAATGAAGAAGAGTATTGGCCTTCAAAGATGACTTTAATAAAGCGGTAAGAAAGAATCGATTTGATTATCTCAAATTTTTTTCTAGATACACCAAATGAAACAAACTTATGGATGAGACTAACATGCCAAACTTTGTCGAAAGCTTTAGATAAAAAAACAAAAGCCTTTGCTTCGCCGATTCCATCTAATGCACGATAAAATCTTTGAGTCACAGCAGTTAGCAAGTCAACCATAAAGAAAGAGGATCGAAAACTGTATTGATTGTCTGCCAATAAGTTATTTCGCTCAAGCTGGGATGTGAGAAATTTGTTGATCAAAGACTTAGAGTTTTATAAAATTTAAATAATACATGCTATTTTCCAGCAGGCACGAAAACAAGACTTAGTCAACCACTTATAAAATAGTTTAGAGAGAATTAAAGAGAGTTATGGATAACAATTTTGTAAGACTATAACAGGAATGTTGTTTAAACCACAAACCATAGAAGAGCCCATTCAAGTCATAACCTTAGCATCGGAAGCTTGAGTGATTTGAATGTGTAAAAATAGATCGACCTGTATATTTGGAATAGAAGGACGAAAATGGCCATAAGATTTAAGAGTCGAAAAGTTTTTTGCAAATAGTTCTGTTTTATCTTGGGAGAGGTAATAATATCAGCCCCATGAATGAGATATTTAATAATAAATCACTCTTGCTATTGACGCTGTTAAAGATTTTCCAAAAGTTTCTAGAGTCTAACTTCTGAAAGATACGAGATTTAGCGAACTATGAATAATGGAGCTTAGCATTAGGCAGCATCTTATTACTGATTTTTTGCAGTAATATATAGCCGTTTGTTCATAAAGCGTGGTTCCACCATAACAATACGGTAATGATTGAATGCATTGCTTGTTAATATTCGATTAATAGGTGAATGGGACTGGGCTTGAGTTTCTCCCTGCACTTTCACTAAGCCTACAACTATTCTTACGTCTGCGTCTTCGTGTAAAAGGAGCTTTTCAAAACTGAAACTTATAAAAAACAATTTACGATTAACCATGGGACAGTTAAGGCTTTCTAACATGACTGTATTATCAACTCAAAGTGATAATAAAGAAAGACTGTATCATCAATTGAAAAGTTTTTAGCTTTGAAGACCGGGAAGAAAAACATTTAAATTAAAAAAGTTTAATGTCAAATAACAATAGCTAAACTTTGTCAAGTAGTTTATGTATTATCTGAAGTCTTTGAAAGTCTTTCTAACTTGTTTGACAAACATTTTATAAACGAATATATATAATCTATAGTGCGCGAACAATTAGGACGGACTATGGTAATTAGTGAAAGTCAAGAAGGGTGACACCAAGGGTTTACCGCACTGGGTGACATTACCTCCGTTGACGCCTCTGGGTTTTTGTGTATCACGTCAGGTTTGAGGAAAAACCTCAAATGTGTGTTTACAAAATTTATGCTTATATCCTCTGTCATAAAAATATTTGACTAATTTTGCCAGAACCCAGTAATTTTTAGTACAAATGTACAATATAACTATAGACCATGATATAATACTTAGATATGAAACCTGGTGTACCTCAAGACTCAATTTTGAGACCAAATTTCTTTATTATTTTTATCAACGATTTTTTCTTATTTATAAAAGACTCTGAAATCTGCAACTATGCTGATTTCAGAGTCTTTCACTCTCTCTTTTTGTGACAACAACCTAGAGAGTGTTATTGCTTGTCTTCAAATAGAAACATCAAACGCGATTTTATGGTTTACTTTGAATAAAATGGTTGCAAATCCGGACAAACTTCATATTTTTTTAGCTGGCTTAAAAAATTGTAATGATCAATTTTTAATGGTCAGAAATTTTAAAATCATGGTTTTTTCTATGGTTAAACTTCTCGAGGTTACAATTTATAAGGATTTGAAATTTGATTTATGTGGAAAAGCGAATATTAAATGCTTTGCTCTTTCACAAATAAGGAGCTTCTTATCAGTAAAACAAGCTACTGTTTTATTCAATACTTTTATACTGTCAAATTTTTCATATTATTCTTTGATTCGGATGTTTTGTTCAAAGTATAATAATAACCTAATTAAAAAAAACCTAATTTTGAAATGGTTTGGAAAATTATGTTTTTGTAAAATCTGTCAAAAATAATTTTTTTTATTTTTTACGTCAAAAAAGAACTAATTTGTTGTATTTATTCACATTTATATTATTTACTATGTAAATTATTTTTAATTTTTTTCACGATATGTATGTTTGTTTTTTCTAAAGGCTTCCATGCTGGTATAGCAAACTCAAGAAGCGGTCTCGCAAATGTCGTATAAAGTTATTTCACCGTTTCTACATCAAAATATGTAAATGTACGTTTAATTAGACCCAAAGTTCTTTGCGCTTTTGCCGTCGCTGAAGTCATTTGATCATGCCATTTAAGGTTGGATGAAATAATTACGTCTAAATCTCTTTCTCTTACTGTTGTATCTAATTTATGCTCTTTGTCGTCATGGGTCATACTGTAACTCATTTATGGGTTCCTTTTACGTACATGCACCACTTTGCACTTTTCAACGTTCAACTTGGTCAACCAGATATCCATTTTTACAAACTCATTGATGCTATTCTGTAATGACTTGTGATTTTGAAAATTTTGTAAATCTTTGATTAGTTTACTGTCATCAGCGTATAACTTGGGAATTAAGTTAACAATTGATGGTAGACCCTTTATATCATAAGCTTTGCACTTTTTCAACAGTCGTTTATGTGGAATTTTATCAACGGTTTTGGCAATTCCACTCATACTTGCTGTTAAAATGTTTAATGTTTCTAGTAAATTTGTTACACAGGCTTTATTTTTTACGATGCCGTGTTGATTTTAAGACAATAATTTATTTTCCAAGAGATGAGTCATTATCGCTTCTATTATAAATGCTTCCATAACTTTTCATGCTACAGATGGTAATGATACAGGTCTATAGTTAAGTGGTTCTGTTGTGTTTTCATTCTTGAATATTGGTGCGATATTTGCTTCTTTCCATTTGCAATGATCTTTTTCTGTTTCAATTGATTTTCGGTAAATTAAAGCAAATGAAATTGCGTCACTACTTGAACAACTTTTATGTAAGGATTAATACCATCACTAACGCATGCTTTGTTGACCTCTAGAAAATCCAGTTTTTGCCTCATATGCAACAATATCATTCTAATCCTATTCAAAAAAATTTGTAATGTGTGGTTAAACTCCGGAATTTAACTATGCTCTTTTACAAAGACCGATTGAAAACTTTTGTTCAATATATTATAACAATCTCATGCCGGTCAGATGTGAGTATCTTTGCGTGGTTTTTCATTGATTATATTTTACCAATGTTTTTTTTTTGTTCTTATTTGCATATTTGCAGAATAATCTCGGATTTTTTATTTGCATTTCTTATAAGCTTTTCCTCATAATCAATAGTAAATTTTTTTTACCGTTTTGTATTCGTTTAACATATTGAGATAATTGAATTTACCAGCTCTTAATTAGTTCCATAAATTTTTCTTTTTACGTACTAAAGCTTTAACTTCGACTGTTATTCATGGGATAACTTTTTGATCATATCTCGCTCTTTTCTTTGGAGTATTCAGCTCACTCAATTCATTATATTTTTGTACGAAAGCACTGTAGCAATGTTCCATGTTTAAAACCTTGAACAATTTATACCAATTTATTAAATTAAAACCAAGATTGATTGATTTTAGTATCTTATTTGGTAATTTAGATTTTTACTATTGAATTGAGTAGCGATTGTGTCAAAACCATATATATCACAGTTGAATTGAATTACATAGTGTGCTTTTTCAATTGGTCCAAGTGTTGCGCCAATTTCAACGTCTCTAATTCCGACTCTAATGGTCTGATATTCGAAATGTTGGTTCAAAAATATATTGTTCGATATAGTTTTCATTTAAACTATAATAAATTTTATACTAATTTTACAATTTTGTTTCAGTTTTGTTTCACTGTCTTTGTCCCATGATATGATATATAAAATCATCGGTTATAAATAATCCATTGTAATTTTTTTGGCATACTAGATTTTTGGCTATTCCAAGCACTGAATTGATTTTAGTGTTTATGCTTTCTGGACTACTTGGCGGTCTGTAAATACATCCAATTAATAAATGTTCTGGTCTAGTCGTCAAACTCTACCCTATCTGCTCTATTTGATTGTCAAATAATACAAAATGACTAAGGCGTATTGTGATAAAGTTTGATTTTGCATAAACCGCTACCGCCATCATTTTAACCATACGCTTTGTTTTTGTTGTAGCAATAACAAAAACAAAGCGTTTTACTCACTAATATACAAAAGTTGCTTTACTCACTAATATAATATCTTGTTTATCACAGGATAAGTGCGCTTTGAGTTGCTTTTTTTTATCATTAGATGAAGTTGCGTTTGTGTGATTTTTGGGTGGGTCGTTTTTTAGTAAAAAAACGATTTTCAAGGCTAGGTATCAATCAAGTTTGATAAATTATATGTTCAGCCATTCATTGAACATATCGATGAACTATTAGACAATTTACCTCCCAAAGCGAATTACTACAAGATACCTCCCAAAGCGAATTCCTAGACGAACTCCCTAATGTATAAGCTGGTATACCATCTGAGATGTTAATTGACATATTAACACCAACCAAGACCTCATCTAATCTGTCTTTTGGTGTATCGTTCGATGTATACCTTGGTTTACCAAGATTTAATGTGACATTTGAACTAAGTGTTTTTGAATTGAATGTTTTTGATTTATTTTCAATTTTTGTTTTTAAATTTTTAATATTGCTTAGATAATATTTTCGTTATCTTATTATTTTGAACCCCATAATGATAGCCATTTTCTTAATTTCTAGATCTTTGTTGAGTCGATTTGTTTTTGGAATTCTTGTTATTTCATTGTTAAATTGAAATTGACATAAATATTTCTATAATTCTTTATGAATTCAATAAGAAGAGCAGACACAAGGCTCAATATCCTTATGTACCATTAGACCTGAGGCCAATACGTCACTGCAAAGACATTCCTTTGCCTACTCCTTCTACTAAGCTGAATGATAATGAAAGTGATGCAGGTCAAGTTCTAAAAACAGTGGTGATGATCATGATTTTGATTTTAGTGCAGAAACCACACCAAAACTTCTTACATAAGAAGATCTTTATGATCTAGTTCAAGATCTTGACCTTCCAAAGTCATTAACGGAACTGCTTGGATCCCGCTTTCAAGAACTGAGTCTTCTTACTTCTGAAATTAGTGTAGGTGTTTACAGATACCGTGAAGTAGAATTTGTACAGTTTTTTTCATGTGAGAAAGACTTGTTTTATTGTAATAATATTGAAAGTCTTGTCGCACCAATGGGAAGTACTTACAATTACAACCAATGAATATTATTTATTGATTCATCTAAGCGCAGTATAAAAACATTTCTTTTATTTAATGGAAACACAGTATTATCATTTCCAGTAGCACACTCAATAACACTTTTGTATGAAAATATGAAACTGCTGCTCAGTTCTTTGAATTATGCAAAAATGGTTGATATGTGATGATTTAAAGATCTTAGCCATTATATTAGGGCTCCAAATTTCAATGTTTTTTTGTCTCTAAGATAGCAAAGCAGACTCTAAACATTATGCCGAGGAAGTATAGTCATCAGGAACAGAATTCACCTCAGAAAGTTACAGTGAAAAATAACAGCTTTTGATAGAAACTCATCAAATTCTCATTCCTCCACTCCATATAAAATTGGGGTTAATGAAAGTTTTTTTTGGAAGAATGGACCATACTGGTTCTGAACTTCTATATTTTTCAGAAAAATTTCTAAATATAAGTTCAGCAAAGTTGACTTCAGATGTCTTTGTTGGATTGCAGATCCGAGAAGTAATAAAAGATAAGAAGTTTACATCTTAATTGGCGACAGTTGAATTAAAAGCCTGGAATGAAATACCGAAAATGTTGAGCTGTTAAAAATCTTAACGCGGTAAAAAAATTTGGATTGCATATTTGGAATCAACATAAAAAGTTGTACGAAAGCATCTATTTACATGTCTGTCGTTTTTTCACACAAAAAATTTGTATATCGGTGTTATCTAAATAGAGTATTACGAATATTTGTACTACGGGAATTTTTTTATTTATTTATTTTTTATTGTTATTTAGGTGCCCCAAGAAGACCTAACGATTTTGTCACAGAGCACCGCATTTAATCAGGAAGTTCATGCCTCTTTACCGTGACGCGCAAAAATGTCCAGAGCTCATTTTGAACCTGGATCTCCTGCTTCTTAAACAAGCGCTCTAACCACTGCGCCACGGCCGCAAATGATTTGCTTATGTAGCAATCGTTAATGATTGTTTAAAGTAAATACTTTAAAGAATTGTCCAAAAAAAATTGCTTTTCAGCAATCATTATAGTGAGACTCTCAACTTCTGAAAGAAGAAATGTAATCATTTTTTTTTCTGAGTTAAGGAGTAAAATTGTTTTACCGACCTTTGTATTTTCCTCTTCAATCGTGAATGAGGGTGATCTATATAATAAGAAAAACATTATTCTTATATAATTATATGTGAAAACTTTCATTAAAAATAAGTATTTTATATTTAATGAAGAAATATAATTTAGCAGTATTTCAAAAAAATTCCAATGGTTACAATCTTCCCTTCTTAAGGCCAAAGATTAAAATAAACGTAAAAAAGCAAACACGAGTAAACGAGCATTTACTCATATTTACCTGGTCCGTGTTATTTAAAGTTATTTAACTTGCAACATACAAATCTTAAGCATCCTTGCTGAATAGAAAGTTAAAATATCTTAATAAAAAGTTCTACCTTCTCCTTTAACAATTTCGAAAAATTTCAACCTTTTACAGTTACATTCACGTCCTGTTTTATGCCGTGCTGGTTTTTTTTTTATACCTTCAAGCAATCTTACCTTACTTTTTTTAATTTCTTTGCCATTCCTAATAGTTTTTTAAGTATTTGTATTAGTAGTACAAATCATCTGCGATTATTAAAAAAAACAAGATCTTAGAGCCTTCAACATGAGTTTTGATAATTCAAAAAATAAGTTAAAGTTTTACAATGTACTTCTACTGTGAAACTTGAATCTTGAGGAACACCCCTGAGCACATCATTCCAATCTAAGCTGATGTTGGTCTCGTAACGCATTGTTATGTTTATAAAAGTATTTACTTAAAGTAGTATTTCTGCTATAATTCTTAAATTTTGTTGCTTTTAGAAAAACAGTAAGAATTTACAACAAAAAATACAGAATTTGTTTTTATTTATGACAGTTAAAATAAAATATAAATATATAGGGTAAAATTTTTACTAAATGGCTCCTAAGTTTTATTTAATTTGGTTTATAAATAGAGGCACAATCTGGTTTGGCGTAACCAGCGACTTCGCAAAGTTAAAAAATTGATTTACAGTTTATGAAACTTTTTCACTGCAAATTTATTCGTACAAATCATTTCAAACAAATTTTTTTCTTATTTTAAATTTCCTTTATAAACTTAAAGTGCATCTATTATTATCTAATACATAATTACCCAGGTCACCGATTCCCTGATTCCCTAATAATGTAACACTGACGAATTAATCAGGTGGAAGTTTTATTATTTTAAAGCGCGTTAATTACTTAAAAAAATATTGTGTCAAAACAAATTCACTTTATTTAAAACTTATTAACTTACTGAGTTACAATATTGTGCGGTGCAGTGGCTAATCTAGTCCTTTGAAGTCCTTTTTCGGTTGTTTTTTTTTAAATATTTTTTATTACTTAACTGTAGTGGGGCAGAATAGCTTAAAAACTTGCCAAAAGTTTGGTTTTTTTTGTTATGGATTTTTAAGTTAAATAATTATTTTAAGGGCACTTGTTAGACTTAGGAAATGTTACTCCAAAGTTTTTGGAACATTTATTAACAACTGTCAGACGTTTTTAATTTCGAGTAAAGTTTTTTAAAAAACCGGTAAGTGTTAATATAAAAAAGAAAAAAAATCAAAATTAGCATGTATAAATAATATTAAAACGCATTCTAATCGATTCACTAATATAAAATACTGTAATTTAATGCAAAAAGTCACTCTAAAAAAGTTACTCAAAAACTCGTTAAGTTTTATTTGCTTAAATTTGCTCAAAACAAATCTTACAAAAAAAAGACGTGATTGCTTCAAGCGTTCATGACCTGGTTTCGTTACCTGGTTTCTACTGATGTAATTGATACATTTCCACTAATTCACACAAAAGGGCTCAATAAGTGCAACAAAAAAAAAAGTTTTACAATCTGTAATCATCGCCAATTTCATATAAAAAAAATTTTAAACTGTTTCTAAGTGAAGTACCGTATCTAAGTGAGGTATTGTATCTAAATGAGGTATCATTAATAACTGTATCGAAGTGACATAAACAAAAAGCGCATTTTTTTAAATAAATAAAATAAAATATTTTAAATGCACTTTTTTTTTTTAAAGCACTTTAAAATTATTTTTTCATTACCAAAATATAGCGGCAAACCTAAAATTGAAGAATCTCTGAAAAAAATTTTTAACAAACTTCAGCTTTAACACTATAAAAACAAAGTAATACTAATAACTCGCGCAAGCGAGTTATTGTTTAAACAAAAGAGTTGAGCTAGATTATGGGTTCTACAGGGTTAAAGGTCAGTCCTACCTTAAAAAAACACGTGGATAAGATGGACCAGAGACTCTTTTATACATTACCACGAAAAATATTTCATAATGCTTTTTTTCATTTTCGTCAAATGTCCAGTTTTGAGGCATTTCGGCCCCACTGTGCGGAGGTAATAAATAGTTAAGTAATTCAGTTAATAAATAACTTAAATGCGCGTAACATGTCTTGCTTTTAAAGAAAAGCGTTATCTTTATGCTATTAACATAGTTTATAAAGAAATTTTTCAATGAAATTTTTTAACTCAGAATTTTTTATTTTTAACATTTGTTTTCAGTCACTAAAACTTTTAATTCTAATTTTTTTTCACTTATAAACACTCATTAGGTATGCATAATATATATAAAATTTATTGGTCTTCACCGGCTCTACTTCACTCTTCAAAATAAATATGATTTATAAGTGTAAAATGTTGTTAAAAACGAGCGTCTATAAATTTTCTAGTTATTACTATATTTACATTCTTTACAACATATAATTAATTAAAGAAAAAACCGCTTTTTAAGTGTAAAATCATCATTAATAATTTATGCCAGGGTCGTGCACAATCCCAACCCCCTCCCCTCAATAGAAATCTTTACTTAAACTTTTTGATTAAATTACCGGTATATAGCTATAATAAAGTTGTCCAGCTTTTGTTTCTTACAATATTATTTTTCTTGCCTTTTGTTTTGTAAACTCTTTAACCACATCGTGTAATTTAAGATTTCGTGCTAATTGACACTCAATACTTAAAATGTCATGTCATTAATCATAAAAACATATTGCTATCAATATTTGGACATATACAAAATTTCCCAATCATATTTTTTAGAATTTTAAAGTTAAAAAGACAGGAATGGTTATTTTTAGTGTTTATATTATTAACAGAACTTTCTAGAACTATTCCATGTTAACAAGAACTATTCCATGTTAACAAGAACAGTTGCATGTTAACAAGAATTACTGCGTGGTAACAAGAACTATTGCATGTTAACAAGAACTATTGCATGTTAACAAGAACTATTGCATGTTAACAAGAATTATTGCATGTTAACAAGAACTATTGCATGTTAACAAAAACTATTGCATGTTAACAAGAACTATTGCATGTTAACAAGAACTATTGCATGTTAACAAGAACTATTGCATGTTAACAAGAACTATTGCATGTTAACAAGAATAAAGTTTTTGTTTTTGAGATTTTTTAAAGCCCATCAGAACTACTTTTTCTTTTTCTTTCATACTTCTTTTTCGGTTGCCACGGATACTGACTTCGTTAGTATTACTCTAAGAGCAATAGAGACATTTAAATTACTTTTTTTCATCAGTAATTTGTTCGCCAGGTATTTCATAATCAAACTGTCGTTTGGCTTGACATTGTCGCATTGTACGTAATACACAAGGAATTTCAAGCTCTTTTGCAATTGCAGTCGGCAAGACTATTCTTAAACCAATTGTTACAGAGTTTAGCCCAAATAGTCCACGTTGCTTCCAAAAGTTTGGCCACGGAAATATTCATTTAAGATTTCTGAAAACTTTGATTACTTTCTTAATTCCGTTGGCTATTCATGCCAAATCACAAAAGAGACAATGAACAAAAAAAATATTTTTTTTTTCTGAAGGACATAGGTAAGCCGGTTGTCAACTAAGTTATTTAGAAACTGCACTGTCATTCGCGTTTAAACAAATCCCGAGCAAAATGTCTAAAACTTTTATGAGAACGCAAAATCTTTGCGTTTCCAGCGTTGGAACGCTAAAGTTCCTGACATTCAAAAAATCAAAAAAAATATTCTTTTACATTAATTTCTTTAGAAGTGATATCGACACTTCGAATGATGACGTATATTCTGTTCAATCTGCTGACATTGGGCGTACAATCCGATGTACATTTTCAGTAAGCTACTTTTTACTTCTATTTCAGTAAGCTACATTTTACTTCTATTTGAGTAAACCTTTCAACGGGTAACTTTTACTTGTACTTGAGTAAAATTTCACTCAAGTAACGGTACTTTTATTTGAGTACAATTTTTTTGTTTTACTTTTTCTACCTCTTGCTAATTCAAGTGCCTCAAAATAAGTAAGGGGCTACCCGGTGCAGTTGCGCTGGTTGCGTCGCATTAAAACAGGGCTTTAATGCGGCTTCAATGCAACTTTAATTACTGATACCTGACACCCGCAGCTGGTTGAATATGGTAAATTTACTTTTAGTCCTAAACTATATGTATTTAGTTGATAAATCTAGTACAACCTTGTACACCAATAAAGGATTTTTGTAGCGAAGATTTTTTTAAACAAATCAATGAGATATTCTTTTTTTTTTTGCATTCTGGAGATACTTTATTGCATTGTGCGCATTTTTTTTTCTTTTGTGTTTAAGATAAATGAGGCAAAAAAAAACTTTTTTGGTACAATTTAATTCAAAAGTTGTATATTTTAGTTTTGATTTATAATACATCACATTCAAACTTTTTGTTAATTATTTAGTAGATAAATCAATTTATTAGATAAACTTCTTAATTAAAGCTTTAGTTACAAACTTGAAGCATTATTTTTTCTGAAATATATAAAAGTTTAGTTGAAAAAAAAAAAAAAATCTTTTCTTTGTCGTGATTTTTCACTTGAAAATAAATATCTTAATTAAAACTAATTATGTTTTAAAAATATTTTGTGAAGGTTTTAAGAAAAGTTCAAAATAATTATACGGTTTTAGTAAAGTTTAAGTAAAGTTAGGGTTTCATTCGTGAAAATTAAGTAAAGTTTTAGTACTTAGGGTTTAATTCGTGAACTCTTCAATTCATTTAGTAGATATACACTAGGTATTTTCATTGACCTATCAAAAACATTCGACACGGTCGATCACAAAATTCTACTTAAAAAACTCAAACGGAATTAATTGCAAATTAATAAAATGGTATAAAAGTTACTTGACAAATAGAAAACAAATTGTTTTCTATGGAGATTATTTTCAAAATGAAAAATTAATTGACATAAAATGTGGTGTTCCACAGGGTTCTATTCTAGGCCCACTTTTGTTTTTAGTCTTTATAAATGATTTAAATAAAGCTTCTAACCTTATGAATATCATGTCTGCCGACGACACTAATTTATTTCTGTCAAACAACAACATTTATGAGCAAATATGAATAAAGAACTCAATCACATCTCCAACTGGATTAAGTGCAACAAATTAATTTTAAACATTGATAAAACAAAATAGATCCTTTTCCACTCCCTCTCAAAAAAGCGTTTCTTACCAAATAATTTACCTAAACTTTTTATTGATAAAATTGAAATAAAAAAGGAGTCGGTCACAAGATTTTTAGACATTTTCTATTGATGAAAATATTACATGGAAGTATTATATCGACTTTATTTCTACAAAAATGGCCAAAAGTATTGGATTCTATATAAGGTTTGATACTATCTAAGTAAACAAAATTTAATTCAACTCTACTGCTCATTTGTTCATAGCTATATAAATTATGCAAATATTGTAATAAAATAAATATTGTATATAAATTATGCAAATATTGTTTGGGGAAGTACCTCAAAAAGTAAGTTACGAAATCTCTACTATCGTCAGAAACACGCAATGCGTTTAATATGTTTTGAGAATCGTTTTTCTCATTCAAATATTTTATTTAAAACGTTAACGCACTTAACGTTTACGAAATCAATGTCTATAATATTTTATGTTTCGTTGTATAAGTGAACAACCATTGTTCATTAAAATTTTTTTTTACCCATAAAGCTATAAACTTAAATATACTTTACATAAATAATAAACAATAATTTTTAAATCATAATTTTTATAAACTATAATATACTTTACGAAATAATAATTTATTAATTGAACCTTGTTTTCAAACAAAGTTTATTTTAATTTTGGATAAACAATCGAGCACCGTATTTATGGTACAAAATTGTTGTTCCTAATTTTGATTTGTCAATTTCGATTTCCGTTTTTAAAACTAATTTAAAAACTATTTTCTTTCTACTGGCAATATATATAAATATTTTTGAAATGTATAATTACTTTCACTCTGGATAATTTGTAAAATTATTTTCATTCTTTGTTTATTCTACAATTCTTAATAGTTATTAAATTAGTTGTATTTTTATTTTATTATATATACACGTTTGATATATTTTATATGGTTCTGGCGACAAGATCTTTTGGATCTTTTTTCACATACCAAGTTTATATATTGCTATATTGTTATATTACGATTAGTAATTGTAATCTAAAAAAAAAAAAAGTAAAGATACATTTGAAAATCTACCTTATGTACACGTGACCTTGGCTTGTCTCATCAACGTCCAAATTCTACAAATTGTTTGTGATTTTTGTAAATGAAAATGATCCGGATTTTTTGCATTTACTGTTACGCTAATTTGAATTTAATTTTTATAATATTTGAAGTAATCTGACAAGTTTAGTGAAATTAAAGTTTACTAAACTTGTCAGTTAAAAAAAAGTTTAATTAAGAACTTGAAAAGTTTAGTGAAATGTCTTATTTTATTAAAATGAAGTAATTTTCAACTTAATATTAAAAATCTTATGGTTTTCGTAAAAATTATTCTTACAGCTCACGCTCTTATCGAAATTACAGAAAGTATAAGAGTTGCTCTTAATAATGGAAACTTTGTTTGTAGAGTTTTTGTTAATTTGTAAAAAGTCTTTGAAACCTTAGACTATGACATTCTCCATTCACCTTAGACCATGGCATATCAAAGCTTTACTATTGTGGCGTACGGGGCATATCCTTGCAGTGGTTTAAATCATACCTTTCTAATCGTCAGCAGTTTGTAACTTTTAATGATACCAGCTCAGATATTAAAAGCGTTTCCATTGGTATTTCTCAGGGATCCATATTAGGTCACTTCTCTTTATTATCTATATTAGGTATGTGACATGAAGTTTTTAAATTAACAAATACTAGTTTGTTATATATCATTGAAAAGAGCTTCATTACAGTATTTTAAAGTTAAAAAAAATTATTAAAATTAAACAATTCTACGAAGAGTTATAGTTTTTTAAGTGTCAAATTTTCAATATATGGACTTGTTGAAGAAACGGTGACCAAATTTAGAGTTTTTCTTAACTTTAAATATCATAACTTTGTCAATTCTAATCAAAATTCATAAAACTTGGTATTAAAAAAAAGGTCTTTAAATAGAGAATAAGGATACATAAAAGATGTATGCAAAGCGTTTGAAGGGCTTCTGTAACATTCAAAATTTATTCAATTTAATATATTCAAAATCTAGGTTTTTAAAAAAAAAAATTATTTTTTTATTGAAAGTTTGAATTTTTTTAAATATTTTGATATTTTATATATAATATTCAATATTATTTTATATCACAATATGCATTTAAACATTACTAATGTTCGATTGTTTATTATGACACACCCTCCCCCACCAGTCTTGTTCAATGGCTTAGAGCAAAAAAATCTCATTAAAAGAATATTCATAAATTCATGAACTTTAAAATAACTTTAGAATAAGTTTATTTGTCTTGGATCAACAACATGGCGTCCTTTCTACCATATTTCACAACTACTTTATTATTACAACAAAAAACAGACAAGTAAACATGGAATTAATTCTATTAAATACCAGTTATATCCTATCTTGAAACTCCCTTCCGAACACCCTAAAATCAGATTCCATCCTTAGGTTCAAGAATCTGTTCTTAAAGTCACTCCATCATTTCTACCTGAAAATTACGCTTTACTCTTTACCTTTTTACCTCTTTACCTTTGCATTTTTTATATATTTTAAAAGAAGTCTCTTTTATTGATGTTACTAAAAAATATATATATACAACTTTATTATGTAAATATTTATAAACTGTATTATGTGGTTAACTTATTCTTAAACTTAAATATTTAACTTACTTTTGTTATGAGGTTACCTTTTTTCTTCTTATTTATTTATTATTATTTTTTCTTTTATCTTATTAGGTCATTGCGCTTTATTAGTGAATTTGCAATGACCTGTGTTTTATTGTAACATCTTGTTAACACGAAATATATTGTTATCTTATTTTATAATAAAGTTAATTTTTTTTACAAAATGCTGTATTTTTGTTGTAATACTATTGTAATTAATAGTAATAGTATTAATACTATTACAATTAGTATTTTTTTAATAAATTTTAATTTGATTTAATAGTGCTACTTTTATGTAAAAAAAATATTTTACAGAAAAATAACGCTATTAGTAATTATATACCATGCATAGTGTTATTATGTTTACTATTATATTTTTTACTTAAGGATTTTATATTTATAGCACGTTTCATTCTTTCAACAAAAAATGGATCAATTTGTTGGTTACATTGATATAAAAGATGAATCATTTCTTGAATTTGTAAACCAAACTTCTAAATTGACTGAGTGTTCGACAGAAAGCGAATGGCTTTATTGTCTAGAAAAATATGAGCCATTTAGTTCTAGTTTCTGGTTTTTATCTACTGGGTTTGATAATTGTAGCAAATTTCCTTCCAGGGTATGGACACTTGCTCATCATGCAGTTTATTATAAAGCACCAATGAGTGTGATTGAAAGAATCATAAAAAATTTTTCCATATTGATATACTTGTGTGATGAAAACAATAAACTGCCTTGTGACTACTTAAATCCTGAAGCATCACTAGAGTACAAGGAGATAATTCGCCCTCAATACATTTGTTCTTTTAGTTCTGAGAAATTATTAAACATTCAAAAAAACTTTCATGATGTTATAATGCAACGTGCTGGTTTTCTTATAAAAGAAAAACATATTGTTTTACCCAACATATCTATTCTATTATCAAAAGAATTTTCTGATGATATTTATTTTGCTGTGCCTGGTATGTATGGAGGGTTCAAATTTACTTTGGAGTGGAATTTACAAAAAACAGAAATATTAGCATTAGTTACTGAAAGTTGGAGTAGAGTCTGTGGAGGTTCTGGGCAACGTCATAGATGTACAGAAGTTGGTTTTACTCTTGAAGAAGAGGGATTTGTTTGATATTAATATTTTACTTTAATTTTGTATATAGTTGTAGACAAAATATTTTTTTTATACTTACGCACACACATATATATATACATATATATATATATATATATATATATATATATATATATATATATATATATATATATATATATATATATATATATATATATATATATATATATATATATATATATATATATATATATATATATATATATAAATGATAAACACTATAGGTAGGACATTTGTTTATAAACATTTTTATTCACATAAGTGTTTTTTAGTATTTATTGATCAAAATGGTTTTTGATTTTGCAATCCAATTGCACTCAGGAAAAATCTAAAATTGATAAACAAATGAACCAATTTAGTTTTTAAAACATTATTGAATCTTTTATTTTCTTTTTGTACTTTTACCATGTTTAGAAAGTTCTTAGTTGCTTTTATGTTAAATTTTTTAGGATTATTTACTATGACTTCTATTGTATTTTGTATTCTACTTTTACATATTTTATATTTAAAACATTTGATTAAAAAATTGAATTTTAAATTAGGGTGACTATACAAAAGCTAAAATTAATTTCAAAAATAAATGATTATAATGAAAATTAATAAGTTTTTTTATTTATTATAATTTAGTATAACTTTAGTTCACATCCTACTGGCCTCTGTTTTTAAATCCTGCTAGTGTCTTAATTAGATAAACTAATTGCATAAGCAGTAGATAAAGTTAACTAATTGCATGATTAGTAAACTGATCGAATCAGTAGTAGAAATTTCATTTTGCTTGTTATTAAACAAGCAAAACAATCTATACTAATGTTCAAGTTTTTATTCGAAAAATGGTTTTATCTTTTATGATGTATATTTTATTAACTGTTTTAGTTATAAATATATATTTACATTTGTGAAGTATGGAATCCATCTCAGAAGTAAGTATATTTATCTCAGACTATCAAAAGTTTCATAACTGACTATGACTGTAAAACTCATTGTTATTTATTAACATGCTTTTAATTTTGAATTTATCATTAACTTACTATAATTTTAATTTTCTTAAATGCATATATATATATATATATATATATATATATATATATATATATATATATATATATATATATATATATATATATATATATATATATATAAATTAAAATATAATATAGGAGCAACTTAATTATTGGTTTGAAGATATTCGTTGTGGAGATCTATACTGCCCATATAAAGGCTGTTTAAAAACATTTTTTACTTCATTTAACCTTGCACATCATTTAAACAAAGAATGTCACTTTGGTAAATTTGAAGGATCAATTCCATGTACTCATTGTCCAAAAATGTTAAAGTTTAATGACCTTAAAATCCATTGGAAAAATACACACAAAATGGTATGGTTTAGATTGGGAGAGTTTTAAATCAAATTTTTATTTATTTGTTATGCAAATTATGTTATAAAATTAATTTACATAGTAATTATTTTTTGAATTAGTTTTTATTATCTAAAATAGAGTTACATAACATAATAACTAGTTACATAGTCTTAAACTGAATTACATTGCCTAAAATTTCAGCAATGGGTTAGTTATGTAAAATACAATATCTAACTGGTTTTGACTTATTATACAATGTATTATGTATTAAGTCAAAACCACTTTAAATCTAGAATTATTTTATACTTGTTAATAGCATTTTAAATTTTACCATTTTTAACATTTTGTATACAGGTTGCCAATGTTTTAAATAAGTTAAATCGTGGAATTCCCACACCATGTGCTAATTTTTTGTGTTCAAAGATGTTCTCTGGTACCTTTACTGACTGCAAGTTATATTTGAAGCACTCAATAAACTGCACTCCATTTTTATGTCATAGGTGTAAAGGTGAATTTTCATCTAGAAATATCCTTATTGGACATCAAAAGATGTGTACCGGTGTTAATAAGTTAAACAAGGTAATGTTAATGTAAATCAGTTTAATTATTTTAGTTTAATGTTAATGAAAAAATATTATTTAATTGGTTTGACTTGAATTTTAGCAAAATCTTCATTTTTATAAATAAGAGCTGATTTGTTGTTTTTTTTTGGGAAAAAATGCAGGGTTCCATTTTTTTTATTTTTTGGGAAATATTCATTATTTAAGCTCTTATGTACATATATGTATATATATATATATATGTATGTATATATATATACATATAGGTATATATACATATCTATATGTACACATATATAAATATATATATGTATATATATATATATATATATATATATACATTTATGCACCCAATGTATATATACATTTATACATTCTTTATGTGTGTGTGTGTATATATATATATATATATATATATATATATATATATATATATATATATATATATATATATATATATATATATATATATATATATATATATTTATAGACAAATGCATTAACTAAAAAACAAAGCTATTTTGTCTGATTTCCCCAACTTCACATGAAAAAATTCAAGCAAAAAATTGTCCTCCCATTTCCTTGCACTTGTACGCTTTGAGTGCCATGGTATGCTTTTGAGTGACCCCCTCCCATTACTTGCATACATAATATGTATATATATATATATATATATATATATATATATATATATATATATATATATATATATATATATATATATATATATATATATATATATATATATATGTACATATATGTATATATATATATATATATATATATATATATATGTATGTATATATATATACATATATGTATATATACATATCTATATGTACACATATATTATATATATATATATATATATATATATATACATTTATGCATCCAATGTATATATACATTTATACATTCTATATGTGTGTGTGTATATATATATATATATATATATACATATATATATATATATATATATATATATATATATTATATATATATATATATATATATATATATATATATATATATATATATATATATATTTAACCAACTTTAAAAAGTATTCTACACAATAGAGTGCTCAATGTTCTTAAAAGAACAGAGCAATTATATATTAGTAGAAAATCACTTAACTAATTTTTTTTACATTTGACACTGTGTTTCATCAACAAAGATTCATCAGAAATGCCAAAATTTGCCAGAAATGCAAAAATTCAATCAGAAATATATATATATATATATATATATATATATATATATATATATATATATATATATATATATATATATATATATATATATATATATAATATATATATATATATAAACCTACAAACTCCCATGACTAAATTACAAAAGCCATCACCCTAAACACACAAAGGAAAATATACCTTTTACATTAGCTAAACGGATCATTTGTTTTGTATCTAATCCAAAAAAAATGGAAATCAGACTTCAATAACTAAAACAATTTTTAGTTCGATGCAATTACCCAGTAAAAATCATTAATAATGGAATCTTTAAAGCTCGTCTTCAGGGACCAGCATCTCAAAAAAGAGAAAAGAACAGAATTATACCTTTTGTAACTACAAATTTTGCAAGTATTAATTTTGAAAATTTGTCAACTACTCTACATGGTATTTTGAAACTATCTGTTTTAGACAATAAATTAAAATCAGTTTTTGAAAGCACTTCTATTGTACTATCACAACGCCAACCAAAAAATATTTTAAAACATATTAGTACATCAAGTTTTAATAAGAAACCAGTTTTTATTAACGATGAATGCAAGGTTTTAAAATGCGTATCAAAATGTTGTAAGTTATGTACAATGTATCTTCAGTTTGTTAACCATTTTACCACATCATCTGGTAAAGTATGGTACATTAAAACTTCAATACCATGTAATTCAAAAAATATTATTTATTTTCTATCATGTAATGGATGTGATGGAAAAAAAACATACATTGGTAAAACTAATAACCTAAGGTTAAGAACTAATCTACACATGCAGAACAGGTATTGGTTCAGATAAATTTGATCAGTATGTTTTCAATTGCCATAAAAATGAACCTTTTTTTAAATTATTTTCAATGTTAAAACTCTCAAATGAGAATTTACTTCTTATTTATGAAGCTCACCTACATAAACAGGGACATGATACAATGGACATATAAACAGGAAGTAATTATTTTCACATTACTTTTAAAATTTTCCTTACCAATATCTCATACACAGCTGAAGATTTTATATGAAAGGCCTTCTGTGTTAAAAAATAAAAAAAAATTTTAAATGTCAAAATTTAAATAATTAATATATTTTACTCATCTTAGTTTGAATAGTTTTTCTTTTGTTACCTGGAACATTTTATATATATATATATATATATATATATATATATATATATATATATATATATATATATATATATATATATATATATATATATATATAGGTAATATATATTTATATATATATATAGGTAATATATATTTATATATTTAATATATAAATATATAAAATATATATAAAAAGTAATTTTTTTAGACAACTTGACCATGTTTTTATAGAATAAAAAAGAATAAAACAGCAATATGCGAAGAAAGGAAACAAATACTATACGAAATTTAAAATATAAATGAAATAAACTAAAAAAAATTAAAAAAAATAAGATAAAATAAAATTCTGTGAGAAAAAAAAAACTTTGTTATTTTACTGTTTTTGTTTTCTTTTTTTTTAAGGTGTTCGTTATTTTCCACCACCAAAATTTGGTAGCACTTGCCTCAAAAACAAAAAATCCGTGGTTCAAACCCTATATCTGAGCAAGTTTTGCAACATCGGTTAGAAAGGAGGCATGAACTTTCTATTAAATGCTCATCCACGGTGCTCTGTTATATGACCGTAAGGACTTCTTGTGGCACCAAAAAAAAAGTTGATACAATTCATGGAACAATAGAATATAAGAATATAACGAAAATAAATACATTTTTTGATATATAATTTTTTCATGACTTTTTCAGTCAGTATATTAAGGACATAATTTTATAATTTGCGCTAGAAACGTGGACAATTATTAAATTTGTTTTTCAAATATTCTCAATGTTCAAATATTCTCAAATGTTTTTCAAATATTCTTTTGCCCACTATTCTCAGGTTATGAAATCTCGTATTTCATCACAAAAGTTAGGCTCTTGTGACTTCTAGAGAATCTTTAATAGTATCAATAATCATGGCAAATCTTTAATTCCACCTCTCTTGTATGGTTCAGACTTTGTCACCTCACCTAAAGGCAAAGCTGAATTGTTTGCTAAAAACTTTTCATCAATATCATCTCTTGATTCCAGTAGTTGCGTTCTACCTGAGCCAACAAACAGGTTGATCCAATGATTGACATTCATATCACTCCAGCTTCTGTATCTAAAGTGCTTTCCTGCAAAGACTCTTCTACAGCTTGTGGCCTGCACAACATACCTGTTATTGTCTTGCAGAAGTGTTCTCCGGAGCTGTTGTCTATACTTTCAAAACTATTCAACAAGTGTTTATCAGAGTCTTGCTTTCCAGCCTGCTGGAAAGCAGCATCTGTTATCTCTATCTTCAAAAATTCTGGAGAGCAATCTGATTCATCTAACTACCGTTCCATTAGTCTTCTTCCTATCATAAGCAAGGTTTTTGAATCTTTAATTAACAAACAATTTCTCATCTTGAATCTAATAACTTACTTTCTGACCATCAATATGGATTTCGATCTTCTCGTTCTACAGCTGATTTGCTAACAGTTATAACCAATAGGTTTTATCATGCATTAGATAAAGGTGGAAATGTTAAGGCTATTGCTCTTTTTCTAAAGCATTTGATAAAGTTTGGTATGCTAGTCTTTTCCATAAGCTTTCTTCTTACACCGTAAGAAGAAAGCTTATGGAGAAGACCAGCATGCCAATAATCAGACAATAACAGGTATGTTGTGCAGGCCACAAGCTGAAGAAGAGTCTATGCAGGAAAGCACTTTAGATACAGAAGCTGGAGTGATATGAATGTCAATCATTGGATCAACCTGTTTGTTGGCTCAGGTAGAACGCAACTAATGGAATCAAGTGATAATATTGATGAAAAGTTTTTAGCAAACAATTCAGCTTTGTCTTTAGGTGAGGTGACAAAGTCTGAACCATACAAGAGAGGTGGAATTAAAGATTTGCCCTGATTATTGATACTATTAAAGATTCTCCAGATCTGGTAACACCATTAAGATTATTGAATCCTTTCTTTCCAATCGTAGTATAAAAGTTGTCCTTGATGGACAGCACTCTTCTTCTTATTCTGTAACTTCAGGGTTCAATCCTTGTCCACTTTGCTCTTTTTAATTTACATTAGCGATCTTCCAGATATTCTCAAATTTTAGGTGGAATTGTTTGCTGATAATACTACCATTTATTCTTGTCTTGATAAGAAACCAACACTCTCTGATTGCTTGGAGGGGGCATTTGAGCTTAAAAAGGATCTCACTTCTGCTACAGCATGAGGCTCACAGTGGCTGGTGAACTTTAATTCAGATAAAACTCAATTTTTTTCAGCCAATTGTTATCGCAATAATTTAGATCTTCCTATATTTATGAACAGTAATGTACTTGATGAATCATCTACCCTTCATCTTCTAGGATTAACTCTTACTTCCAATCTTCCTTGGAAACCATATATCAAATCCGTTGCAAAATTAGCATCTGCTAAGGTTGCATCTCTTTATCGAGCTCGACACTTTCTTACTCCAGATTCTATTTTCTTTCTTTATAAATCTCAAATCCGGCCTTGTATGGAATACTGTTGCCATATCTGGGGCAGATCCTCTAATGATGCCCTTTCTCTTTTAGACAAGGTGCAAAAACGCATTGTAAACATAGTTGGATCTGCTCTTGCAGCCAACCTCCAACCATTATCACATCGTTGTAATGTTGCTTCTCTTTCTCTTTTCTACAAATACTATAATGGGCACTGCTTGAAAGAGCTAACGTCTCTTGTACCATCTACTCCTTTTTCTGTGACTGTTCCTAAGTGCTCCATAAACTCTTATTTCTCAAGTTATTTTCCTTGAACATCAGTTCTTTGGAATTCGCTTCCTTTATCTTGCTTTCCTGATTCATATAATTTGCAATCTTTTAAGTCGTCTGTCAATCATTATCTTGCTCTACAATCTTCATCTTTTCTCTTACAGTAACTTTTAACTCAAATTAGTGGTTGCTTGCAGCCTTGTTGGAAGCAAAGATGTTTAAAAAAGAAAAAATTTTTTTTTCTTTTTTAAAACAAAAACAAAAAGTTTTTGCTAAACTTTACTGTTTTTATCAATGTACGTGAAAACGAGATAACTTATTGCTATTTATTTGTAAAAAAAAATACTTTTTTATAATTAAGTTCTTCATGAAAAAAAAAAAAGTCATTAATACTAATATTCAAATATAAAATGTTTTGTTGTTTTCACTACCCTTATCGAAATAGTCTGCACTTTTGTTGGATTATCTGAATTGTGCATTTAAACCCGATAGTTTGATTTCTGATGAACTATTGTTATTAACAATGCTCTGAAAGCTTTTGGGTTTAGGAGCCTATAAAAACATTTTATTTAAGTTTTTAAATACATTTTTTCAAACAGAGCAATCGTTATGTTTATTATCTCTAGTAATTTGCATTCACGTTGGAAATTGGGCAATATAAAAGAAACAATTTAAGACATATATCAAATGCTGGTAAGGTAAATACATTTATAAAAAAAACCATTTTATTCTTTTATTTAACTTAATCCCTCATTACAAAATCTATTAATTAAATAATATATTTTACAAATAAATAGCAATTTATTTTATTATTTTCCTATTATTTATGTATTGAGAAAAAACATCAGATATAGCAAAGACATTTTTAAAAGCGAAAAGGTGTCAGAACAAATAAATGTTGGAAAAAAAATTAACAAAATTTCTCATATTTCTAGCATACATAGCAAATTAGTTTCTTAATTATATGGAGTGATAAAAATCATGAATAAACTGCATATCAAAACTTTCAAATGTTGTTAAATTGTTATAAAAGATGTTTGTTTTTTCATCAACTTGTATAAAATTCGGTGGCTAAAAACAGCAACCACTTTAAAAAAAAGAATCCAAAAGTTTTATAAAAATTTTTTTTTTTAAATTTTCTTTTTTTAATTAATAAATTTTCTAGTTTATTTAATTAAACTAAAAATTTGATATTTCTTTACAATTTTGTTTGTTTGTTTGTTTCCTTCTTTTAGGATTCTTCTTTTTTCTTTGTAGAAAAAAGTAAGTTTAGCTTTTTGCCGCAAATTTACATGTAAATGTATATATACAAGCCTTCCCAGGAAGGCTTGTATATATATATTTATACATCCTAAAGCATATTTTCTTTATTAAAGATTCATATTATATTTTGTATACATATGCATATATAAACATCATTATAATTAAGATGATCATTATCATCATCATCATCATCATCATCATCATCATCATCATCATCATCATCATCATCATCATCGTCATCATCATCATCATTCCCATCAACATTATCATCATCATCATCTTGTATATATATATTTATACATCCTAAAGCATATTTTCTTTATTGAAGATTCATATTATATTTTAATATACATATGCATATATAAACATCATTATGATTAATATGATCATTATCATCATCATCATCATCATCATCATCATCATCATCATCATCATCATCATCATCATCATTATCATCATCATCATCATCATCATCATCATCATCATCATCATCATCATCATCATCATCATCATCATCATCATCATCATTGCTATCAACATTATCATCATCATCATCATCATCATCATCATCATCATCATCATCATCATCATCATCATCATCATCATCATCATCATCGTCATCATCATCATCATCATCATCATCATCATCATACTCTGGAAAAATGCCAATTTGAAATTTTAATGGGTCCCTAATATTATGTAAAAAATTTTTTTTTTTAAAGTATGTCATGCTGGGTCTCAAAAGAAGCAAAATTTTATAAAAATTTCAAAAAATAACTATTATTTTATAAAAAAACTATTATTTAAGATTTTTTTAAAATTATTATCAAAAAAATAAACTTTTTTCATTTTTAGTTTAAAAGGTCATTTTTTTCTGCATCAAACTATAAAATAACAATTTTTTTTTTTAAATAATTGTTTTTTTATAAAATATTTGTTTTTTTTAAAATTTTTATAAAATTTTGCTTCTTTTGAGACCCAACATGACATTCTTTTAAAAAACTTTTTTTATATAATATTAGGGACCCATTAAAATTTAAAGGTCTTGGGGCACCTCAAGATAATTTCCTAGAGCATTGATATTTTTTCAGAGTATTTACGAAATGAATAGACAACTTTTGCACACCCAGGCTAAATGAATTGTAAAAAAAACTAAAATCCACTGCACCCTAGTAAACATACATTTGTACTATAGCTTATATACATTTTTGTTTTCTGACCTTTTTTTGCTGACCTAATTCTGTACAGTTTTTATGTATGAGCAAACTCAAATAGTCAAATACATGTCTACATGACTTTAAATCTCATTTTATTAAAATATTAGTTTAAAGACATTTTTCAGTTGAGTATAGCAAGGTATAAAGTGAGAACATTTTGGTTGGTGGAACAAGAGAGTATTATCATAGTAAATGTAGAAATGAGAATGATGCAACCTTACAATGATGGGACAGAAGTCTAAGCTTAGCATGCTAGATTAATTAATAGAGTTATAGATTAATGGAGTTAAAGAATATATTCTCAGGAGTAAGAAAATAGCAAACATGCTAAAAAGGCAAAATTAGCAGATGTTAACTTTGCAATAGATTGATTATATTTTTTCAATGAGAAGTTATTAGTGAAAGGTAATCAATGAGAGGCTATTAGTGAAAGGTAATCAATGAGAGGTTATTAGTGAAAGGTAATCAAAGAAGACAAAGTATAGGACTAAATAATTGTGTTGCTATTCATCAAGATTGGAGTATCAACAATATTGCGATATATAAAAAAAAGTTGGTAAAATTTCATTACATAGAGTTACACAATTTTTTTATCCATACTGCTATGACCAAGAAATACTTTTTGTTTCTAACAAAATTCAACAAATTTTCTAACAAAATTTATATTTACATAACTTGTCTTTTGTTTAAAGTTAATTATTAAGTTATAACTATGCTCATGCCATTTTTAGCATGTTAATATTTTACTTTTTTCTGGTATATGCAAACTAAAAAGTTGAGTAATTATGAGTGGTTCAAAGAGTTTTTATTTTTTCACAATTGCTTCACTCAACTACATTTTTTATTAATTTCTTTGAAATATTTTTTTCACAATTTATTTATACTTTTTTAAAAGATGGTTAAGAGTCATTCTGATATGTACATGACAATTTTTTTTGTTGACTTCGAAAAATTTTTAAAGCCCTACAGAAATAGATAAAAAAAAAAAAGAGAAAGACCTGAAGGTGTTTCCTATTTGATAAAAAATATTTTAATAGTATTTGTAACATTTTTATACATGTTTACGATTGTTAAATAGATAAAGTATTACTATTATATTATAAAAGTGTGCTTTGACTTAAAATTGACTTTGAAGCAAAATAATGTGTATAATATATTTTTTTATTCCATTCCTAAAAGCACAGGCAAACAATAGACCTTCTAGTGTTTATAGTATGTTAAGGTGCTTTCCCTAAGTATGTCATGCATATGTTATGTTTTTACTAATAATCAATTCTTTTTATTTTGAAATATTTTAAATTTGAGAATAAAGTTTGTAGTAACAGAATTGCAAAAAAAAAATATTTTTTAACTATAATTAAATTTTAAATTTTACAGATACATTTAAAAAATGGTTTGAATTTTTAAATTTTTGATAGTTAAAAAATTTATCTGCTGAAAGTTGATTTATATATGCTTAGTATTAATAATTATTTGCATTTTTTTTTAGAAATATAATGAAAATATTCAAAATGAAACATTAAAATTAAAAAGTGAAGGAAAAAAAACCATTTTAAAAAATACAAAAAATTATCCTTTGCGTAATTCTACATATACAATTGATCATGCACAAAACGAAGGAAAAGAAAAACATCAAAACAACAATCTAGCTGATGGTTTGTCCACTAAAGCAACACAGACTACATTCAATATTTCTTTTACAGACACAAATACTTTTATAGATGAAAATAATATGTCTTACTTATTTCACCCTATACCCTCAGTTCAACTCAGTTGTTTAGAACCTTCTGCTAATATTAAAATCAAATCTTCTGATGAAACATTAAATAAACTATGCAACGCATCCAATAACACTAGCAAATTATTTTCATTCAAAAAAAATATTATTCCTATTTTTGGAACCTCTGCTATTTCTTCACCTTGTTACCAATCAACTCCTTTAAATCCTCTCAAATCTCCTGAGTTATTAAACCAGTTTAAAGAATTCAAAGAACAAAATGAAAATGATTTGTCTTTATTAAAACTTTTGTATGACTTTATTAAAGTTAAAAAAAGAAAAAAAAGAAAAATTTCTCAAGGGTCTTCTTATACTGGTTCTTGGACTATCACAGAGAAAGCGAAAAAGAGTAAATTTAATGACAATGAAAATAATAAAGACCACAAAACTAATTTGTTACATTTAGAAATTTTTAATAAAGAAACAGAAGTTAATCAAGTCTTTAGTTCACAACGTAATAATATTTCAATCGAAACCTCTAAAAAAAACATTTGTAGTATAGATACTGACTTGATATCCGATTCAAATATACTACACAATCCGTGTAAAATTCAACAGACAACTCATCAAGTTTATAAAAGTGATTCTCTTTTAAAGCACAATGAATCTTTTTCTCAAAAGGATCAAAATTGGCTTTCACAAGGTGGTATTAAAAGTGTCCATGAAACATCTCCGAAGACTGATAAATTAGAATTGAATATGAATGTTATATCAACTACAAATGAAATGCACGATGTTTCAAAACCTATTAAAGTTGCAAACCAAACTTTAGTTAAGACTTTTTCAATGCCTCAATCTAAACAAAATGGCTGCGACAGTGTTAAACCAACTAAAATAAATAGTGGTAAAAATGCTCAGCCAATGATGCGGAAGAACAAGGACATATATACTAATAATAATTCTCTATTAGGGTTAACAAACAGTGACTCTTTCAATATGGTTATCGGAAACTTGAATGTCAATAAAATGTTAAATGGAAAATCTGAAAGTATAAAGGATGATAACATTGTTCATCATTCAAATGATATTCTGAAAAATGATCAAAAAATGAAAAGAATGAAAAGTATAAATAGTATTGATCAAAACAAAAACAAAATTACTGATCAGGCAAGCATCAATAAACAATATGAATATGAATTTGATATACAATCCCATGTTAACAAAAAAGATGAAAATAAAATGGATTTACAGTTATGTTTAAATAAAAATGATGAATATGTAATAAGTTCCGATTTTAACATGAAAAATAAGATAAAATCTCATTTCAATAGACAAGATAAGCAAAAACATAGCCATCTAGTGAAACATCCAAATGAAACAATGGTAAATGAGGCAAAGCCTTTTTTTTATATTCAGAAACCACATTTGGATTCTCTAAAATTTATAGAACTAACTGGTAAAATACCTAACCGCGATCAACGTAGCTGCAGTTATTATTGGAATAATCATGATGAATTAAAATCAAACATAACTGTTGATGAAAATTGTAAAATGAATAAATTTAGTGATCCAATTTTAAGCGATTTTTGTACATTTAAAACTCATAAAATAGTAGACAAACAAATTCATAGTTTAAAACAAAAAGGAAGTGTGAATAAATCAAAGTTAATTCAAACTGATACTTTAAATAATGATATTGATAGCTTTCTATTACTTATATTAAACAGTGAATCTATTGAGATTGTTCATGAACTATCAGAGTCAAAGCAATTTAATAGCTGTTTAAGTGTTCTTCAGACAAATGGTATAAATAAAAAAAATTGTACACAAATAATTAATGATGCTTTCTTGAAAAATAACTTTCAAAAGTTAATTTTGCAAGACTTGTCTGAGCCTATTTCAGAGTCTCACCCAAAATCATGCCAACTTGAAAACCTAATTCATTTTGTTGAGTCAACCACAAAAGATATTATTCCAAACAAAGATAGTGAAAACATTTCTATTCAAAAAAGTATAACTTTAAATGAACTTAGATGTGATGTCAAAAAAGATAAAAATAGAAAAATAAATAGTTCCAGTGAAAAAGATCATGATTGTTCTACAGTTAGTGAAAATTTAGACTCAAGTACGACTATTTCTAAAATTATTTCTCCACTTAAATCTAGTTACCCATCATACCCATCTTCAAATAATAAGCAAGAATTTTCATCAGAGTCTGATTTATACAAAAAATATGAGTTTTATGAATGCCAAGAAATTGATAAGAATGAAAAAGATGATACAAGCTTCATTGATTTTAAAGTTGAATCTGCTCAGTTAAATGTTCAGAAACTACAATTTGATCACCCAAAACAGTGTAGAAGTAGTTATATAAAAAATACTAGTCATGATAGCTTTATTATGTCATCTTCATCAAGTCATGATAGCTTCATGATATCATCTTCATCACATCTTCACAATACTAGTCGTGAAAGCTTAACAGATGGTGAAATAAAATCAAGTGTAACTATTAATAAGCAAAAGCAAGATAAAAATAAAACCAATATTGAATCTTGTTACAATCACCAAAATGAAAATAAAACTGATATTCAATCTTGTATCATTCAGCAAGATGAAAATATAACTGATATCCAATTGTGTTTCAATCAGCAAAATGAAAATAAAACTGATATCAAATCTTGTATCATTCAGCAAGATGAAAATATTACTGATATCCAATTGTGTTTCAATCAGCAAAATGAAAATAAAACTGATATCGAATCTTGTTACAATCAGCAGAATGAAAATAAAACTGATATTCAAACTTGTATCAATCAGCAAGATGAAAATATAACTGATATTCAATCTTGTATCAATCAGCAAGATGAAAATATAACTGATATCCAATTGTGTTTCAATCAGCAAAATGAAAATAAAACTGATATTCAAACTTGTATCAATCAGCAAGATGGAAATATAACTGATATCCAATTGTGTTTCAATCAGCAAACTGAAAATAAAACTAATATTGAATCTTGTTACAATCACCAAAATGAAAATAAAACTGATATTCAATCTTGTATCATTCAGCAAGATGAAAATATAACTGATATCCAATTGTGTTTCAATCAGCAAAATAAAAATAAAACTGATATCGAATCTTGTTACAATCAGCAAAATGAAAATAAAACTGATATTCAATCTTGTATCAATCAGCAAGATGAAAATATAACTGATATCCAATTGTGTTTCAATCAGCAAAATGAAAATAAAACTGATATTCAAGCTTGTATCAATCAGCAAGATGGAAATATAACTGATATCCAATTGTGTTTCAATCAGCAAACTGAAAATAAAACTAATATTGAATCTTGTTACAATCATCAAAATGAAAATAAAACTGATATTCAATCTTGTATCATTCAGCAAGATGAAAATATAACTGATATCCAATTGTGTTTCAATCAGCAAAATGAAAATAAAACTGATATCAAATCTTGTATCATTCAGCAAGATGAAAATATTACTGATGTCCAATTGTGTTTCAATCAGCAAAATGAAAAAAGAACAGATATCAAATCTAGTTTCGATCAGCAAAATGAAAATAAAACTTATATCCAATCTTGTATCAATCAGAAAAATAAAAATGTAATTGAAATACAATCTTTCATTATTCAGAAAAATAAAATTGAAATTGATATCCAATCTTGTTACAATCAGCAAATTGAGAATAAAACTGATATTCAATCTTGTATCATTCAGCAAGATGAAAATATAACTGGTATCCAATTGTGTTTCAATCAGCAAGATGAAAATATAACTGACATCCAATCGTGTTTCAATCAGCAAAATGAAAATAAAACTGATATTCAATCTTGTATCAATCAGCAAGATGATATAACTGATATCCAATTATGTTTTAATCAGCAAAATGAAAATAAAACCGTTATCCAATCTTGTTTCAATCAGCAAAATGAAAGTGAAACTGATGTTAAATCTTGTTTCAATCAGCAAATTGAAAATAAAACTGATATTCAATATCGATTCGATCAGCAAGATGAAAATATAACCGATTTCCAATCTTGTTTCAATCAGCAAAATGAGCATAAAATTGATATCCAATTTTGTTATAATCAGAAAAATGAAAATATAATTGAAATACAATCTTTCATTATTCAGCAAAATAAAATTGAAATTGATATCCAATCTAGTTTCAATCAGCAAAATGAATATATAGCTGAAATACAATCTTGTATTATTCAGCAAAATGAAATTGAAATTGACCTCCAACCTAGTTCCAATCAGCAAAATGAAAGTAAAACTGATATTCAATCTTTTTTCAATCAACAGGGTGAAATTAAAACTGATATTCAATCTTGTATTAATCAGCAAATTGAAAATAAAACAGGTATTCAATTTTGTATCAATCAGCAAAACGAAAATAAAATTGATATCCAATCTTGTTTCAATCAGCAAAATGAAAATCACACTGATATTAAATCGTGTTTCAATCAACAAATAGAGAGTAAAACTGATATCCAATCTTGTTTCAATCAACAGGATGAAAATAAAAAAGATATCCAATCTCACTTCAATCAGCAAAATGAAAATAAAATTGATATCCAACCTTGTTGCAATCAACAGGATGAAAATAAAACAGATATCCAATTATGTTTCAATCAGCAAAATGAAAGTAGAGACAATATCCAATCTTGTATCAATCAGCAAAATGAAAGTATAACTGAAATACAATCTTGTGTTATTCAGCAAAATGAAATTGAAATTGATATCCAATCTTGTTCCAATCAGCAAAATGAAAATAAAACTTATATTCAATCTTGTTTCAATCAACAGGATGAAAAAAAAACTGATATCCAACCTTGTTTCAATCAACAGGATGAAAATAAGTCAGATATTCAATCTTGTTTTAATCAGCAAAATGAAAATAAAATTGATATCCAATCTCATTTCAATCAGCAAAATGAAAATGAAACTGATATTAAACCATGTGTCAATATCGAAACAACCATTCAAAGTTCTATTGAGATACCTCAAACATTACCCAATGAAATTTTAGTACATAATTTTAAAGATACAAAAAGTATAATTAAAAAAGAAATAAATTGTAGACATAAATACATCTGTGATCAGCCTAAAAACTTAATTGACACCTGCGATCAACCTAAAAACTTGAATGATTTCGTCTCAGAGTCTCAAACATTAAATGATGTTGCCTATTTTGATGTATCAGACTCTATGCAATGTAAAATTGAAACAAATGATGGTTGTTTAAGGAACAATATTTCTGTAGATAATTTAAAATATCAGTCTGAAGTTCATCTTAAAAAGAAAAAAAGAAAACCAAGTTTAAAGACAGTTAATACCTTGACATTTTTGAATAAGAAAGATAAAAGTAAATCCAATATTAAATCATATTTCAATAAGCTAGATACAAATAAAATTTGTATCGAAACTAGTAACAACATATATGTTGAAAATGAGTTAGATAACCGATTATGTTTTATTGAAAAAAATATAAGTAAAATCAATATCCAAACAAATCCTAATATGCAAAATAAAAGTAAAATGGATAAGCAATCATTGTTTAATAAAGATGAAAACAAGATGGTAAACAAATCATGTTTCAATAATCTGGGAGAAAATTTGATAAAATTTGATAACGAAAAAGTTGATAAAATGATAAATGTAGAAAATAAAATAAATAGCCAATTTTGTTTTAATAAGCAAGATGATTCATGTGCTGACTCTAATATTGCAATAAACAAAGCTCTGTGTACTGACTCTGATATGAATGTTAATAATGACCTGTGTGCTGACCCTTGTATGAATGTTAACAATGGTTTGTGTGCTGCCTCTAATATGGGTGTTAACAATGATCTGTGCCAAGCTATTTCTGAATGTCATTTAGAATCATTATCAGACCAAAATATTATTCATATTATTGAATCAAATACTGATTTTCTGAAGAAAAAGCCTGAAATCAATGACTTTGATGATCACAAGAATGTCTTAAAATCAATACATCCTAAACTAATAGTTGATAATCACTTGGATAATCAAGATAATCATCTAGGTAATCAAGAAAACCACGCAGATTATCTAATTGATCACTTTGATTATCTAGTTTCTAATCAAGATTGTTCATTAAACAATTTAGGGGTTGTCTTTGAAAGAAGTCAATTTCTTGAGTGCAACAAAAATGAGAAAAATGAAGACCAAACTTTTGATTTTATTGATTTTAAAATAGAATCAGTTCAAGAAAAACCCCAAGATATTTCTAGCTCAGTTTTACCAATCACTCAAGAATCATCAGGAGAAAATAGAAAAATTCCTCAAATGAATTATGAATCGGTATGATAAAAATATTTCATTAAATGTTTTAGTCGAAATTAAAAAATATTTTATTTTTATTCATTTTATTTTATTAATATTATTTCTTTTTTTATTTTGAATTTAAATCAAACAACTGGAATAAGTTTTTTCTAAAATTTTAAAATTTTTTTATGTTGGTGTTGCAGTATTGTTGATTACATAATTAATGTTACATTTGATACAGGAAAATAGTGAAAATCTTTTGCTTGAAGAATTATCATTTGGAACAAAACACAAAGAATTATTATCTTTACAAGAAAATATTCATTTGCTGTTGAATCTTTCAAATAGTAACTTTAGTTTTCAAAAAGACTTTAGCCAAGAAGATGGTTCCAAAGAACTTCAAGAAGCTAATGATATTCAAACTGCACTCCAAGACCTCTTCATGTCAGCTATAAAGACACCCAAGGTAAGAATTTGTTTTTCCAGAATTATTATGAATTTGAATCTTCTTTATTTCATAAATATTTCATTGTGATTTTTACAATTTTTTTCTAAATCAGCTAAAATGTTTGTTAGAGTTTTTTTGATTGTTGGTATGAAGATGTTCAAAAATATAAAATGGTATGCTATTTTAATGATTGCAACCAAAGTTTTAACTGTCCAAATTTGCTTATAAAACATATGGCTCGTTGTATTTGTGGAAATAACGAACTTTGGAAAACGCTTGGGTCAAAAGTTGTATTATGTATTGAATGTAACGAATCTTTTGAGCTGAAGAAGTATGGCATACATTATTCTACCTCACATGGGCTGGTAAGCAGTTTTATTTTTTTGGAGCTATAATGTTTATTAGTTAAAGAATAATTTTTTTTTAAAGCCTTGATTGAAAATCATGTTAGTAAGAGATGATATTAATGTTTAAAAGAGAGTGTTGTGCTTAATTTGTTAACCAAAATCAGATGTTTTTTTTTTTTTATTTGGATTGGATTTAGTCACTAATTTTCAAGACATGCATTTAAAAGATAAAAAAAAAATACTTTACTTACCACATAAATCTTCCAGTTCTGTTTCCTATTTTTTCTATTTCTAGCTCTCTATTTCAAAATCTCCAATTATGATCATTTAAAAAGGGGTTCTGCCAAAATTATACAGTATAAAAATTCTCTATGATAGCACTTCGGCAAAAAGCACCTCCTTTAAGTTTTCTAAACTTTTAATAAGAATGTAATACATATACTAAATAAGTTTTTGTCCTTGCATCAATATTATGTATGGCACAGAAGAGAGTTCAGAACGATAAAATATGGGTTGAAGTCTATTCTACGCCGAACAATTATATACTTATTCCTTATTTCAATATTTTTTAGTACGGGATGGAATGCAAAGTAGGTAAGAAAAACTGTTAGAAAAACTATATATCTACTTTTTAAAGTTATATATAAAAAATTATTTATAGCATAATCAACTTAAAAAATTTAAAATACTTAGGTAGTCTGTCGCAAACTGCTATATATCAGCAGTTTAGATATTAGTACCCAAAGGGGTATTCACATAATATTTAGAATACCTGCTTGAAATGTGTTGATTAATTACAATCGTTATGAAAAGTTTAAAAAAATTTTGGAATTAAACTAATAAAAATATGTGAAATTATGAACTTACCATAATTCGTTTCATACGTCATTGTAACTCTATTCCACACCATTTTGATACTTATTCTTTATATAGTTGTTTTATTTCAATAATTTTTAGTAACTGGTAGAAAATTCTACAACTTACTAAAAATTTCAATACTTTTTGTTAAGTGGTAGAAAAATCTGTCAAAACTTTGTTTTGAGTTAACGATTAATGTCCAATATTTTATAACTTCTTATTGTAAAGTTGTAAACTTCTATTAAAAAAAACGGGTACAGACTTATAAATTATTTTCTTTATTAAGTTTCTATTAAGTTTTGTTTATTTTTATTCCAGACTATCTGCAGCTTATTAGGACCCTCGCCCCGTTATTAAATTTAAAGAAAATAAAAGTTTGAATGTAAAATCCGAAGCAGCTCCGCAAAAAAAAATCTAAAAATTTTTAAATTGTTTTATGAAAGTAACTTAAGTACTATTAATATTTTATTAATCAAAATCTTGATTCATCCTTAAAAATAAAATTTTGTCTAAAATATCTGGTCTGAGTGAAAAATGCAGATCGGTCGATATAAACTCAAATGCAGAAAATAGCCTCTCTACACTTGCTTGTGAGACAGGCATACAAGTGACAACTCTGCACGCTTCTTGTTTTCTTTTTGGGTATTCTTTCTTTTTGGTAATTCCCTCAAAAGCTGACTTTTAAACGTCCCATTTCTTCCATACCCTACAATCGTCCATAAAATTTGTATTTAAAGCATTTTTGTCATTAAAACTAATTTTTATCAAACTTCTCCTTTTTTCTTTTTTATCAAGCTCTTTTTCAAACTCATCCTCTTCTCTATCAGAATTAGATTCACTTAAAACTGAAAGAAGTGTTGTAGATGGCTCAGCAGTATTTCTTATTATTTGACTCTTTATCGTACTTTTAGCATCTCTTTTATAAATTTTTTTTGCTACTGTTTTTATGTCTTGTTTTGCTTGTATTATTTTGCTTGTATTATTTGGTTTTATTCCAACAGTATTTTATATCTGGCATCAACATAAACTGCATTATCAAAAAGTTTTTCTTCTCGTTTCTACATTGCTTTTAAAATGTCTTCATAATTAGTCCTTGAATCTTTTCTAAGTCAGATTTCAATTTCAACCATTCGTTTAGGAGTTCTCCTGGAATTATGTCGATTCCTTGAAGTGTAACTGTCACATCATACGGCTCTTTTAAAATGTTGCGAAGATGACTCAACTCATTCCATATTTCAGGGCATAGAAAGAATATCTGATCAAATGCAGCAAATTGCTCACACATTGTATTTCTTCCTTGCCAATGATATTTTATGTGAGTTTCTTAGTTTCTTTACAACATAACGAACTTTTGCCAAAAGTTGGGCAAGGTATGGTTTTTTTAAAGCATCGTGAATAGCTTGCTGCAAAGTGTAAATAACACAGCGCATCAGTTTAATGTCATGAGACAGTTGGTGACACCATTCTGGGAGGACAAAGGCTTAATTACCAAGCACTCATTTGTAAAAACTCCTTTTGTTCTTCGTCCTGCAATGTTTCATCTTGAAAATTTTCATCACCTGAGTATTTGTTTAAAAGTGTAATTGCTCTAATCATATTAGCTGCATTGTCTACACTTGCACAGACTATTTGCTGTTTGCTGATACCAAATCTATATAGAGATTCTTCCATCATTTTTTCAATTGCAGCAGAGTTGTGCTGTCCTTCTGTATCTATCATTGCCAAAGTTTTAACTTGATTTTTTCCTTCATAATTATATTGAATATTTATTCTCAAATAAATATTCAATAAAAATATTTCCACATAAATAATCATAAAATATTTTTATTGAATATTTATTCCCAAATAAATATTCAATAAAATTATTTTCACTTAAATAAGTTTCTGTAACAATATTTTTTTGTTTTAGTTTTCTTTTTTTCAGCAAATTCATTAATTAAATTGCGCACAGAATTGTGTCCAGTACTGAATCCAAGAGTTTTACCTAATTGGCCTGTAACCAACTGAAATTCTTCACCTACAAATGTTTTTAACGAAACTCCATTATTCACTTTTTAGTATTGAAATCTTGTGAATGTGATAAAAATGATTCTGAAGATTTTCTTTTGGCCATAAGTCTCATTTCAGATTGAACAATTTTATATTCTGATAGATGTGATCTTTCCAAATGCCATTTTGTAATGTAAACTTTTGATTTTTTTATTTGCATGCCACATGAAATCACTTTAACATTTATCTTTTCTGTAATCTTGCATGTCGCTAGTTTTGTAATTTTATCAATTGAAAAATACTTATCTAGAAACCTCTCAGGGTTGTTTGAGTTTGAAGTCATTTTTATTATATATGTATATATATATATATATATATATATATATATATATATATATATATATATATATATATATATATATATATATATATATATATATATATATATATATATATATATATGTGTATACATTTATACATATGTATATATATATATGTATACATACCTCTACTTATCTAGAAACCTCTCAGGATTGTTTGAGCTTGAAGTAATATAAATATTAAAAGCTATAGATAACAAAACAAATAACAATTAACATTATAAAGCACTATAATTAACTTGCATTAATGATAAATAAAATAATTTAAAAACTATTATTCATTAATTATTTTTATTCAATTTCAATTAACTAAATAAAATTAACATAAAATGTTATGGCAACTCACACAACCATAAATAAACATACAATTAAAAAAACTTTTATACTTTCAAATAAAAGTAAAACAAAAAATTATTAAACTTTTTTTTAAGATAATAGAAATTAAAAAAAGATAGTAGAAATGATAAAAAATAGTATAAACAAAAATAATATCAATGATCTTAAAATAACCTTTTTAAAATCTTTTTCTATTTTTATTTGGAACTCACGTGTTTAAATCTTTTTTTATATATTTTTAAAATATTCAAAAATTTTAAAACTAAATAAAAATGGTAAAACAAATCATGTTACTTAACACATGGATAAAGTATATTTTAGTTAACCAATCATTTAAATTGTTTAGAAGTATTGTTTTAAAGTAACTTATCATACTCAATAATATGAACCACATGACATATTACACAAAATAATTGGATAAAAATTAAATTCTCAAAAATGCTTGCAATTTTATGAAAGTAAATAAAAAATATTTTATAAGCTCAAGTATAGTTTTTCAAAATATGAAAATCATATTATATATATATATATATATATATATATATATATATATATATATATATATATATATATATTTATATGTATATACACACACATACAGGCCTTGTTACAAGATTTGCTGCGTAACAATAACACGTAACGCATTTCTAAGTAAATCAGCAAATATATTTTGTATCGTTAGAATTTATATTGCTTCACTTGCTTCTTTTCAAATACCGCATTGTAATTAAAGTTATTTTATTAACGCGTTAAAAATCATACAAACAGTTTGTTTTTTTCTCACTATAACAAAAGTTACAAATATAATCTAAGTTCCTATTTGAAAAATCATTATTATTATTTTTTTTAAAACATGAACTAAATTTTATTTTGAAAAAAATATTTTTTTTCATAAAACGTAAAATAATATTTGCTTAATTTCTTGTGATTTTATTATTTTATTAACTGTTAATATAATTTTTTCGTTTTTATTTTGTGAACTCTTTTTAATGTTTTAAACAATAAAGAGTTTTTTTTTTAATTATTTATCAGTTTACTGATAACATATTCGTGATCATAATTTATTTTCAAAAATTAAATGAACGTCATTAAAACTTTACGTTATTGAATTAACAATAAACAAATTCTAATGAATAAAATATTTACATTAAAATAAATCGTGCATTTTTTTAATTATTATGACAAAAAATAATTTTTATATTTCAAAAGAATTTATATATTTAATTCTTTAAGAATTTAAGATAAAACTTAAAACACTTTTTTTTTTTAACTAATTTTTAACAACAATAAAAAAAATTATTAAAGAAACTGTTTCTTAAACAAAAATCTATTAGTTTACAATTGAGGTTAAATGCTTTTACTTTCGACTTTATTTCTTCTAAATAAACGTCACGTTAACGACATCATCAAAAGATAATTTAAATATTCTAAAAGATAAAAGTTTTTGCGTAGCACAAAACTGCTAAACGCGTAGGCAAATCGCCTTTTTGCAGGCAAAATGCGAGCTGCGTAACGCTTCTTAACAAGGCCTGCACATATATACAGTAGCGTCCAAAAGTAATTGGACAAACGCCTTTTTGGTTATATTTTTTCATCAAATTAATATTTTTAAATGAAATTTTGCCTAATCAACTCAAACAAATCGTGCTAATTAGATGGTTTCCGAACACTAATTTTTCTCTCAATATGCATACATATATTTATATATAAATATATATATGTATATAAGTATATATATATAAATATATATATATATATATATATATATATATATATATATATATATATATATATATATATATATATATATATATATATATATATATATATATATATATATATATATATACAGTGCTGGCCAATGAATTAGGAATTATCACATTTATTGCAAGAAATTAAAATAGAACAACAAGAATAACTTATCAACCCAAAAAAAACATTAAAAATGACTTAAATAAAACTTAAATATAGAAGTACCATGTAAAAAATGTCACAAATGCAAAATTCTGAAAGATCATTAAGTTTGCTGTCTAATATTTGGTGTGTCCATCCTTATTTTTTAGAATGGCTGAAACGCGACAATGCATTGACTGGATAAATTCCACTTAGAGGCAATGTGTAGGATCACTGTGGTGCCATGTATTAATTAGTTTTTCAGTTAATTCTCTTTTATCAGTAGATGCAGTTTTTAGAACTTCCCTCTTCAGCTTGTTCCACAGCCCCTTGATCAGGTTGAGGTCGGGACTGTTGCCCGGCCATTCCAGAACAAGAATCTTCTGGTCCTTGATGAATTTCATCACGAATTTGGCTGTGTGGCATGGAGCTCCATCCTGTATGAATATTGCATCTCCACGTGGATACCATTCTTTTATCTGTGGTATGAGACGTGTTTCCAGTACTCTCTTGTATTGGTCCTCTTGCATGATCCCTTCCGCAAAATACAGACGCTCCGGTCCGTTGACAGAAATAACACTCCAAAATATGATCTTTTGTGGGTGTTTTACAGTTTCCAGGATACAGTCGGGGATGTTTGCCTCTTCCTTCTTCCTTCGAACAAATTGTGCCCTCTCAGCCATGACTTCCAGCGTAGACTCATCAGAGAAGCATACCTGAATAACAAATATTAACCTGTAAAATAATGGTACTCAGTAGGGTATTACATACCCTATTTTATGATATGGAAAATACACATAATAACATGGAAAAATTACAAAACTAATGAAAAAATAAATATCATTATCACCATAAAGTGGGCTATATGTTTCTGACTTTGAATAATTTCATAAGAGTACGTAAACTGCTTACCTTCAACCAATCGTCTTTGGTCCAATCAGGGTGTTGACGTGCCCACGTCAGCCTCTTCTCCTTCAATGCAACCCTCAGCTTGGGTTTCATCGTGGGTTTGTATGCTTTGTAGCCGAAATTCAACAAACATCTTCTAGTAGTTCTTGAGCTTACTGTAAGTCCTAATATGCCATTCCATTCCTGTGCTAACACAGAAGATTTCTTATGTCCTTTTCGGCTCAAGTTCAGAAGTACGCAATCATTCCTAGGGGTAGTCTTGGAAGCCCTTTTACAATTTTCTCTCTTGGTAGCTATGACATCTTGGCCTTTGGATAGCTTATTTCTGATTCTTACAACAGTCTGACACAAGACTTCTAATTTGCAAGCTATTTAGGAATTCAGAAGAGCAGTATTTTCTAATAACAGTATTATTTCACTTTTTTTTGCTACGCTGATGTCCTGTTTCTTACCCATTTCTGTCAAATAGTGTCTCTCTTACCACTTGAAGCTTGTTTCAATAACAGCAAAGTAATAACTTATGAGCGATAATACAAAAAGAATTACAATTAAGCTCCAAGAGAAGCCAAAATTAATGACCAGATATCGCCAAATACCGCAATCAAGTGCCTTTAGAACCTAAAGCAAATTTTATACAAAATACAAAAAAAATCATATTTTAACAACAAATTTAAAAAGTCCATGACAACAAACAATAAAATAAGTATTATGACAGCAACTTATGTGATAAACAAAAATTAGAATGTAATTATATAGCCAAAGACTGAATACGCTACATCTGATCAAATTCTTCTAAATTCCTAATTCATTAGCCAGCACTGTGTGTATATATATATATATATATATATATATATATATATATATATATATATATATATATATATATATATATATATATATATATATATATATATATATATATATATATATATATATATATATATATATATATATATATATATATATATATATATATATATATATATATATATATATATATATATATTATATATATATATATATATATATATATATATATATATATATATATATATATATATATATATATATATATGTATATATATGTCATGTATATAACATCAAAAGAACTTTAAAAATGTTTTATTTTAAAAAATTGGAAAAGATAAAAAAAAAAGAAATGTACAAGTAACAGGATTTGAAACCTTGTATTGCACTTTGGAAGCGCAGCAAGCTAACCACTCAAGACGCAGTAATTGGCCAATTTTTAACACTATTTGATAAACAAAAGATAAAATAGCTTTATAAAGCTAAATATCCTTAACTTTGATTTATAGCAAATAAATACTATAAATCAAAGTTAAGGATATTTTGCTGCAATGCAATTTTAAATAAAAGTAAAACTTTATAGAAGTAAAAACATCTAAAGAACTTCGAAAATGTTTTATTTTGTATTTGAAAAAATCGAAAAAGCACATGGATTTGAACCATGGCCTTTCACTTCAGAACACTGCTACTTAATCTCTTTGGCTACTAAGATTTTTTGATGAATATTTTAACACTATTTAATAAACAAAAGACTTTTATAAAACAGCAAATATTTATTTGCTATAAGTCAAAATTAAGGAGATGTTGCCGCAATACAATTGTAAAGTAAAAGTGAAACTGTAAAACTTGATATATATTTTAACTTTACATAATTTGAAATTTACATAAATTAGATATTTAAATTAAATAAATTAGATAAACTTTATTTCACATTTTCTTATACAAAAAGGGTTGCAACTCTTTCTCACCATCAATATGGATGTAATGGCTGCGGTGAGTTCTGTGCAAATACGCATGAATGAGTAACGACAACAGCAGCAGGAGGAGCAGCATTGATTTTGATATTAAAATACTAAAGGATAGTCAACAAACTTTCAAACAAGCTTTTAAGCCTAAAATTATGTACTAAGTATTAAATATAAAAACATGTCAAAAATATTTATTAGTATAACAATATTTTAATGTTTTATTGACTTAATTATATTTTATTGATGAATTACTATGTTAATTTCATTTTATTATGAAAACATAAATTTTATAGTTTCTGAAAATATAAGTTTTAAAAGATTTTAAAAAAATCTTTAAAAATTAAATTTTTCAACTTTAATTTGATTGCAAACAAAAATATTTGTAAATACAAAAGTTGTAAAACTTTAACTTGTATAGCATATATAGTGCCAATTCTGTGTTAAACCAGTGATTAAAGGTTCGGACTTCACTGCCTATTAATTATAGAAAGTTTATTTTCAAAATAAAAATTTGGTTGATGTTTGGCTTACGTTACAGTTTAATCGTATATGTCAAACTTATTTTTTTCTTTATTTATGCTCTTACAAATGAAAAATTGATCTTTTTAATTGAAAGTGCTAAAAGTTTTTAAAAGGTTCGGGCTCTACCTGTAATATGTTAAATCTTGTGATACCTAATTTAAAATCTAGTCATTAACAACTTGAGTATTATTTTATAATTTTTGTTAATTGTATGATTTGAATTTTAAAATAATTGAATTTTTTTTAGCTTTTGTCTTATTTAAAGTCATTGAGTAAAACTAACAAACCAAAATGTAATAACTACACTTGCGAAATGATTATGAGATCTGTTTGTAGCTGTGTTGAACATTATAGAAAGTGTAAGTATTTGTGGAAATGCAATGAGTGTCACACTGTTTATGACAGTAAGAAAAATGCTACACTTCATAAGAAAACTTGTTGTGGTCCAACATAAGTTTTGTTTTTGTTGCTCACTCTCGATGGTTACTGGTTGCTAACGGTATAAAATCATGGTGATAGAACCATTTACAAAAACTAAAATAGTATCACAGTACTAAAGTTTACATATCAAAATCATGGTTTTCCAAATGCTTCAACAGTAGACTAGTGTTTTTCAATTAGCTTTGAACTTTTTTCAAATACTATTGTTTGCTATTTATTATTGTGATTTTTTAGCCATCAATCTTATGTAATATTAAAAGTATATTTTTAACATAAATTTATTATTATGGCAGTAAAAATATAATGTCTATCAATGAAGTTGAGTTTTTAGTAATTTATATTTTTTTTAAAGACTAATTAAATTATTTATTAATATATTTTATATTATGAAATTGTAGCTATTTAAGTTGTTTTTGTTTTAATTTTCTTTATTATATTAAGTCTTTGAAAAGATTTTAAGTTTATATTACTAAGTTTTTACATCATTTGTTTCATATATTTTGCAACACATTAATGTAATAAAAAGTATGTATGCATACATATTTTTTATTAGAAAAAAGAAACAACATTTTGTGATGTATTTATAATTTAAGATCATAAAAGAAACAGTTGCTATGAACACAGTGCATTTGTTCAATTGGCTTGAAAGACTTTTTAAATTTAGTATTAATATGGTTGTATTGTTAACTTGTTTTCATTGTAAGTGTACTACTATGTTTCAAAGATATGAAAGAATAGTGATTTTACCTTTTGAATTTTCAACTTTTTAAATGCTTGTTAAATTATTCAGTATTTTTATATTCATGTTTTTATTCTTTATTTTAGACAACTGTAAAATCTTTATTTAATACTATTAATAAAGTTATAATACCAAAAGCTTATTTATAAGAAACAGTATGTCTAAATCAAACTGCAATATTTCCAATGTGAAAACAGAAAATAATGAAGATAATTTACCTTGTATTGAACAAAAGCAGAACTTTTTATATTCAACTCCAAATTTTGACTATAAAAGCAGTAAAAAGTTACGGATAAAAAGGTATTCTCCAATAAAAAGCAGTCCTGAATCTATTAGTATGATGATTTTTATTGCTAGACCGGACATTTTACCAATTAATGCAAGTTTTACTACTGAGAAAGTAAAAAATAAAATAACTCTAGACATGATTCGTGATAATATCTCCATTCCTATTGAAATTTCAAGTCTTCAAGAAAATGAAAGAAATTCTGATATGCAGCATCATCATAGTGAACACAATAATGGAAGTTTGTTAGATTTTTTCTCAGTTACTGTAAATGAGGCAGAGGATATTCCTATTGAAGTAATCAAAAATTCTGATAAACAATCATTAGAAATCAATTTTACATCCAAGACTACAGAAGAAGAAAAAGATGTACGTAATTCTTTGTCTTATGTTAAAGATGTATGTAATTCTTTTTCTTATTATGTGGTAGCATGTTTTCAAAATTTTTCAAAATTTTTAATATTTTATATAACCATTATATATATATTTTTTTTAATTTAAAATTTAAAAGTTTATAAAGTATAATAAATACTTATAATTATTATATAAATTGTCATACAAAATAAAAAAAACTAGTTAATGTGATTGTTTAAAAATTTAATAAATATTTGATATGATTATTAAAATTTAATAAAGATTTGATATGATTGTTTAAAATTTGTTATTTGTTTTGTATGGCAGCCTATTGTTGTTTTGGAGAAATCATTATCTAAGTACGATTTTACCTGTCCACAACAAGACTGTAAGGAGAAGTTTTTACGATTATCTCGGTTGTTTACTCACATGGAAAACTGTATTGAGAAAGTTTTATTAGAAAATATGAAGTCTACACTTATTAAATGTCCTGAATGTCAACACAATTTTTATTTGAAAGACCTTCTGTCACATTTTTCGAAGAAACACCTTCTGGTATAGTTTCTTTTCCCATCGTTTTTATTGGATTTTGTGCATTATTTTATTGGATTTTGTGCATTATGTCACTAATTTTAATTTTTTAATTTTTAGCTCAATTGGTATTTCGGTCAAGTAGACCAAGGTAATTGGGCTATATGTCAAAATTACAAATGCGGAAAGTACATGGATCAAGTGGATGACATTGTTGAACACTTCCGATCATGTGACTATTTATGGCAGTGTAAACATTGTTTTATTGAATTTCAATCAGAATATAAAGTTCGAAAGCATTGCTGTCAGCCCACCCAAAAAGAATATCATGAACCAAAAAAGTCAAATAAAATAGAACAAGACCCTTGCAAAAATAAATACTTAGCTGCTAAAATAAAAGCACTACAAGCTAAGCTAGGCAAAAAAAAGTACAAAAAATTAAATAAATCAACTGAGGTAGTTATAATAAAAGAATCTAACAAATCATTAGACATTTCTTTAAATAAAGAACAATCATCTGAAGTTTTTTCTAAAGAATCAGATATCTGTGAAGTTTCTACAAATAATGAAATTAATCAATCATATGAAGTTTCTAATAATGAAAAATCCAATGAACTTAATCAAGATTGCACTGAATTAATCAAAAAATCATATGTTTTAAACAATCAACTACATACTAAAAAGCCAAAAAAAAAAGAAATAAACACATTCAATAAAACTATTAGTAAAATTGAGGATGAACATATCTGCCCAAATAGTTTAGTAAAAATAAACAATATATTACCAAAAGAAATTTCATCAGAATTTATTGATGAAATAAGCCATAACCATACAAATAATTTAAAAGACATAAACAATGTAATCGAAAAAGAACCTTCATTTGAAATTGTTGTGAAAAATAAAAATTTTAAAAAGAAAAAAGAAAAATCAACAATTTCTTGTGACACACAGGTTATTTTTTAATAGTATTATACCATAAATTCTTATTAATTTAAGAGATATATTAACAGTGTACAAATGTATGTTATCATTTGTAAAAAATGACTTAATGAAAATATATTGTTCCTAATATATATTTTTATTATAAACTATCACATTCTTGCGGTTTCAAAGGGTTACTAAAATAGAAGAGATCGAGTGTTCAATGTTATATTGTAATTGTTTAAAAAAAATGTTTATAAAGTTTACCAAATTTAAGTTCCTCTTTAAAATTTATTCCTAATTTACTTTGCATATCAGAAACATTTAACAATTCTATATGACTTTCTACTACCCTAAGGGGTAATAAAATTTAAAGTAGGTAGGGGTTGATAAAATTTAGGGTAGATAGTGGTTGATAAAATTTAGGTTAGATAGGAGTTGATAAAATTTCTAATAAACTCCTCAAATTTACTAATCACTACTTAAAATAAGTAAAAAAAACAAAAAAACTTTTGTTTTAATTTTCACTGAACTGTGTGAAATAAGTAATTATCTAGTATTTTCTTGTTTAAAAAACACTACACAACCATATTTAAATTGTCAGCTTAAATTGGCAAGGTTATCTAAGTGCCCTATTTTACCATTTCTGACATATTTAAGCATAAAATATAGGAATCAGATAGAATTTAGGTGTTGTTCATAGGGTTGCCAGACATCTGGGTTTTACAGAGGAGACTACAGCGCTAAACATAGAATACAGCTTTTTTTGCTTTTGTTACTCTTCTTCGTAAAAGCCAGAAATTGAAAACACCAACAAACAAAAAAAAAACTCTGAAAAAATGTTCTTTCATTTATTTTTAACAAAATGATGAGCTGATAATCTAAGAGCAAAATAATTAATAATTTTGAAATTTTTATATTTTCTTTTGAGACACAGGTGAAAATACTTTTAAATAAGTTTTTTAAAGTGGTATTAGATATATATAGTAAATTTTAAACAATATAGTATCTTTTATATAAAAATATAGTATATTTTATAAATATTTATATAATTTATATATTATGTAATAATATAGTATATTTATATAATATTTTATATAATAATATAGTATATTTTAAATAATATAGTAATTTAATAGTATTAGGGTCCTGTGTAATGTTCAAGGATCTTAAGCAACCCATCTATATGTATGTATATATATATATATATATATATATATATATATATATATATATATATATATATATATATATATATATATATATATATATATATATATATATATATATATGTATATATATATATATATATATGATATATATATATATATATATATATATATATATATATATATATATATATATATATATATATATATATATATATATATATATATATTAGGGTTATGACTTTTTTGTGACTTCATGCTCCTGGGTCATAAATCAATGAGTGTTTGTACAAAAATAATTAAAGATACATTAATTTGATTTTCTTGTTGAAAAAAATCACTTCCAAATCAAAAATTGGAATTTACCAAATTTTTTTAATTGTAGAGTTATTATGTAGTTACTCAGCATTTAACAGTTGATTGTTACATCATAACACTCTAAGTAAAAATAAATATAAAGTAGCAAACTTAATTAACTATTCTTCAAGTACAAAACGTTATTGTATATATCAAAAAAATGTTCAGGGTGTTAGCCAGGTTAATGGCACAGCGAGTACCGCAGAATTCCCAATGGGTTTAAAAAGTAAAAGTAATTTAGATAAAAATTCCTATTATTTTATAGAACAATAACAATAAATATTCCCAATATCGCTTCAAAATTAGCTGTCAACTAACTTTAAAAGCTCTGTAATAGAAATAAGAGTCCATAATTTAGTTCATACTTTAGAGAGAGGGGGAAAGGTAGTGTTTTTGTGACAACTCATACGGAACTTGTTACTTAAGTGGGTGGCCGGTTCTAGACAAGAATTCACGAAAGCCTTTTTAGGAAAGAAACATGAAAATTCTTGCTATGATAGAAAAAAACATGATTACTTTTTAGGATAGAATAATTGAAGGATAGAAAAGAAGAAAGAAATACATATATCCTTTCTGGCAAAGAAAAATGAAAAACTTGCTAGCAAAGACTTTGGAAAAACGTACTAGCAAATATTGGAAAAACGTACTAGCAAAGAAATTTTAGAAAAGAAATTTTAAAAACGTGCTAGCAAAGAAATTTTAAGAAAGAATTTGCGCACAATTTGGTAATTACAGTTATGGTTTTTAATTGAATAAATGTTAAATAATTATAATCGCATTAATTTTGGTTCGATCAGAAAAATTCATTTAAAATTCAAAATATTTTATTAATAAAATATTTTGTTTATTAATAAAATAAGTTTTTTTGGATTAATGAAATAAAATTCTGTTGTAGCAAGTTTTTAGATTTATTAAATAAAATTCTTTCCTAGCAAGTTTTTCGCATTTATTAAATAAAATTCTTTCCAAGCAAGTTGTTTACGTTTATTAAAAAATATTCTTTCTTAGAAAGTATTTCAAGTTTCTTTTCAAAATTTCTGCCAAAAAATATTCTTTTGTAAAAATTCTTTTCTAATAAGGTTTCTTTATTTCTATCATAAAACATTCTATACTGAAATTATTCTTCCCTAGTTTTCTATCCTCATTTTATTCTTGTCTAGCATGGCACACCCTTAAGTGTTACAATGTTGTGACGAGGGGGTCTAAAATGATCTAAAATTTGACAGTTTTTTTAGTGTTTGATTTTTGATTAAAAAATTTTTTTTTGCAAAAGTCATGTGATATTAAAGTCCGCTATCACTGATATTTTAGTTTTTTTTTTTTTAAAAGATATATGTCTATGAATTAATCTTTTAAAAAATATATAGTTTTAAGTGCAAATTTTATGCCTTTTATGTTATAAAACTGTTTTTTGTGGTATTATGTTTAGTTAAATTTTTCTTGTCCTGGCTAATTTAATGATCATTTTTGATATCCTAAAGATTTTTAAGTGCTTGGGCACTTCTATTTCACTGTTTGAGCACTTCTATTTCACTGTTTGAGCACTTCTATTTTCATCTATTTTCCTCACAGAATGCACCACTGGTATTTTTAAGTCTTGGTTAGTATTTTGTTAACATTTTTTAAGACATATAGTCAGACTTATTTTTGAAAAAAAAAAATTAAAAAAATTGCAAAAGACACGTGATCTTTGTATCTGCCATCATTGGTATTTCATTTTTAAAAAAAGAGACAATCTCTACTTTTTTATATCTTATATAAAAAGTAGAGATATCTTTATTGAAAATATATATAGATATGGGGTGTAAATATGATGCCTTTTATCCCTATATCATTTTCAGTATAGTATGTACATTTTTCCTGTTTACAAATATTATATATAGGTGTGAAAGAGTTAATAGTTGATTTGAATATACCATCTGTGAAAGTATCTGAATGTTGATCCCATCTTGAGATAACTGTCAACTAATGGTTGCTGCTTTGCTGGTTGATAACTTTGAAGATGTTAAAATTTGGTTGCAGTTTTGGTTTTGCTGTAGTACTTGCTGGTACTTGTGGGTTGTCTCTTTAAATCTTCAGACTTGATATTCTGCTTCAGACTCGGATTTGGAAGTTGACGTTGTTACTGTTGCTGTTATTGTTAATGTTATTGGAGTCGGCTTCAGTGATATTTTTCTTCTTTTGGATGAATGGATAGTTTTTAAACTAGCAGCCTTCCCAGTTGTATACCTCTATCTTTTTTTTCAATCTGAAGATATATTCTTTTTTCCTCACTGCAGAGCCATTCTCCATCTTTTGTGATGTCAAAAAATTCATTAAATGGTTCGTATTTTCTTTGTTTTACACATTTGTTGTCTTCAGCACTTGATCCAGTTTTGCCTGAATGACTTGAATTGATAAATGTGGAAAATTTAAATTTTTTTTTGCCATAAACTTGTTACTTCTTTCTCAATTTGCTTTATGAGTTCTGGTCTCCCTTTAATGTATTCTCCCAGAAACAGATAGAACCAACAATTCAATGGTATCCTGCAGTTATCTTTCACTGAATTGTTCTTCATAGTAGAACAATCCAGTAATTGTTCTTCAAGTGGAATAGTTTTTCTTATCCTACGTGAATCGTAAAATTGTTTTAGTTTCATTAGTTGTTCCTTTCAGTAGTGGAATCACTTTCTTATAGGACATTATGATCAAAGATAATACTTGAATATATTTCTGAAAGGCGATGATAATAAATATAACTGCTATGGTACTTCTATATTATTTGACTGCCATCTGGTAAATACAGATTCATATATAATTATTAGCATTGCTCAATCAGACAGCTTATATAGTCATGCTGATCTTGCTAATCTTGTATAGTCATGCTAATCTTGCTAATTTCTATAAACTTCTAGAAGATTCCAGAAAATTCTAGAAAGTTTCAGAGATTTCTAAAAACATCCAGATCAGCCTGAAAAATTTAAAAAAATTCCTATAGGTTCAGAAAAATAGGCTTTC
>NC_088931.1:20320000-20327500 GCF_038396675.1 Hydra vulgaris
CCTCTATAATTAACAATTTTAAAAATTTAAAATTGTTAATTATCTGGACTTAACGTTAAATCTTAATGACAGTTCTTTCCAACCTTACTGCAAGCCTGGTAATTCCATCAGTTATATAAATGCTGCCTCTAACCACCCTCCTAGTATACTAAAAAGCCTTCCTCAAACTATAGAACTAAGATTGTCAACCAATTCTTCTAACGAAAATATTTTTAAACAATCCATTCCTCCTTATCAAGATGCATTATTTAAATCAGGTTTTATTTGCAAATTCACCTACCATTCAAATAAAAAACAGATCTCATTCAAAAATCACAAGCGAAACATAATCTGGTACAACCCACCTTTCAGTACTAATGTTGCAACAAAAATAGGAAGTCGTTTTTTGAACATGGTAGACCTGCACTTTCCGGTTGGTCACAAACTTCGTAAGATATTTAATCGAAATACCATTAAAATAAGCTACTCATGTATGCCAAACATCAAGTCCATCATTAATTCGCACAACCACAGGATATTATATAGCCAAGGTAAAGATGAGGGAAAAACATGCAACTGTTTCAATAAATCCATCTGTCCCATGAACAATCAGTGCTTGTCAAAGAATATCGTTTATCAAGCGACCGTGTCGTCAAATGAACCTGACTACAAAGAAAAAGTATATTTTGGCTTATGTGAAACTCCATTTAAATTTCGCTATGCTAACCATCTAAAATCTTTTAACATTAATAAATATAAAAATGATACCGAATTGTCTAAAGAAATTTGGGACATAAAAGACAAAATGTTCACACCCTTAATTAAGTGGAAAATTGTAAAGCGTTGCAATCCTTATAACACTTCGTCAAAAATTTGCAATCTTTGTTTATACAAAAAATTCCTTATTTTAACATATAAAGGTGATAACTTGTTAAATAAACGAAATGAGTTGATTTCAAAATGCAGACACAAGAATAAATTCCTCTTATCTTTTTTTGACACCGGTGATTAGCTAATATTTTGTTTTTTCTTAGCGACGTTAAGATCCCACTACACAGTATTTTGTAATTTTAGCGGTTTTTTTTGTTTTTGAATTTGTATTCAATGGCTGATGATTGCCGTATAGGCATGAAACTTAAAGTACCATAGAAAAAGTTGTTTTTTCTTCGCTAATATATATGTATATCGCTCTATTTGAAGTATCTTTTTAATATTGAGCACTCTTTTACGACTATGAGTTTTGTTTTATTATTATAATACAAAATAGCCTTAAATATCAATATATATATATATATATATATATATATATATATATATATATATATATATATATATATATATATATATATATATATATATATATATATATATATATATATATATATATATATATATACATATATATATATATATATATATATATATATATTATATATATATATATTATATATATATATATATATATATTATATATATATATTTTATATATATATATATTATATATATATAATTTTGTAGTACAGCTAAGTTTCTCCTTATTTTTACAGGATGATTTATCACGTTCTAAGACATACACTGTGAGTCACAACATTAAAATATTTTATTGTATTCTTTTTATTTTGTTTAAGTGACAGAAATGCTCAAAACTTTTTTTGCTTGTTTTAGCTTGATTTGGATAACTGGTCTAAACATTTTCTAGAGTTTAATATTGTATGCCCCATTATTGGTTGCAATGGCAGCTTTTTTTTACCATGGCAGTTATTTAAACATTTAAAAACAAAATGCCTAATGACTCCCAGTTTGAAAGATGCAACTGCAATTACAGATCAACTTGAAAGTATGAAATTTCCGTGCTTGATTTCATCATGTAAGAAGTATAATGAAGTATTTTTACTTCAAGACTTCTGTTCCCATTACAGAACTACCCATATGATGGTAAGTTTTTGCGTTGTTAACAATCAGCTGTTATAGAAATAGATTTATAGTTTCAAACTAAGAGTCTATTAGAGAAAGTTTTTTATATTAAAACTATCCTGAATTATCTTTAGTTAGCTTAGGCTAAACCAACACTTTTAAAAAATGATACCTAATATAAAAAATACTTACAAAAAGATATTTTGGGGTATTGTTCTATATCTTTACAGGACTTATTTCATAAATACATAATTTCAAAATCCTACTGTTATATATAAGACAGATATTGTATTTGAAATTTTCAGGTAAAAAAAATCAACAGCCATATATTTAGATTAAAAAATTAACTTGTTTTTTTTTTCTTTTAACTATATTTACTCTATGATAAAAAATTTTAATTAAAACTAAAAGTTTGAGTAAACAAAATCAACAACAAAAAAGTTTTTCTTTACAAACACTATTTTTTTGGAAAATAATTTTTTAAAGAATTAACTGCTTCCAAAAAAGTTATTAAGAACATGTTAATCCAGTTTGGATTACATTTGTAAGTTTTTTGTTTTTTGCAATAAATTGGTTTGGGGAAAGCAAAATCAAATAAAACAATTCAAAATGCAAACTCATACAAGATCACATAAAGACTACAGTTTTTGAGAGCCATTTGCATGACATGCAAATTCATACTGCAGAAATGAGACAATGGGGATTTCTAACCGTCTTGACCAATTTTAACAATTTTGAGTCCATTGCGTTGAAGTCTATCACACAAACATTCATTTCTTGCGGATGCATCATTTGTCAAATCAGCCATCAAAAACTCTATTAAAAGCATCCCATTGATCTTACAAAGACACAGAGTGAAGCAAACCCATCTACAGGAAAATCAGACACTTTAAAAAGGCAGAGCAGTAGCAGACAACAGCCTTCCAGTGCTGAGAAGGTGTACACCATGCTTGTCTGTTCTTGCAAGTGCCCATCCACAATTGTGTGCGCCTGGAACAAGACATAAGAGCTTCCTTCTTCTTTCCCAAATCGTATTAGGGTTGGTCAAATAGACACCAGTCTCAATGCTAGCAAAGGAATTTCACCAGATGCTCATTAACTGGTGAAAAATATTTTGAGGTAATTTGTTCTTTAATTTTTGTACATCTTATTATAAAATATTTAAACCTAGATGTGGAGTTTACAAATTAAAAAGCTAAAAAAAATACATTTTTCAAAATCACAATGGTCAACAAGTAGGATTTTGAAATTTTCAGGTATGATTTTTTACAAAGGATGAATCAAAAGTACTATAACTGTTTAACAAATATGATTTAAATTACCCTTTTTTATGCGATTTTTTATATTTAGCTTTTTAAATTGTTATATCATGTGTCACGGGGAACTGCTCAGTGTTTTAACTACAGGTGTGGAGCAAAGATTCAAACCTCAAAAGAAGCACTTCTACATTATGAGCAGTGCAAATTTTTATGGAAATGTGAATCATGTTCAAATGAGTATCAGAGTTTAAACTCTTCAAGAAATCACCTTTGCAATAAAGTATTTATATATATTTTTTAGTTTATTATTTACTTATGTTTTGCATAAAAATTTAAAACGTAAATTTTTTTAAATTAAAAATAAATTAATTTAAAAAATTCAAGTTTCAAATTTAAAAAATTAAAAATACAAGCAATATGTCATATCTTACAAGCATAAAGTCTTTTTTTTTTATAGAAAGTTGATTTGAAGGATCCACTACTGTGTTTAGATGGCAAGCGTAATAAAAGAAAATCTGCAGCAGTGTAGGTTTCAAATAATTCATTTTTAATAGCACATGTTGTATTATATAAATTTGGTCATTAATTTGGTGAATTAAAAATATAATATATTTTTAATTCGCCAAATTAATGTATAATATATTTATTGATGATGATGATTGAGAAGCAGGAGGGGATTGAGGAGGATAAAAGTGAAATTGGTGACTAAGTTTCTGATCTTTTTCCTGATCTTTATAATGTTCTAGTTAAATTTAGATCAATAGTTTTTTTAAATGTCTTCTTTAAAAATGGATACTTTAAAATTTTATTTAAAAAAATGAATTTGGACTAGAGTTATTACTAATTTTTAATTCTATTATTGAATTCTGTTCACGCTTGCATAAAAGTTTTTTAAATTCTTGAGTTATTTCTTTCTAATTGCAATATTAGAGTTGTCCTTGATGGACAACACTCTCCTTAATTTTCATGTTGTTCCTCATACATATTAATGATCTTCCTGATCATCTTACCTCCTTTATTTGCTGATTACACAGTTACATACTCCAATCTTGACAAAAAACATCAATTTTTGATTGCTTAGAACAGGTAGCAGCTGATCTCTCTTTTGTGACAGCTTCTAATCTTAACTTATTTATTTGATTCAGACGTTAGATCAAAACAATAACAGGTATATAGTTAAGCATAAAACTCAACAACTTTTAAGTTATAGTTAAGCCACACAGACACATCACACAAACAAAGCCATAAGTAACTGTGTTTTTATTTTAACAGAGCATCACTTAAATTGTCTATTAAGAATGTTTTATGAGTATCTCTCTACTTTCATCTGCATCATCAATAAAGTCAAACTGTAGAGTCTGTTTTGAAAGCATTTTGAATTGTAAAAAGTATAAAGCCATCTAGGTTTTATGAAACAATTAACATTTTTTAAGATTGTTTAAACTCTAGTTCATTGAAAGAACATAAAATTATTAATAAACATTTTCTTTCAAAGTAGAAATATTAAAAGGATTCTAGAGTTTCTTTTAAAACCACTTTTATATCATTCCAAAAATTGGAAATAAACTATCAATAAAAGAGTAAACAAAAATGGTTGTTCTTTTGAAGTTGACTTTTATGAGGCTTGAGCCTCATAAAAGTATTGACAACATGTATGAAATGTTTCTTTTACATCATACATACAGTCTTCAGAAGTAAATCAATAGAAAAAGTTGCAAATTTTTGTTATGTTTTACGTGCTAAAAAGTAGATTTTTTCAAGACCCAATAAGGGAATATTAGTGCTCAAAGGAAAATAGGGAATTCAGATAAATTTGACCTGAATATTCTTTATATCTTATATATTCAGATTATCATGATGCTAAACAGTTTAGATATAGTATTAATGTGATATACATTCATTCAGAAGTTTTCTATTAATACTAGAAATATTAAAGGCTCATACAACAGTCAAGTTTTAGATAAATATCTAAAGTTTTAATTTTGAGAAAAAAAGGACAATATAATTAAGTTGAAATAGTTTATTATAAAAATAATGGGAAAAAAAAAAAGATAAATTAGTCAATTAAAAATAAGTTGTTGTTTTTTTACTTAATTATAAATAATTTATAAATAAATAATATTAGTTAGATATTTTATCTAACTAATTTAATTTTTGTTCTTTACTTTAAGAAGAAAGAAAACACTCTTTACAGAATGCGAAAAACTAACACATTTTATATTTAACATTATTTAGTATATATGGTTGTTTCATATTTTTAGATGATTCTTGTCCAGATTGTTTTTCTGTTTTATTTTTCATTGCTTTGCTATAAAAAATACAACAGAAGCGCAATTATTATTCAAACTTAATTGTAATACCAGTAGGTCCTGCACCATCAAGAGTATTAATAAACTTTTAGTCAGTCACAAACCTTTTTTTTAAGGTTATTTAGGTGCTCCAAGAAGTACTTAAGGTCATATCATGGAGCACCGCGGGAGAACATTTAACTAGAAGCTCATCACGCCTTATATGACCATGCGTATAATATTTTGTTTTGACAAATTAAAAATAAACAAGCTATAAACAGGAAAGAGAAATAAGAACTAAAAGAAAAATACAAAACTAAACTAAAAAAATAAAAAATCTTAGCGAATGATAAAATGAATAAAAAATAAACCAGAAAAAATAAAAGAAAAAAATTAATATATATATTTATTTTAATTTAAAAGTGTTTCACTACAAAGCATTTAAAAAAAATTGAAGTTACAAAATTATTTAATCCAAGCTTAGTTATTTTGAAACTTTAATATTTAAAATTTAAAACTTTGATAATTTCTGAAGTCAAAAAAGCAAATAAAACATTAAAAAAAAAAATTCCGTTAGAAGGATTTGAACCCTCATTCAATGCTGATAGAACAGTCATGCCTCATAAATGATACAATCAACCTAAGCACTATATCAATTTAAATTAATTATGACTTATTAATTGAGACACTTTAAATCAAAAATATATTAGTTTTATGCTATATTTTTTCTGGTTTAATCTTTATTTATTTTATTATTTGTTAAGCTTGTTTCTCTTTTTAGATTATGGTTTGTTTATTTTTAATTTTCTTTTCTAATTAATTTGGTTTTTTCAGCGCATTAAAACACACAAGGTATTACTATATTCAAAAAACTGTGGCCAAGTTGTCAAAAAAAAAAATTGTATGCGTGGGCATATAAGGTGTGCAATTGCATGAGTCTCCTCAGAAGGCTTAATCTATATTTTATTTTGGGCAGTTTTTTTTACAGTTTTTTTCATATGGTATTATTTATTCTATTTTTCATTTCTTTTTTTAAATATGTTTGTGGTTAACAAAACCTCCAAAAGTATAGAAATTTGTATTATTCCATATTTTATTGATGCTCTTACTGCTGACATTAAATGTATTATCTCTATAATGCTATGCTATCTACAAGTTTATTTTATAATGTTGATGCTTTTTCATACTTAGCACCACAATTTAAATTTTTTTTCTGTGTACTGTACATTGTTATTATGTTATATTATTATTATGAATATTATTATGAAACATTGTAAAAAAGAAACAGACATTAGCATAATAACTTATTATGTAAGATTGTGTCAAGGAAACAGCAAATGAGGACCATTAGACAATGAGTTACTATGCAACATTGTGATAAGGAAACAACAAGCATGGATCATTAGCACACTGTTATTGTGCAACATTGTGACAAGAAAATAGCAAACAAGGACCAAGGGCAATCAGTTACTATTATTGTCTTTAAGTAATATTTAAATGGTTTAAAATATTTTATTATTTTTATTATTTGTATTGTTCATATTTTTATTTTAATAAACTGCTGAATGATTAGAAGAATTTGTTTGTTTTTGAATTGAGAAAAATATTATATGTATTGATGTTAATAATTGGTATAATTATTTTCTATAATTATTCATTACCACTACTATCTTTTTTTTTTCAATTTCATGTGCAAATTATTTGCAAGATTAAATTTTATTTAAGGTAAAAGCAAGAAATCAGATTATGCTAAAAAGTTTTTTTCTGTTTTAGTGCAATCAGTAAACTCGCTGAAATAGCTGAAACTAAGGTAAATATGAAATACTAAACTACAGGTAACTAAACTAAGGTAATGCATAATTATAAGAAAGAGTTGCATAATTAAATCTAATTGCATAATTATAAGAAAGAGTTGCATAAGTAAATCTAATTGAAAGTTATTATAATTGTTAAAGTTATAATTAAAATAATTTAAAATTTTTTTATGTCCTTGATCACTATAACAAAATATTTTATAGAAAATTTTAATTTTTATATATTATTTAATTTGAATAATATAT
>NC_088931.1:20332500-20370000 GCF_038396675.1 Hydra vulgaris
ATTAAATACCAATAAAAAGTATAAAAATGCATAATATAAGTCCCCAGAAAAAGAAAAACAAACTTGATTACTATTATATTTTCCTTATATCATTTAATGATAACAACTTATTAATAATTTAAAATAAAATTTAATTTTGGAACAAAAATTACTCAGTAATTTGATAACGATATAAAAAGCCTTAAAATGCACAAATATGGTAAAATAAGGTCTTTTAGCAACAAATGAAGACAAAAAATGTTTTTTTTTTCTTATTTAACTTATATTGCCCACAAGCAACAATTTACACTACTCAAAGTTTTATAACCAAATTAGTAAGCAATTAAATAACAATAAAAAGCATAAAAATATACAAATATGGTGATTTAAGGCCCCCTGGCAGCAAAGGAAGATGCTAAAAAAATCAAAATTTTTTTCCCATCTACTTTATATTATCCAGGAGCAACAAATTATTGCTATTCAAAGCCAAATTTTTTAATGATCTACCCTAATATATATATGTATGTATATATGTATATACATATGTGTACATACATATATGTACATACATATATATATATATATATATATATATATATATATATATATATATATATATATATATATATATATATATATATATATATATATATATATATATATATATATAGCGTGGAAAATAATGGCCAGTCAATGACCCCCTGAAATGACTAAAATTGCTATTTTGACCTCCCAAAATAAATTCTTCCCCATCATGGAGGATGTTCGATAAATTTTTTTTTTTTTGTACCACATTTGCATCTCCTATAAGAAAAAAAGAAAGGGCCTCAACTTCTAAAAATTTTTAGGACTTTCGGATTCTGATGGGGTGGGGGGGATGCATATTCCCTCCTCCTCCCTGGATCCATCACTGATCTCTGCTCATTAAAATCAGAGATAAAATTATTGTTTAAAATTTATCAATAATTTAATATAATAAATATTTAATAAAAAAGGAAAAGTTGTTTAATATTCGTATGTTACTAAGAACATTTTCTCTACTAACTGTACTTTTTTTTTTTTCATTTCCTTTTCTTTCTTTTTTTTTGTAGCTTTTTCCTGCCAAAGTGAAGCCATTGCAATGAATGAATTATTTTTAAATAAATTTTAAATTATCAGTTGTGCATTTACTAACTTTTTTTCCTTTCTTTTATTGAATTGTAATAGAAACATCAAATGTTAACCCGACTTAGTAAAGGCAAATAAAAAGAGACAAGCAACACTTTCATTTTTCAATAGCATTCATAAAACGATTTCTTTTAGTATTAAGTATTCAGTTAAAATTTTTTTAATATTGTATTTAAATTTGTTTTGATGCTTAAAAAAAAAAGTTCAAGATTAATTGGATATTATAAAAGTGTAATTTAAATGTTTTTCTGAAAGTCAAATCATTGTGTTTACTTAACTTTTATAGATTGACACCATACCTATCATAAAATTTATAAAGTGTTGGCGTTTAAACTTTTTTTTTAATGAAATGTTTCATATAGCACTTTTTTTCAATAAATAAATATTTTTCATTAAAAAAAAAATAGGCGGAATATATATATATTCAAGACATATGTAGCTTACAAAATTAACTTTTTTTAATATCCCATAAGCATATTTAAATAGAATAATTATACATATACTAACAGCACTTTTATTTTTTTCAAATTTTGAAAAATTGCACTCGAAGTTTGAACAACACTATGAGTTAACAAGGTAATGGAAAGTAAAATGGAAGGTAGGAAAATGGACTAAAGTATATACACAATCATGAGAAAGCAGTTGTTTATCATCAAAATTGTTATTCCTTCTTTTTTTGTGCTAATCAATAATGTTTTTAACATTGTTGATTGTTTCAATTAGCACCCGCAGAAAGTCATAGTTTATCTATGTTTTCAAAGTGAAAATATAAGCAAAGTTTAAGATAAAACCATGTGAAGTTGTTATTTTTCCAGACTGCTTGTGTCAGAAAATGCAATGCGACCTTTAGTTTTTAAGTTTTTGAGTAATAAGTATATTTATTTTGAGTAATCAGTATGTTTATTTTGAGTAATCGGTATTTTGAGTAATCGGTAAGTACTTCCGATCTAGCAAGAATCCCAAAAAAGGCATATTTCAGATCAAAAAAGTTAAAATTAAGCCCAGTCAGCATGACTTATATAAAAAAGCATGAAAAATAGAGCAATATTGTATACATTAAGCAGCTTTCTTTTTAATATCATTTATAGAAATTTTTTTTTAAAACAAACAACTTTGCAATCCAATTATATTTTTTGTAAAGTTTTGCTGTTTTCATTTTATTTTCTTGCAATTTATAGGTTTGTAATGCTTTTAATGTTTACAATAACTTACCATAAAGGTTTTTAGTTTAGTTTTTATTGTAATATTTTTTGCTGGAAATTTTAGTGAGTACAATCAACATTTACCATCGTTTTCAAATATTCGCAATATTGAAGTGGAGTATTTTACAGATATAAAGAAAACTTCAATAAAAGAATTTCATTCTGCTGAATTATTTAAACCATTTCCTAAACTGAAAGGTTAAAAAGGTTTTCATTCATTTAGTAATTACTCAAGATTTAAAAAAAATTTTTTTGGAAAATATTATTTTTCAAACATTAATAAAAAATTTAAATAATTTTATAATTTGTTTAAATAATTTATTTCATTGTGGCAGTTGCTTATTTAACGAAATTTATTTTTATAAGTAATTACAATAAATGTTTTTTTTTTAAGGGTGATTATAGTAAATGATTATTATAGTGAATGAGACCACACTATATAGTATTCTAATGTAGTTAAATAAATTTATAATGTTAATTCACTTATTAAAAATTGTTGCATCTAACGAATTTAAATGTAACCGCATAAATATCACATAAATGTTATTTTATTATCTGAATAACACTTCATTGTTAATAAAATTTCTAGGCATGGAAAAAGCTAGCAACTTGACTGGAATTTAGCATCTAGTTAGTATATTACAATAACGTCAATTTATTTCACCAGTAATCCTGTAATAATTTTTAAACGACATGACTTATATATGTAAAGAATTATTAAAATTATTTCAAATTTTAAAAAATTGTTAGAATAATTTCAAAAAATTGTTTAAATAGTTTTAAAAAATGTTTTTAAAAAATTGAGTTATTTAAAAAGTGAGATGAAAAATGACTACTAAACTTGGTAGAAATATTTTAATACAGATTTAAATCACCTCAAAGGCAAATTGTTTTCATCTAAAAAAGTACACAAGGATATTAAAGTTGCTTTTAATTTTTTGGACTTGAGTTAGTGGTAGATGTAGAAATTATTTTATTTTTTGAAACAACTTATTGTATTCCATTTTTTCTTCACTCAATTTAATTTTTTACTTTATCAAAACATGCTATGTGATAACTATTAGTAGAACACTTGGCTTACACTCAACTAGTTTTAGGCCTCCTTGACTCTAGTGAAGCCTCTGAAGCCTTAGGAAGGTAAATTTATTATTATAAATATTTCGAAAAGTTTAGAAAGATTATTTGTTTAAATAATAGCAACTGCATTGCAAAAAGTTTTAAAATAAAAATTTTGAGCAATTTTTAAAAAGTTAAAAAATTCAAAACATAAATAAGGCCTAATACAAATAATTTTAAAAAAATATTTAAAGTAAATGTTGTTTAATAATGCTGTACTTGTAAATTAAATTTAATGATTTTCAAGCAAGTATGGCTAAAAGAACTAAGTCATAGTATGCCATGTGACAAATAATAAACAGTTTTTAGGGCATTTAGAGTGAAGAGGATTTTTGGGAGATAAATTATATAAATGAATACATATGTGGAACTTTATGTTTATAATATATAATGTACACATGAAAGGTACATGTTTTAACCAATGAAATGTCAACAGAGATGCCCAACATTGTGCTGATTACATAAGCCTTATTTGTCAAGGCTTGTGTTTCAGAATGAAAGAGGTACAGGTTCGTAATAAAAAATTTCCAAAAAAAGTAGACTTCTTGACTTTAGTGCCCTTGCAGCTTGGTAGTTAAATACAATACAAAAAATACCTTTTGTCTGAAAATAATCTTACTATTGTCTAAAAAGCTAAAAAATTTTAAACAGGTACCTGCCATAAAGATTTAGACTAACATCAAAGTTCTCTCAAACTACCTGGCAACAAGAGGATCCACTCTAGGTGTACACCTAGAGTGGATCCTCTTGTGGGATGCCAGTTTTCGATAAAAGTTAAAGGTTTTCTTGTGTTTGTACTAGTGATGTACTGATTGCACATTTGTGGCCGATGCTGATGGATAGGAAAAGGCCATACCATCCATGAGGTGTCCATGAAACACATGCACTTTGTTTAAATATTAAGAGGCTACCTGCCTACTGTATTATAAAACGAATAGTTCCACTCCACTTCAGATACTTTTATAACATTACAGGCACGTGAAATGTGCACATTTAATCTTGTTATCTATACAAATTACAAAACATACTTTGGTACTATATACCTTTACCTGTTAGTGCACCAATTTCCATATGGTTTTATCTTATTAGTTGTGAATTATGTTTGCAAAATATGTTGCTATATTGTTGTCATTCTATTTGAATATTCTAGATTATCTAGTTTAAACAGTTTTTATGAATAATTAATGATTAATAGAATCCATGTCTAACTTACAATATACCAGTTTAAATCACTTTTAACTAACTTTGCAACTGATTTTGTACCAATTAATCATTCTAATTACACTTGCTACTACAGTATGGATACACCCATACTCTACATTGATTATTTACATCACATGCACTGTTATAAGAAATTAAAACAGTTCACGATGCTCATCAACCCTCGTTGTATTGCAACAAATCAATGTACTTATTGTCATTCATGTCAAAAAATCACTTACAATTGTATGCAAGTTGTACTGAACTCCACTAAGTGTCCTCTGGTCTCTATGTCAATACAGAGGTCTGTGGCGATTGTCCTTATGGGATACCCTGAGAAGAGTCCTTTTGGGATAACACAAAGAGATACTCTAACAAAAAGATACCCTGGTTTACACTCAGAGTGGATCCTCTTGTGGGACACAAGTCTCGGATGAAAGCTAGGGGTCTTCTGGTATTCATACTGCACCATAAAACAGGAATCCATACCATCCTTGAGATGTCCATGAAACACATATATCTATAATGTATGTTTTTGTTAATAATACAAACTACAATAATACAGAATACTTATAAAACAAATAGTTTTGTTCAATCACTGAGCCTTTCTATCATTTACTCTCTTCACTAACAGCTTTTCATTAGCACAACAATTAATGACTCTTTCTTTCCTGGACTATTGTTTATCATTATTCCTGTTTATATTTACTACATTTTACTATGATTAATTTTTAGTATTTTTCTTTTTAGAGGCTCTTTGTTTTCCACTGTTCATCTGTCCTTTTGTACTTTTATCTCTCTCTGTTACACTCTTTTTAACTTATTATGCATCCCGAAGACATTCACTGCTTGGTGCAGCTTCACTAAAATGCATTGCATTTACAAAAAGCATTGTGGATCAATCATGTTTCTAGATAACATTGACTTATATAAGCTGAGAAATACAACAAATTAATTGAAGTTACAGTTTTCTTTCTAAAATGATTTCTATTAGGGATGCGCCGAACGTTCGGCTGTTTTGCTGAACATTCGGTTTGGCCGAACCTTGGCAACAGTTCGGCCGAACATGCAAAATTTGAAAAATTTCATGTTTTTCTAGATTAGACTTCAAATTTAACTCATTTGTACCGTATCTGGTACCTACAGTAAAATAAGTTAAATTTTAATACAAAATTTAATTATTTATTTTATTATATTATTATAAATTTTTTAATTCAAACATCATGTACATATAAATAAGTACAAGGTTAATAGATAAAATTAAATAAAGAGTAAATAAAAAAGTACATATACAGTCATCTATAACTACCCATCATTCAGACAGTCTTAATAACCGAACCAACAGTGAAATTTTCTTTACAAAACTAGCTGCTTCGTGTATTAATTCTCCTCATTTTTTGGTAGTTCCAAAGAAAGCTGAAGGTTTCTGAAGAAATCTGTTTTACGGCGCTAAAAAGAACTGCAAGTCCTACAAAAATATTATCCAATATAACATTAAAAATTTGCTTTTCGATTTAGGATTTCAAGGGCGATTCTCCTACCTCACTCCTTTTACTTACATTTTTATTGTGGAATTGTTTTCTGCTATTGTTCCTAAACAATTTTATTTCTATGTCAAGGCTAGATGCAACAAGGTTAGCTTCATTCAACATTGCTTTTCAACTGTCACGAATAGCTACTAATAGTGAAAGTAAGCTTTCTATATTTGAAACCTCTACCTCTTAAGTCGCGTTACTGGCTTAAATGACTTTGTTGCAAATGTCAATAGGAATTAATATTCTGTGCCATACGAATCTTGTTATTAGAGTAAGATTTAGCTGGAGCAAGTCTATAAAGCCAGCTTTACTCCTTGAAGGTGAGGTACATAATGGTTTGATTTGATCTGACCACCTGGTGCCAGATATGCCCTGAATTGAACAACAATATGCATGGCAAACTAGGTAACCTAAATAAATGTTGTTTGCTCAACATATGTTGAGTAAACTGCATTTACTAAACTCTTATGGGCCCTGGTGTGGCGCACCAACTGCACCCCTCTTTAGAGCCTGGTTTTTACTTTGAGTTCAATACCTTATGCTTATATTTAAATTTAGCAATAGTTCGGTGGCCAAACTATTGCTAAATTTAAAAATTCAAAAACCGGATTTGGCGCATCCCTAATTTTTATATTTGAGAATTAAAGTAATTCCCTCCAACAAATCCGTGGTTTGATTTTAAGTGAGTTAAATTTTACTACGCTATTTAAAAGAAAATTAAATAATTGCGTATTTCTTAACCACTTCTTTCTGTTCTAATTACATCTTTAAAAGTTTTATAATTTTAATGTTGTAAACATGCAGTTACTATGCACAAAAACCTTTTTTCTTTTTTAGTTTTTCTTTTTAAGTTTTCTTTATTACTTTTCAATCCTCTAGATTTTTTAGAATCTTTCAATGATTACTTTCTAGAAAGAAATTTTCTTTATATTGAAATTTTATTCAAAGTAGATTTTATATGTTTAAAGGATTTTTTTTTTAAATAGTCTTAGATGTTTTTTTGTTTGTTTGTTTGTTTAAAAGGTCTGTTTAAAGTAATATTGTAATGATGTAGTTCTTTATTATATAGTGTTATTTTTTGTAATAACAGACTAAAAAAAACTGGAATGAGATTTTCATTGGTTGATGTTTACTCAGCCTTGTTTCCCAAATCCTATTAGATATTATTGAACATAAGGGTATATTGCCTATGACCATAATAATTTACAAAGTAAAAATCTTCAAAATGTTTTATATAAATTATTAATATATTTATTAATTTAATCTACACTTACATTTTTAGAGAGAGAGGTAAAAAATAATTTTGTAACACAAGAACTTGGAATAGAACATGCTTAACATGGTTGTTATGGTGACATGGTTTAAATGCTCAAGTAGTGACAGCTCAATGGTTTAAAGCAAATAATTTAAACTATCAGTTGCAATTTCTGAAAAATCACTCACAGAAAAATGAGAGACTTTGGAATAAAATTACTAAGTTTAAAAATTCTAAGCCATTCTAAAAAGCAACCAAAACAATAAATATTGTCTTCAATTGTCTCTTGGATAACATAACATGTACTCATAGAATCTATATGCACAGAGGTACCATCATTTAAAAAAAATCCTGAAAATGGCAAGATATATATATATATATTGATTGTTTATGCCTTGTGTTAAAATAAGTTTTTTTTTTAATACAGTACATGAACAATAATATTTATTGTAGACAATTATTAGGCATTTGAGTATTCTGAAATAGATTTTAATTTTATGAAAGAAAAAAATCATTATGTTAAATACAGAATTAATAAATAAAATGTTTCTAATATGTTAGAAAAATTTATCTGCATACTCACTGTATATACAATCAGGGATTTATGCAGCCATAGTGAATGTATTCTCATTTCACTATTGACCATCTCAAAAAAATTACTCTAAAAAAAGAGCTGCTGTTGATAGGAGGAGGGGGGGGGGGATTTTTATATTTTTTGTTTAACCAGTTATTCTTAACTAATTTTTTTTAGAAAATTTCAAAAAATGATTCAGTTTTTTTGCTATTTTTTTGTTATATAAATATATTTAAAAACTTTATGTTAAAACTTATGCAATTTAAATTTTGATTGGATAACTTTGAATTAAAATGAATAAAAGTTGTGTTTACACAAAAGTAAGTCTTAAATAAGTGTAAAAATTTGCTTTCACTAGAAAATACATTACTATTAATTTTGTAAACTAAATTTAGATACCGATTAAAATGAAAAATTTTACAAGAATAAACTAGTATAATAACTAGTAAACAAATTATTCAAAATTAATATCTCCCAGTAGTTGACGAGTTTCTAATATAAGTTGCCTTTACTCAGATTTGATTTTGTACTTGTCTTTAATGAAGTCAACAATAAATTATCTTTTAGAAATTTTTATTAAATAAGATTGACCGCTCAGTAGTTGCAAAAGCAGTTTGTATATACTCATCAAAAAACTTGGAAGATTGCTTCTTTCTTGCAAATATAGTTTTGCAAAATTACATGCTTTTTCGGCAGAAAATAAGAAACTAATATAGATAAAGTATTATGGATTTGCAAAAAGATACAAAGATGGAATAACTGATGTATTATGTTTTTAATCAAGTTTTTGCAGATAGTATAAAAATTAAAAATAACATTGAACTCAAGCGTCATCATGGCAGTCATTACAATCGGCTTCAGAAATACCGTCGGTTACAAAAAATTTTGTCAATTACAAAAATTCCTCATGGTATTATATTTAAATATCCAAACCATTGTGAAATCAAGATTCAGGTAATTTTAAAATGTTTCAGGAAACATGTCCCATTGTTAAAAAATTTAAAATACAGTTAAAACCAGCAACAAAAACAACTGAGACAGCGGATTAGCAAAAAAAAGAGAGTTTAAAATTACAAGGCAGCCCATTTACTTGTAAATCAGATGTCAATGAATATATTGAAAAAGTGAAAAATCCATTAAATGCCAAAAATGATTGAAGAATGGGATGTTTATTTTAGGGATAGAGGAGACCAGGGCTAGTTGGCTCGGTTTTTACTCTATGAGCTCTGTAGCCCTAACAGTACATTTTTTTAAAAATATTAAAGTGTAGTCTTAAAAAGTATGGATTAGGGTATCTTATAAAATTTGCATTCATTTACAAAAAAAAATTCTTGGGGCCTTTCCGGACCCTCAAAAAAAAAAAAAATTTGCGCTAACTTACCCCACCACGGGGTAAGTTGGCGCAAACTATAAAAATGATTATTAATGCACTATTAAATGCAAAACTAATAGAAATTTTTTTAAAATTAATTTTATCCCAAAATTTAATATTACTTTTAGCTGGTACCAAATATTAGTCCGTATAAAAGCCAAACAGTAGCCCACCTTTTATCTAGGGAAAAAAAAACTAAAAAAATTTTTTTTTAATTTTTTTGCAAGAATAAATATTTTCAATATTGTTAAAAATTAAAAAAAAAAATATATAAATTTTATAAAATAAATATTTTTTTCCATAGTTAATGCTATGAGCCAACTTACCCCGTAAAAAATTTGTCAACTAACCCCGAAAGCTTTTTTTTTAATAAACAGCCTATAGATCTTGAAAAACGGCAGCTTTGAAAAAAAAGTCTGACTGGATATAGTAAACTAATTGTGACTGGAACTTTTATAATAATTTTTTTTTCATACAAGTAAATATTTTCTTTGTAAAGTAAAAAGGAAGCAATGTTCTAAAAGTTACATTTTTGTCCAAAAAACGCATAAATCTCAATATCTCTCATGCGCATGCGCGAATCCTGACAGTTAAAGTAAAAACTTTAAATTATTAAAGTTAATAATTTAAAGTTTTTACTTGGAAAGTCCTCACAACAACCCACAATCATCTACATGACTTTTTTAAATAATTTTTAAGGTATTCCAAGAAGAACTAAGGGTCTTATCACAAAGCACCGTGGAGAGCAATTTAACTAGGAAGTTCACACCTCCTTGCTTACCAATGTTGCTTATCTGGCCAGAGCTGACCTCGAACATCAAATCTCTTGTTTGAACCTCTTGAACTCCCATCACTGCACCATGGCTGCTATGAAGTTATTTTACATTTTTGCTTGTAATCGTTACAAATTGTTCCTTATGTGGACTATTTTAATGTAAAATGCCTAATTTTCTGTTGTATTTATAACCATGCATAATGATTATGTATTTTATTGATAAAATGAAAGTAAAAATATTTACCACAGATTCTATTTTATAATATAAATGGTTTCACCTTATTCAACAATTGATTGTTTTGTCAAAATGTTGACACTTTTATTGAAATTGAAGTAGAAGACTAAATATTCATAATGAAAAAAAAGTGTTAATTCAAAATCAGCATAAAATATTAACAAAGAAAAAGTGGTTAAACTACACAAAGTTTAAAAAAAGTTACTTTTTGACAGCCCTCCTTATCCCCCCTCCCCGCCCCCTTCTGTTGTTAATGTCCAAAGACTAACCTTGAAGCAACTAATCTTTAAGAATTCATCTATGACTGTTCTATTATTCTTGAATAAATTTGAATAAGAAATTAAAAGAAATATATCTTTCAAGAGAATTTGTGCTTTTTAATTTACAGGTATATCATAGCACCAATTTTTATTATGTCCATACTGTTGTCAAATGAAACGTCTTGCTAAATTTTGAGTTATGACTGAAACAAAAATAGAGATTATTAGAACAAAAATTAAGTATAGTATATTTGTATGTGGTGGAGTTTTTTGATTAAAAAAAAATTCCCCATGCATCTGCTTTTTTTTTTTTTTTCAGGGAGTGGGGGTAGGGGAGGGAAGGGGAGGGGAGTGTGAGAGATTGTTATGGCTATACTCTTCAAACAATTCAAAAAGGTTACAAAATAACCAACTCAGGTATATCTTGCATTTCTGATGTAGTTTCAGAAGTTACTTTAGATAGATATAACACAAAGAACTCAAAACTTATTAAAAATGGTATCTCAACTACAACCTGAACCTAGAGCATGGTTTAACTTTAATGTGAATGACCATAACACTGTTGCCTTTTTTAGTAATGCATCTTCTAAAACTAATTTCCTTAGATTAGTTAATCACAACGGTTATTTAAATTTAAATGCTCTGAGAAAGATCAAGTCAGTGAAAGGTTAATACTTCTCAAAAAAAAAGTTGACACTTATGTTTATTGACACTGATGTTTCATCACCTGTTGACACCGATGTTTCATCACCTGTTGACACTGATGTTTCATCACCTGCTGACACTGATGTTTCATCACCTGTGTGAAGCAGCACCGGTAATGGTTCATCTTCACCCAAAAAGGAAATGTAAATAAAAAGGATATAACCATTTTCTGCAAAATATATGCACGCATGTGAAGATGTGAAAAAAAATAATCCAAATGCAAATGAAATTAGTTTTTACATTAAAATGTTCGCTTAAATTGCACAGCAAACCCTCACAAGTGGTGGTCAGCAAACGCAAAACATTATATTAACAGAACTTGCTAAAATTTTCTTATTTTTAGCCGGTGGCAGTGTACATAGTGAATGGCTATTTTCGGAAGTATGTATAATTTATGAGGAATTCTCAATCATTAATCAAACTATGAAAATGTTTTTACTTTAATTAATTTAATTTTCCACCTTTAAATATCAAATATCTCAATTATTTGTTATAATATAAAAAAAACAGTTATGTAATTCTTTTTTATGTGTTTTTTTTGTTACAACCTGGTATTTGGCTGAATAGTTTGCAATATTCTTATATATTATTTATATTTGGCTGAATACTGGTTGTTTGTTTAAATTAGTATTTTGATTGGTAGCTTTGTAAAATCAACCAATCATAATACTAATTTGAAAAAAAAATTGACAAACTCATGGAGCATTTGTTAATTTTTTAAATTTCTTTTTGTTTTTTTTTGGAAGCCAAAGCCTTATTTTGGGCAGGAGTAAGATTAAAATTTAATTGTAAAATTAAAATTTACTGTAAATAACTGAAATTAGCCAAACATCAATAAACCAAATCAACTACTAACTCATCAAAAAATAATTAAACTCAATCAATAGTCAAAAGTCATAAATCAATATTTCAATAGTTATCCATAAATAAATCATAAACATAAAATACATTAATCATATACTAATTTGACCGTCCATTTTTATGTCCGTACTGTTGTCAAATGAAACGTCTTGCTAAATTTTGAGTTATGACTGAAACAAAAATAGAGTATGCCATTTTGTATTATTATTTTTTTTTTTTTATATATTTTGTACTTTCACATTTTGTTGATTTGAAATATTTTCTATTTTTCTTGAAATGTTTTCTTTTAAAAAAATCACATTCAGACTCATACAATTTTCTGAAGTTTTTCTTGTCTTTAAATAATTTTTAACTATTTATATTATTGATATCAAAAAATATATTTTAAATATATCTTGTAAAATTTAGTTAAATATTTGAGAATATATAAAAACTATGAATTTTAAATTAGAATACATTAATAACAAATCAAAACAACTTGTCCGAATTGCACACATATAAACAAAAGAGAGTAAACATATTTAATTACTTCCTACCTTCTGCTGTTATGCCTTTCTCCCAATCCTATAACCACAATACATGAGCCTTGACAAAGACTGCTAGGTGGAAAAACAATTTAAGAGAGGTACTAACATACTTCGTCACTAACATGGGGTTGCTTCATCACTTAGAAAGCATCATAATTGTTATTATATTACTATCGAATAATAATTAAAACTTAAATTAAAAAATTTAAATTTTACAATCAATTTTATTACTCTTTAATTTTAATTCAATCAAATAATAAAGTTAAATTCAAAGTATCAGTATATAAAGAAAAGTAACAAAAATAATAAAAAAAACTATATTTTGAAAGTGTAAAAGTTTGTTTTTCGCATTTTCTGTTATTAATTAGAACAGAAGAAAATTGTACAAGCATTTAAACATCTTTAATAAAATACTTCCTAAATAAAAACTAAAAAGTTTTATCATTTAAACAAAAATACTATTTTATTTTTTTACAAATTTTATTTAAGGATTTAGAGATAAAGTAATAGAGCTAAATTTAGTAAAAAAAAAAAAATTTAACAGGTCTTTTTAAAAAGCGTTACACGGCTTGCACTTTTCGTAAACTTTGAAATATATGTAATTGCACAGGATATAATATTTATATTTGGCTGAATACTGAATAGTAAAAAAGTAGCCGAATACCAAATAGTCACAGAATATTCGTGACATCTCTAGTTTCCAGAGTCTTAAAACTTATTAAACTAGAAAAAATGGTAACTTCCCTCTGTTAGGCCAAGTTTATTTCAATAAATAATTCAAATTAAAAATTAAATTTATATTAAAGTCCGAAAATATTTTTGTTTTTTTAAAATGATTTTTATGATATACCCTATTGAACATATTTTTATAGTTTTCTTATTTACTTTTTAAAATCTTTTTTTTTTTAATATTTTTATTGTGTTTTTTTTTTTTTTTTAAGGCTCTGATACTCTTGGTTTTAATGCTGGAGGCCCTGTCTGGGGACTCTCATGGTGTCCTTCAAAAGGTGCTTTTAATGCAGTTTTTTCCGAAAAAAACAACAACAACAAAGAAAATATTTTTTAATTTTTAATTGTTATTTTTTTTAAGCTGAGGATGATCAAATTTTGGCAGTTTCAACCCATAGAACACATTCAGAGGTTAATTATTTCTGTAACAAAATATTTACATCTTACATAATAGCAAAATAAAAATATTCAAAAAATGAATGAGTTTTTTTTAAGAAAAAGTTTCTTATATAAAAATATTACTAAGAAAATATTAAATAGTACTAGAGGCCTTTTATTATTTATCATCAGTAGTACAATTTATAGTCTACTGATGATAAATACTCATAGGCCTCTAGTACTATTTAATATTTTCTTAGTAATATTTTAATATAAGGAACTTTTTCTTAAAAACATTCATTTTTTGAATATTGTTATTTTGCTTGGCTACTTTTTCCTTCGAATATATATATATATATATATATATATATATATATATATATATATATATATATATATATATATATATATATATATATATATATATATGTTGAACGTCGTAATAGCATAAAATAAGTAATTATTTTTAAAAATAACACGATGTTTTTTATTCTTGACATGTTTCGTAAAATTTTATTTACATTTTCAAAAGATTATTTTACAATAATAAAAAACTCTGAAATATATATTAAAAAATAGAAGTCTTTACAGAGAAATATTAACGGACAAAAAATTATACATAATAAACCAATATATTTATTACAAAATAACTCGGTAAATAACCAATAAAAATAACCAACTGTCAAAAAAAAATATATATATATATAAATAAACTGACAGTAAAATTAAATAGATAAGTTTATAGTATAATGTAACGCTTGTTTATTAAGTGAGGGACTTTCCCACTTAATGTGGAGGGCTTCTTTTATCTTTAACTTGTGTTTGTTTGGGGCATTATCCAAAATCTCAAAAGAATCACAGTTAGCCAAATTTTTGCAATTAAGAGATAAATTTAAGTGTTTAAATATATGAGATTGTTTATCACTTTTAAGGTGCTCATTTATTCTAGTTGCCAAGTGTCTGGAGGTTTCTCCAATATAACTGGCATTACAGCCAGCGCAAGAAAATTTATAGACAACATGAGATTTAAGCAGTTTAGGAAGTGACTCTTTTAAGCAAAAACAATCTTGTATTTTATTAGTAGTGAAAATTAATTTTATTAGAATATCCTTGCAATATTTATGAACAATTTTTGAAATTTTCCTTTTAGTGTAATTAGAGTACATTCCAATGTATGGAAGTTTAAAGTATCTTATATTTAAGCTATTAACAATGTTAGACACAGATGGGTTCATTTTCTTATCAATATAGGATTTAATTTCATAGTCAATAATTTTTTGTGGAAATTTATTATTTTGTAGAACTAATGATAGATTCTTAATATCTTTATCAAAACCAAACCAAGAATTATTAATTTTAAATGTACGATCAATCAAACACCGAACAAGTCCAAATTTGTAGCAAGACGGAATAAAACTAAAAAAATTTTGTAAAAGACCTGTATACGTTTTTTTGTGATAAACTGAAGTCGTAAACGAGTTGGATTTTTTAATAAGTACATCTAAAAAAGCAATCTGGTTATCTTGTTCTTTTTCCATAGTAAATTTCAGATTTTTATGTTGTTTATTGAGGTGTTTGAAAAATTCTTGAGCTTCATATTCAGAATTAAAAATAGCAATTATGTCATCGACATCATGTGAACCTGATGTGGAAATCTGAAGTAATTTTTTAAATTGAACTTTTGAAAAACGTTTTGAGTTAGTTTTATCTTTAAAAAACAAATCAGTTGCAATGTTGATGGTTTCTTTAAGAGGAATATTCGTGAACAAACTTTCAACATCATATGAAACAATAAATTTATTAGTTACATTAATTTGTTTTAATTCTTCAACAAAAGAAAATGAGTCTAAAGTGCAAAATTGTTTAGGTATATATGGAGACAATAAATGAGAGAGATGTTTGGCAAGGTTGTAGTTATATGTTCCGATTGTTGAGATGATAGGTCGAAATGTTGGAAGAGAACTATCTTTACTAACTTTGTGCATCTTAGGTAACGCGTAAATTCTTGCAGGTTGAGATCCTACAGGATAGATTTTAGTGTAAATGTCTATTTTTTAATATATATTTCAGAGTTTTTTATTATTGTAAAATAATCTTTTGAAAATGTAAATAAAATTTTACGAAACATGTCAAGAATAAAAAACATCGTGTTATTTTTAAAAATAATTACTTATATATATATATATATACATATAAATATACATATACATATATACATATACATATATACATATACATATATACATATACATATATATATATACATTAGGGTGGCCCTAATTTTTGAAGTTTTAAAATATCATTGTCTGACCCCTCAGATGAGTTCCAATATATAAAAATATAATTCAGGCCAAATATGAGCAGGATTGAACAATATTTAGAGGTGGCTCAACTAAGCTTTAGTTTTGTGAGAATACCAAAATCGGCGAAAAAAAATTTCAGGTTCTTTTCAATAAATGATTTTGAATATTAAATGAATAAATATATTTCAATCAATAATTTGAACTAGATATCATGTTTCAATAATGTACTAATCTAAAAAATAATTAAATATAAAATTATAATAAATATAAAGGTAATAACGCATAAAAAAATGTTCTTCAATATATCTAAATAAATAGTTTATAATTTTCCTCAGTAATTTTATTAATTCATAATTTTCTTCAGTCATTTTTTTCAGTAAACAAAACTAAACATGTAATATAATTTAATATTAGCACCTATTGGGCATCTTATATAATATTTAAATAAATCTTGTGCTAGTTCTTTGTAGCCATCTTGTATTATAAATTTCTTCTTCTACTGTTGTTTGTTAATTAATCAAAATAAAATTTCTATTTAATAGTTATCAATAATCACAGATATTAGCAATCAGCAAAGGTTAGTATGTCAATTTAATTATAAAATATATTATGTTATATATATAATTATATGAGGGAGTCTGTATGACTGTAGATTTCGTTTTGTATTATTGCATGGCATGTCAATGGCATGTGTAATTTTGTAATTTGTTTATGCCAAAAATTGCATAGTTTAATATTATGTTATAATATTATGATGATTAGTATAAATCTGTTTGGCATTTTCAGATGGCATTGCGTTCACAAATTTATCTTGTTAGCCCTGCTGAAAGAATTGAAGGTAGTAAATTGCCATCAGGGAAGCAGGTTCTTGGTCACTTTCTACATCTCCACAATGTTTTGAAAGAGGATATTCGAAAGGCTGCAACCCACGCTATTGAGAAAGTTGAAGATTTCTGGTTTCGAGCTAAAATTCCAACCAGGCATCATCAAGATTCCATCAAAAAGCTTGAGCAATTATTCTTCGAGTGGAAAAGTCTAAAGAAAAACAAGAGCCGCAAGACCGAGACTCAACAAACAAATGAAACCGCATTTTCAGCCGCAATAGAAGAACTGTTCGACATTGCACATGCTGACGCCATGGAGCTAATTGAGAATCAAGAAGATAAGGTCTTTCTGGAATCTCAAAGAAAAAAGGGACGACCTGGCTGCATGGGTAGAATCGATAAGGTTCTGCTTCAACAACAAAAAAAGCAGAATGAGAGAAAGCAGATATTGCAAAAGAGAGTACATCGATCTCAACTTGATAAAAACACCTTGCTAGATAAAGCTGTGTTGGAGAGCAGCAGCGCTGATTCAGAAGAAAGTCAGTCTGAACCTGAAGATGAGGATCCAGTTCTAAGCACAAGTACTGTTACTCCTTCTTCTTCATCACAAAAGCAAGGACGCCAAAGTGTTGTTTCACCACAGCTGGCATCTATGCTTGATAGAAATAAAATGAGCGACAGGGCTGCTATGATGGTCATCGTTGAGGCTGCGAGGGCTCTTGGACAAGACGCTGAATCACTCGCTTTGAATAGATCAACCATCCAACGACTCCGTCAGAAACACCGACAGCAAATTGACTTCGGAATCATTCAACATTTCAAGCCAAATACTGCTCTTACAATACACTGGGATGGCAAGCTGATGCAAGATCTGACTGGAACAGAGAAGGTGGATAGGTTGCCCATTCTTGTCACAACAATGGGGGAAGACAAAGCTTTTGGATATTCCAAAGATTCCTGCAGGTAATACATAATGGTATAATATATAATAGTATAATATATATGCCTACTTTTATTTTAGTTAAATGTTTTTATAAATTTCGAAATCATTTATTATTATGAAATGTGAATGTGAAATCATGTCAGACAAACTTTAATAAAGACTACTATAAATTACTTTTTAGGCACTGGACAAGACGAGGCCAAAGCAGTCTATGATGCTATCCGAAAATGGGAGCTGGAAAACTTTGTCCATGGTATGTGTTTCGATACAACCTCTTCCAACACCGGTCGGCTGTCTGGCGCTTGCGTTCTTCTCGAACAGCTACTAGGGCGGCCTCTACTGCACTTTGGTTGTCGACATCACATCATGGAACTGGTATTGGCTGCTGCTTTTTGTGTCTGTATGGGACCCAGTAAAGCTCCGGAAATACTCGTTTTCAAACGATTTCAAGCACAGTGGTCATCCTTTGACCAGGAAAGTTATGAAGATGCCTTTTCGGATGATGTTGCCTCAGCTGAACTCTCCGAAGTCAAACATGTAATCATTGTTTTCTGTGAACAGCAGCTGCAAGATCATCAGCCACGAGATGACTATCGCGAGCTGCTCAAACTGATGCTCATCTTTTTAGGAAGAAAGCCTACAGATTGGAAGAATTTTCGAGCGCCTGGGTCAATGCATCAAGCTCGATGGATGGCGAAAGTCATTTACAGTATAAAGGTTTGGCTGTTTCGATCACAGTTTAAGCTGACCTTGCGAGAGTCTCGTGGCCTCCTACGTGTGAACATATTTCTTGCAAAGGTTTATATCACATTCTGGTTTTTGGCGCCTCTGGCTTACAAAGCCGCTAGGAATGATCTACAACTTATTCAACAACTCCAGGCTTACCCTGATCAAGATATTGGTGCCGCAACATCACGCAAGCTTGCGGGCCATCTTTGGTACCTGTCAGAAGATTTGATCCTTTTCAGCCTCTTCGATCCAGAAGTGGATTTCACTACGAAGCGCGAAATTGTTAAAAGATCATTAGAACAGGAAGGAGAAGAAGTACCTTTGAAACGTGTCGTGGTGGACTTGGCGACAGTACAACAAAAGACGCTTCCTGATTTTGTCTCAAAAAGAAGCAGAAACCTGTTTTCTATTCTGGGCATGCCAGATGGATTCCTGGCCGAAGATCCTGAATCATGGAACAGGAGAGATGACTTCAAGGTTGCAGAGGCAATCGTGAAATCCCAGGCAGTAACAAACGACCATGCAGAACGAGGAGTTGCCTTGATCCAAGATGCAACAAAGTCTGGCCGATTTAAGAGCGAAGAACAGCTGCAATATGCTCTGCAGGTTATCGAACAGAACCGGGCAAACTTTCCGAATGTGAAAAAATCCACCTTACTTCACAATTAACTAGTTCAACTAAGTGAAGATGTGTAACTTTGTGTATTCTATTGTTTCTGTGTTTGTCTCTGTAATTAAGAACTGTTTTTAGTAGATAGAATTAATTTTCTGTATGAAACTGATGGCAAAATGTGCTGAATTCTGTCACAGACATCAAAAATTCGTATATGAGAAAACTTTGACGGCGTTGAGCCACCTCTAAATATTAATATTTTTTTATGAAACTTTACACATAATTTTTTTGTATGAATTGGAACCATTTAAAATGGTCAGACTTAACATTGCTCTTATTTAATTTTTTATCATCATATAAGGGCCACCCTAATATATATATATATATATATATATATATATATATATATATATATATATATATATATATATATATATATATATATATATAGAACTCTTAACTGGTTGTCAGAAAGTTTTTCTGTATTTTGCGAGTCAGGCTATAAGATAGTCGATGTAGCAACACTCTGCGCATGATTTACAGTAAAAAAAATAAAAATAAAAACATTTTATTAAAAAAAATAAAAATAAAAACATTGTTTATATTTTTAAAAACATTCTAAAAAACAATTAATTTGTAATTAAATTAATGGTTTTTACTTTCTGACAACACGCAAATGTTGGACAAAAGTCAAAATTAATTTAAGTATAAAATTATATATATATATATATATATATATACATATATATATATATATATATATATATATATATATATATATATATATATATATATATATATATATATATATATATATGAATAAAATATATGTTTTATTTCTTTTCTTTCAAAAGGAAAAAAAGGAAAAAATCCCTAATGAAAAAAATGCAAATTATATACTCATAACAGTGCAATAATAATTTATGAAATGGCCAAATTTTTTTCTAAATAGAAAATCTATTTCTACAGCTGTGAACTTTTCTATATTTTTTCAAAGTTGTTGTTATTACTTTAATTATAAATTTTAATAGCACTACACCATTGTTAATATGGCTGCTACACCAGGATGTATTCAAATATGGAATATAGGAAAACTTAACCAAAATATGTATGACAAAAGTTTTGTATTCCAAACAATAAAAGTAATTTTAAGTTTATAAGGAAATTTTAATTGTTTTTTTTTAGATCATCATTGCCACGTTTAAGTATCTGCATTTGCCATTCATATGGTCCTATATACAGCATGGAATGGTGTCCCTCCGGTTGTTATACTGTAGTGAGTATTTTGTTAAGTATTAAACATAAAACATAACTGATTAAGTACAAACTAATTGACTAATGCTGTATATAAGGGTTCATGAGGCAAACACACTCAAACTCTATCTTATCCAAAAGTTATTAGATTATTTTTTGTATTTTAAAGATTTAAGTGCACTTTGTATGCTCTTTTATTGTGTAACATTTTAAATGCACATAGCATCATTTCTCTTAATGCACATAAAGTCTTGTAGTAAATATTAAGCTCCGAAGAAATTTGTATTTTTTTTTAAAGGTTATAAGACTATTTCTTTAAAAAAAAGTTACGATTACCAATCTGTAAAATTTTCTAAAATTATCAACTCTTAATTCCTGTGCACCTGTTTCTTAAAATTTATATTTGTAACTATGGTCGTTATAGCTATGGTTAAATATAGTTTAAACTATGTAATTATTTAGAATTTTTTGGATCATTATTTGGATTTTCATAATTCGACTTAACATTAGGTATTACTCAAAATTGAATATACACTACAGGTTATAAAGTGCAAAAGTTTAGCATTATATTTATTATATTTACAAAAAGCTACCATTTTTGTAGTTACTAATTTTGGAATCTTTTTGTTTTGAACATGTTAAATTTATTTAAATTAATTTTGGAATTTATAAGATCTTTTTTGTTTGAACATGTCAAATTTATTTAAATTAATTTTAGAATTTTTTTATTAGTATTTATTGTTATCAATTATAAAGTGTTTTTTTAATAATATTAATAGTTTTTCATTTCTTCAGAAAATTTTTTGTTAATCAATTTTTGGTCTTCAAAATTGCAAAATATAATTTTAAAATATAAAAACTAAAACATAAAAATAAAAATATAATTTTAAAATAGCACATGATAATATTTATTTTAGCTTGTCATAATAATTTTTTTGTTAGTACGTCATAAACATTTTTTTGGTGCTAGGTTGATGAAGTAAAGCGATTTGGTCTTTTAGCTATTGGATGTGGAGATGGTAAAGTTAGAATTTTAAGGTATGATTATAAATATTAACTTTAAATGATGATATATATTGTGACGTTTAAACCTGTTTGTCACCTATAAATGATCCAGAATTGAACAAAATTATTGAAATAGTCAATTCACAAACAACATGTTTTTAGCTACTTTGCATTAGTTTGTTATTACTTACTTTTATTAGTTTTTATTTTTAAGGTTAAATATATAAATATATAAAGAAATATTTTTACTTATAGTATACCAGATCCTTCTAGTCTTATACATAATGAACCAAGTGAGTTAATTTTCATTAAAAATACATCTAATGAACAACTTTTATATACTTATAATTTTATATACATCTAATGAACAATTTTTATATAATATTTATATAGCAAAAGCAGTAAAATTATTTATCTATCTAAAATAGTTGTTTATTCATAGATTTTATTGCTGCATTAATTGTTTTTATTTATTAGTCTTTGCTAATCTTGAACCTGTTATCACTTTGCTTCCTCAAAAGATAGACGCAATTGAGCAAATAAAAACTGGACTAACATTGTGTGTTTCTTGGTTACCATCTAGTGGACACTCTAAATTAGCAGCTGGTTATGGGGATGGTTAGTTTTTTTGTTTATGTGTAAGTTATGTATAGTGAATTATGTGTTTATATGCACAAATGTATATGCATTTATATGCATAAGCATTTGTGTTTAAATATTTTTTTCATGATCATCATTAATATATTTTCATTACCTTCATAATTATATGGGCAATAGTTAAAAGGGTCAAAATGTTCTCCAAGATTTTTAGATATTGGAACCACAGATGTCATTTTCCAGCAAGCTTCAACAAGATTCAATCAAAAACTTATTAAATAGTTTAGAGAGAATTGTTGAGAGTTCTAGAGAATACTTTTGCGTGACTATTACTGGAATGTTTGGTGATTTGAATGTCTAACAATGGGTTAACCTGTTTAGATAGTATGGAAAAAAGAGTATGGCCATAAAATTTAAGAGTTAAATTAAAAGAAAAGTTCTTTGCAAATAGTTCAGGCTTGTCCTTGAGAGAGGTAATAAAATCAGTCCTATTAAGGAGAAATGGAGTGTTAAACCTACCTTTGTTAAGATGCTGTTGAAGATTTTCCAAAAGTCTCTAGAACCAAACTTCTGAGATAAGATAGGAGATTTAGTAATTTGGGAATAATGGAGCTTATGCATCAGACAGCCCCTTTTTACATAGATTTCTTGCAATAATAAATTGGTGTTTGTTCTCAAAAGTGTTGTTCTTTTAAAAAAGATGAAAAAATTGATTACGATTAGATATAGCAGCTGCACAAGAAAGTGAAAATCATGGAGTAGAATGAGGTTTGATTTGGAACGGGTATGAAGGATTAAAAGCTTCCATTCCTGGCTGGATCCAAGTGGTAACGTAGGAGACGCATTTATCAGCCAGGAGAGAAGAGACAACAGGCCAGGGATCCTCATCAAGAAAGTCGTGAAAAGATCATTACATGATTGGAACCACCAAGGAGAATAAGGAGAAACTGAACACAAGCTAATGTAAGTGGTTAGGTTGTCTGAAAAGTGAGTGATAAAGTTGTCTATTTGAGTAAGAGATTGAGAAATGCAGAAGTTATAGACTTTAGTGCTAGGTGGGGTCAGTGGTGTTAGAGCCGAGTTGTTCAGCTCCCTGCAAGAGGTTTTCAATCTCTTGCAGGGAGCCTAAATCCATCAACAATTCCTGTTGATGGAATTAAGCTCCCTAAGTGTTACCACAGAGTTTGGGAAACCTTATTACCAGCCGGCCTGAGAATTATAAAACTAAGTTTTAAAGCTGTAGCCTTATTAAAAGATAACAGGAAAATCTGAGAGTACAGTCAAGAAGATTCAGCTTTCATCATCCTAGGCAGGAAACAATGTAACACAGGTTAACATCTACGCCAGCTTAATAGATGTAGAAGGGGTTCAATGCTGGTCAACAGAATTATTGTGCTTACCACTAAAGTTTTTGCCTCAGGGCTTTCTACAAGACAGTAGACATTTATAAAAATAAGATTAAAGATAATTAACTATACACTTATAAAATATAGATAAGATTGAAGGTAATACACTGTCAACCTATACTTAGGCAACCAAATAAAAAGTTCTAATTTTTCAACTTCAGGTACTGAATAAAGGCTGTTTTATTAAAAAAAAAAACAACCTGTATTCAATGCTGTTTATTTGCATAATGCTGGTTGTTTGGAAGACTTGTCATTTACTTCACTTCCTAAAATTTTTACTAGCGTAAATTTTTTTTCAGTTTCATTCTTATCTTTTAACAATTTTCTCTCTGTTTAAAACATTTAATTAACAAGTCCTTTTTTTTAAAACATTTAATTAACAGGTTTTTGCCCTTTGAAATTTGCTGTTGTGTTTTCTTGATTAAGTATTTTAGGTTTACTGTTACCTTTATTTCTATATTTTTCAATTGTTTTTGATTTATTAATATAAAAGGTTTTGAGCAAATCTTTTTAATTCTATTGCAAAAATGTGATAAGCTTATAAAGTAAAAAAAAAATTTTCAAAAGTTATCTGATTGTTATTATTGTTGTTGTTGCAATTGTTGTTATTGTTATTTTTTTCAAAAAATCTGTTTTTCAAGGTGGATTGAGAATATGGGATTTAAAAACATCATCAATATTTCTTAAAACAGACGATCATGGAAAACCAGGTTTTTTTTCATTTTAATTTTCTTTTGTTAAAAATGTTTAGACAATGAAAAAAAAGTTAACTAGTAAACATATGAATAATAATTATTTTATATATAACAATTATAAACATACGAATAGTAGTTTATTAATAATATTTATTATTTAATACTAACGATGTTGGTATAAAATGCTAAATTTAGTACTCATATTAAATTGATGGGGAAGAGGGTTGTCTTATTAGTTGCAAAGAGTGTTGTAGAGTTGTCATGATAGTTGCAGCAGTACAATGTATTCAGACAGGGACTAGCCAAAATCATTGTATCACTATTATATAATTAAACCAAGACTGATCATGATAGCTGCAACAGCTCTATGTAATTTGACTAGTTTTAATAATTACATTTATTTAATGGATCGATAGAACACTAATTATTTCAATTTTCATTTTTGTGAAAAGGGCAAGTTAACTTAAATGTGTCAGATTGCAAAAGTTTTATGAAAAATAAAACAAACTTGCGAATACAAAAGTAATAAATAACATTAACACATAAATTGCATATATTGTTTGTTTAATGAATCAAGGTATTTTAAGTAAAGTTAGAATAATAGTTCTCCTAATAGACAGCTTTCTTTTATTGTTTCTTTATCCAATCTAATAAAATTTCTGCTAATTTATTATTGTTTTCGAAGTGGATGTACACTATTTAACTAGGATCACCAAGTTCCGTTTTGTAATTTGTAAATTGGAGACAGTAGATGTCATAACACCTATATCTTTTATTAAATTGAAGTCTTGTAGAAAAATTCATAAATTGTTTTTTAGTCAAGGATTTGTTGTTGTTCTTACTGAAATGCATTGTTTTACCCTTTCTTATTATAAGTTTTATTTTCCATACATGACACCATTTAGCTAATTTATCTATATCAAATTGTAATTCATTTTCTTGTATCTCAAGTTTCTAACATTAGCCTATATTTTTGTTGTGTGGAAAAGTTGACAAAAAAGTTGCTTAAGAATATTAAGAATAGAAATAATTCAAGTACTAATTCTTGTATTACTCCACTGCTACTTTGTTACCAGTCTGAACAGGTTTCACCAAGCACCAAGTACATGTACATGTTTTTGCTTTTTTAAGTTTGCAAATTTGTTTTAACTTGCAAATTTAAAAAAACTTAGTAATTGGGTATCTTCTAGATACCCAATTACTAAGTTTTCTAATACTCTTGCTTTTCTTAGTAAATCAAGCAATAACACATTAGCTTTTCTGCCAGTAGATGAAGTAGGAACTGTAATTTTTGCATATATGTATATGTTTATTCATATGTATGTTCAATTATATATATTTTATTTCCAGTAAGTCAAACACCAGTTAACTTAAACTTTTGTTGTTTCAAACTGTTTCAATTGGTCTCTTGAAATCCTTTAAGTGATTACTGTTTATATTCTATTAAAGGAATCCCAAAGTGCCGAGACAAGTTGTGTTCATATTAAAGAGAATGATTAAAAAAATGTTTGGGGTGAATTTTTTTGAATAAAACAAAATAATAAATGTATGCCAAAAAAAACTAACTTTGTTGTTTCACTCGAAGCAGTTGTATTGTGTTTGGAACATATTCACGCCTTATTTTAGCATGGTGACCAAGGAGTTAATAAATTTTGGTGGATATATATCCCAACTCTAATTGTTCGCACGACTATCAAAACCAATAGCGTTATAATATATCTAAATGCAGCTTTTACGTATAACTTAATAAAGCCAGTTTCCATCATTTTACAATCTTTTAATAAGAAATCTAAAAATTATTTTTTTCATTAAGTTATAAAAATTTTTTTTTCATTATAGATTACTAAAGAATTTGTTTAGTTATTCTATTTTCTAAATCTCGCGAAGTTCGCATTAAAAATATCAATAAAATTTTTCAGATATTTTAGGCTTGTCTATTGCTATAAATTAATTTGATGTTATATATATTGTTATGAAATGGTTATTATCCTTATTAAGATTCTGTTAAAAAGATTATTTTGTATTATTTAACTTTATGAAAGTTTAATTAACAGCATTTATTGCTGAACTTTTCATCAGGTACAAATATTCTTGAAATTCTTATTTAATCATGCGAGAATATATTTAATGAAATTTATTCTGTAAAACATTTTTGGCTTGCATTTCATATTTTCAATTATTTTTTTTTTTCTCATTTTTTTGTGAATTTCTTTGCCATTAAAAGCAGTATTCTTGTTATATGATATTTATATTGTTGAATTTGATAAAGAATGCTGCATATAAACTTTTTTGTTTTAATTATATTTCGATATCTTAATATATATAAAGGGCAATGTGTGTGTGTTTGTTTGTTTGTTCTCTATAGAAATCCAAACCGCCGGACCGATCTCGATGAAATTTGGCATGGGGGTAGTCCTCGATGGGGAGAAGGTTCTTAGCTGGGTTTTGACCCCGTACCCCGATCCCCGGGGTCAAGGGGGCCCAAAAATGGCCCCCCTGACCCCGGGGTCAGGGGGGACCATTTTTTGGGCCCATTTTTGTGTGCAGATATCAGGTAAGCCAGTTTAAATATTGGCCCGGGCAACGCCGGGTAACTCCAGCTATATATATAAAGGGCAATGTGTGTTTGTGTGTGTGTTTGTTTGTTCTCTATAGAAATCCAAACCGCCGGACCGATCTCGACCATTTTTTGGCCCATTTTTGTGTACAGATATCAGGCAAGTCAGTTTAAATATTGGCCCGGGCAACGCCGGGTAACTCCAGCTAGTAATTATATATTTGCAATATTTTACTAACCTATTGCGGTCAACATCATTAGGTGTAATAAAAAACGTTATAAAAATTGTTACAAAATTATGTAAATCAAACCGTCTAAAAAAAAGAAGACATTACAGGCATAAAATAAAAATAGTTTTTATTAAATAACATAATGGTGTCAGTTAAAATTTACATCTGTAAAACATATATTGCTTATTTTATTTTTAAAATTGAACAATAATTGGTCAAGATTGAAAAAAAAGTGTAGCATTATCATGTCATTTTTAAAATTGATATCGTTAATGAAAAACTTTTTATTGTCAATTTTAGTTTTTTTTTGATTTGTAATTTTAAGAGTCATGTTTTAATGTAAAATACTTGCCAAATATGACATATAAATTGTGAAATATTAAATAAGTTTTTTAACGCGCTGCAACACATTGACAATTTTAATTGCCACCTGTCTTGAATTGTTGACATAAAACATTAATTATTGCTATAATTAATTTAAAAAGATGTTTATATATTTTTCAAGTGTAAAATCTATAAATACTTTCCAAAATTTAAAGAATTCGGCAAATATCTCTAATAAATGATGTCATTTATTAAAATTATATATTATTTAAAATTTTAGAATTTGTAAAATGTCATTTCGATAGGAGAACATAAAGGTCATAGCAATAAACAGCTTAGATGAACTAGAAAAAAAGTTCACATTGTTTACATAAAAAGAAAAAAGATTCAGAATATATAATAAGGTGACCAATGTCTTTTTTATATATTTATTATATTAAAGAGTGTATCATAAAATCTTAGTTTTATTTGGTTTTTGTGCTCTATAAAAAAACATTCTTTTGTTTAGCTGCCTATAAAATTTATAGGAAAGTCATAATAGTCAGTCACAATTAATGATAAACGCTTTTTTCAAAAAACAAATAAAACAAAAACAAATATTATTGATTAAAAAAAAAAAAATCCTACAATGATGTCATACACTAAAACTCTTTTGAATTAAACGCGCTTGAATAAATTATAAATTCTGTAGATTGCAGCATATATTTCAAAGACTTACAGCAACTGGCTAACATGGAGATGGTGAGCTTCAAGTAAAATAATAAAGTTAGTTTTTCTTGGTATACGTTTATTATTTTGTTTTATTCAAAAAAATTTAGCCCAAACATTTTTTTTTATCACAACTTGTCTCGGCACTTTAGAATCCCTTTAAGTTGAACCTTTGATAACTTTTTTATGTCCCCTTTCAGCAAATTTCTTTGGTTAACTTGAACTTTTCATATAGGAAATAAAGAAATCAAAATAACTTGATCAAAAAAATTTCTAATTTTTAATTGCAAGAACTTAATGCAACATAAATAACAGCAGCCTAATATTTTCAATACTTTTTCATTGTATTTAGATCTGAATTGAATAGATCATTATCAGACATAACATAATGTAACTATAATAAAAAATAACTATAATAAAACTGTTACAAAACAAATTATTATAATACATCCTTAAAAAAGCAATTAGTTTATAGTTTTGATAAATTTCTTTATGCTAGCTTTTAGATGCTATTTTATTACCAAATAATAAGGAAGTTATTATGTTGTTAAACTTTTTTCTATCTTACCTTTTGAGTGTACAGCGTGAATACAATACATAAATTCTTTTACTGAAACATTTTTCACACTTTTATTAGTATAATGTATGAATAATTAATGTTAATACTTTAGCATTGAATAAAGAAAAATTGCCTTAAATTAAAATAATATTTCATATCAGCCAAAGTTCAACTTCTGGGAATTTACTTTAGTCGAACAATTTTTCTTGATCTCACTTAATTGACATTTTTTGACACAGGTGGTTAGCTAATATTTTGTTTTTCTTTTGTTGCCATCAAGTATGTCTATTAGCAACGTAAAGATCCCACTACACAGTATTTTGTAATTTTTAGCGGGTTTTTTTGTTTTTGATTTTGTATTCAATGATTGATGATTGCCTTATAAGCATGAAACTTTAAGTACCGTAGAAAATGTTTTTTTTTCTTCATTAATATATATATATATATATATATATATATATATATATATATATATATATATATATATATATATGGCTCTATTTGAAATATCTTGTTAGCACTTTATTTGAAATATCTTGTTAGCACTTGTTAGTAGGGTGGCCCTAAAAACAATTTTTTTGAAAAAAATCTGCTCCCACCCTTTAAATGTGTTCTATATAATACAAAAACACTAGGTTTAAAATTTTGTTGAATAAAAAATATTTTTAGAGGTCCCCCAAAACCCTTTAATATTTAACGGGTCCCTAATATTTAAAAAAAAAAGTTTCTCGAAAATAGGTCAACCTGGTACTCAAATGAAGCGAAATTATATAAAAATTTCAAAAATAACATTCATTTTGAAATAATAAAGTTATTTTAGGTTTTACTACGTAAAAATCTTGTTTTTTAGCAAAAAATGAAATAAGTGAATTTTTCATGATAATTGTGATAAGTAAGTTTAAACTTCAAATTTATTTTTCAAAATGAATAATATTTTTGAAATTTTTATATAATTGCGCTTCATTTGAGTACCAGGTTGACCTATTTTTGAGAAACTTTTTTTTTGAAAATATTAGGGACCCGTTAAATATTAAAGGGTCTTGGGGGACCTCTATAAATATGTTTTTTTCAAAAAAAATTTAAACCTAGTGTTTTCGTATTATATAGAACACATTTAAGGGGTGGGAGCAGATTTTTTTAAAAAAAGTTGTTTTAAGGACCACCCTACTTGTTAGCACTTTTTTATGATTATGAATTTTGTTTTATTATAATACAAAACAGCTTTAAATATCAAATATATATATTTATATATATATATATATATATATATATATATATATATATATATATATATATATATATATATATATATATATATATATATATATATATATGGGGGCAATTCCACGGCAGAAAATAAAAAAAATTGTCAAATTTTATTCTCTTTTTCGTCAACTTTAAGCAAATGAATATTGATGTAGACACATGAAAGATTATTTATAATATACCTTATGTACTAAAATTAATTTAAGTCATTTTTATGCTTCCGAAAGTTACGGTTTTTCTCATTGTTGCATGATAAAAAAAGTATCATTGTAAAATTTTATTTTAACCATGAATTTATTTGCATAATCAGAATTAATTTAGTGTGAAAATGGAACTAACATGTTCAAATTGTTGTTGGTCAGAGATTATACTTTATAAAATATATATATTTCAATAAAATAAGGAAAGAACTTTTGCAATTTTCATGTAATATAAGTTAACAAAAATGTGATAAAGTTTTTGTTTTTTTTAAATTTAGTTAAAAAACTTAAGTTTTTTAATAATATATGCGAAAGAATATTAAATGTTATGTTTTTACATTTAAAGTTTTGAATGATGATGCTTAGTTAAAGCCCATTTTTATTTTAAATTTGTGTAATGTAAGTTAAAACTTGATCCATTTACTAAAGTTCTGGCGCTTTTTCATTATCAAAATAAAGTACGTCATTAAGTAATTCGCATTGGTTTGACAAGGTTCTAAATGAAACTTTTTATTTTGGGAGAATTTAGAAAAAAATCTTTTATTTTTTTTATCGTTTATTTATATCGTTTTTTTATTTGTTTATGTATTCTTATTTTGGTTGACATAAAAATATGCATAAATAAAAATAAGAACTATATAAATATTTTTATTTAGACTTTTTATTTTTGTTTTAGTGAAACGAGTTGTTTGTAAATGCAATTAAGTGGGGTTATCCATAAAGCAATCACATATACTTGAACCCCCTCTCCCTCCTAAACTGTGATAGCAGTTTTTACATCAAAAAAATTTATAAAGGTTTAAATGTAAATACTTTGAAGCATTTTAAAAATTCAACCTAATGCAAATAAGGCAATACGCACAAACGTAAAAAGTTTAAATAAAAACTTCGACAAAGCAAAGATTTTTTTAAATGATTCAAATAAGTATTAAGTTGTAATACTAAAAAAAAAATTTTAAAGTTGCTCTTGGTCTTGCGGAAAATTTTTTTTCGATTTGATAACTTTTATAAATGTTATGAAAAATCACTCATAAAGAGTGCCACCAATTTTTTAAAGTTTTCTTAGTTAATTATTTTTAATGAATGTGTTCAATACTTTTGTTATGTAACTTTAACTCTTAATAATAGGTATAAAAAATCCACGATAATAATCGCTTGGTAACGTAAGTGGTGTAATGTAAGTTAAGTACATAGTATCAAAAAAATCCAGTTTATTTTCCTTAGCCAGCCACCTCTGATAAATTTTTATATATTTTTTAAGTTGGTATAGAATTCTCAACATCTTGTGAAAGTTTCTAATACAAACCGCTTTACTAATTCACAGAAATCTGACCTAAAATTTGAAGCAATTTTTTGCCTTGTTTTCTGTGTAATGCAAGTTGAGTGGCATTTTCAGTAACAAGTTCGCCCTCTTTTGGCCAGACTCAAAACTTTTTAGCTTATTTTATTCTTTAGACTAACAGCTTTCATACAAAATAGCTAAAAGTTTAATTTACAGTTTAAATAGGCAAATATTTGATAAAGTTGTTGCACTTGTAATGTAAGTTAAAAATGGAATTGCCCATATATATATATATATATATATATATATATATATATATATATATATATATATATATATATATATATATATATATATGTAAATTATGTTAGTGTATTTTACAAATAGAGTGCTCAATGTTCTGAAGGACCAGAGCGATAATTAATTAGTAAAAAACACTTATCTAACTTTTATCTTCGACTCGGAGTTTCACCATCGCTGGATCATCAGGAAGAGTTACTAAATCTCAAAAAAAATTCAATTTATAGAAGAAAATATTTTACAGGAAGTTATAAATTATTATAAAAAATTTTTAATTACTATATTTTTTTGTTAACGGGAAGTTACAGAAAGTAATTATGAAATAATTTTCTTTGGAATGGGGATAGTTTAATTTGGTCATTTGTTTTTATAATTTTTTAAGAGGTATTTATTTTCGTGCCTACATTTAGAAATTAATTCAGATTTTTTATTTAATAAATTTTCTTGATTCAAATGAGTAATTATTTCAAATTTTTCTTGCAAACATAGCATACATTTTTTGGAAATGTTATTATAGGCAGGGGCAGATTTTAGAATAGACCATTGTAAATTAAAATTTTTATTTTTTTCTTTTAAATCCCAAATATATTTTGACAGCATAGTCTCTTTTGAATATTTTTTGTGTTTAAACGATTGTTTGTGGTTGGCATAACGTTTTTTCCATTCCCCCTCGGTTAAGCCAATATATTGTTTATCAGGGTTGTTTTGTGAGGAAACAATGCACTTGTAAATTACATTTTTCGAAAGGCATTTTCCGTTTAGAGGGCAATCTATTTTTTGTTTACAATTACAATAATCAGTGTTTTTTTCTTTTATATGTTCATTTTTATTAATTAACGCGTAGTTGTGGCCTTTTATAATTCTTTCTAAATTTTTTGTACAACTATAACTTACTTTAATGATATTTCTGTTAAAAATCTTATGTAATTTATTAGAGGGAGGAAAATGTTTGTCTACTAATTTTAGAAAAATTTTACCAATATTTGTTGAAACATTTTTGCTGTACGGGGGGTTGAACCAAATTATGTTTCTATTTCTATTACGCTTTTTTGCAATTTTCTTTTCAAATTTTAGCTCGAAATTTTGAAAGCCACTTTTTTTAAGGGCATCTTCATAAACGCGTTTAGAGGAGTTAAAAATATTTTCATTAGAAGAGTTTTGGTTTAGCCTATTGTTAATTGAAATTGGAATTTGTTTTAGAATTTGAGGGGGATGGTTCGAATTTACATTAATATACAATAATTCGTCATTAGGTTTTTTGTAGGGCTTAATGGAACTTTCTGAGAGGTTAAATGTGACATCAAGAAAATTCACTATTTTTAAATTTATATTTATTTCAATTAGGAAGCCAATATTTTTAAAAACTTTAATAATATCTTTTCTAATTTTATCGAGTTGTGGCCCTGATTTTTTATGCATTATTATTAAATCGTCGTCGCGATAAAGACCTAATTGATTAATTTGGATTATTTTAGCAAGGGTATTTAAAATATATAAACCTACAAATTCGCAAATTTCTGCTCCGTCGTAACTTCCCATTGTTAATTAATAAAAATGAACATATAAAAGAAAAAAACACTGATTATTGTAATTGTAAACAAAAAAAAGATTGCCCTCTAAACGGAAAATGCCTTTCGAAAAATGTAATTTACAAGTGCATTGTTTCCTCACAAAACAACCCTGATAAACAATATATTGGCTTAACCGAGGGGGAATGGAAAAAACGTTATGCCAACCACAAACAATCGTTTAAACACAAAAAATATTCAAAAGAGACTATGCTGTCAAAATATATTTGGGATTTAAAAGAAAAAAATAAAAATTTTAATTTACAATGGTCTATTCTAAAATCTGCCCCTGCCTATAATAACATTTCCAAAAAATGTATGCTATGTTTGCAAGAAAAATTTGAAATAATTACTCATTTGAATCAAGAAAATTTATTAAATAAAAAATCTGAATTAATTTCTAAATGTAGGCACGAAAATAAATACCTCTTAAAAAATTATAAAAACAAATGACCAAATTAAACTATCCCCATTCCAAAGAAAATTATTTCATAATTACTTTCTGTAACTTCCCGTTAACAAAAAAATATAGTAATTAAAAATTTTTTATAATAATTTATAACTTCCTGTAAAATATTTTCTTCTATAAATTGAATTTTTTTTGAGATTTAGTAACTCTTCCTGATGATCCAGCGATGGTGAAACTCCGAGTCGAAGATAAAAGTTAGATAAGTGTTTTTTACTAATTATATATATATATATATATATATATATATATATATATATATATATATATATATATATATATATATATATATATATATATATATATATATATATATATATATATATATATATATATATATATTAGGGTGGTCCTTAAAACAACTTTTTTTAAAAAAATCTGCTCCCACCCCTTAAATGTGTTCTATATAATACGAAAACACTAGGTTTAAATTTTTTTTGAAAAAAACATATTTATAGAGGTCCCCCAAGACCCTTTAATATTTAACGGGTCCCTAATATTTTCAAAAAAAAAGTTTCTCAAAAATAGGTCAACCTGGTACTCAAATGAAGCGCAATTATATAAAAATTTCAAAAATATTATTCATTTTGAAAAATAAATTTGAAGTTTAAACTTACTTATCACAATTATCATGAAAAATTCACTTATTTCATTTTTTGCTAAAAAACAAGATTTTTACGTAGTAAAACCTAAAATAACTTTATTATTTCAAAATGAATGTTATTTTTGAAATTTTTATATAATTTCGCTTCATTTGAGTACCAGGTTGACCTATTTTCGAGAAACTTTTTTTTTTAAATATTAGGGACCCGTTAAATATTAAAGGGTTTTGGGGGACCTCTAAAAATATTTTTTATTCAACAAAATTTTAAACCTAGTGTTTTTGTATTATATAGAACACATTTAAAGGGTGGGAGCAGATTTTTTTCAAAAAAATTGTTTTTAGGGCCACCCTAATATATATATATATATATATATATATATATATATATATATATATATATATATATATATATATATATATATATATATATATATATATAATAAAGCCCGTGCAAAATACAATTATTATTATTTTTTTAATTTAATAATTTTTTAATTAAATTTAATGTTTTTTTTGTTGAGTTGTATGTTACTTACATAGACAAAAATAGTAAAAAAGCATCTTAAAAAAAAGTACATTATTGAAGATTTATTTTAATGTTTTGGCACAATTATTTTTTGATTAATTCATATAATAAGTATAAGAGTTTCATTAAATTTCTTATTTTAAAAACTGTATAAAAAAAAACAACAAAAAAACAGCAACAAAGAACTATAGAGCTTTGATAATTTTTAAGTAGTTATTTAAATTTTTAGTTTAATTTTTTAATTGAATATTTTTTAAAAATAAAATATAAAATGTAAACTATTTATTCTAAAATTGAAAACACTTTTTAATATGCTATATTTTACATAATGGATTCACCCATATTTGATATCTTAGATAAAATCTTTTTTCATAAACAGTTTTAAAAATTTGTTTCTTTATATTTGAATTATTTCACACAAAAACAATTTTGAAAAATGTTTTTATTATAAAATTTTCTTATAATTACTCGCTCTTTAGCTTGTAGTTATTTCAGTTCAATTTTTTAAACTTTTTAAATTAGAAAAAAAAAATCACAAAGGAAAAGAGTAACAAATGAATTTTTATATATGAGATTAGGAAAAAACATTAAACAAAGTAACATTTGTAAAATAATCAATCATTTTTATAAAAAAGTTAAATATAACCTAAAACAGAGTTAAAAAATTCGGTCAAATGCAACATTCTTTTTAACAATTTCTCTAGAAAACAATACAGTGTTTAAATAAATATCATTAAATCAAATTTTTTCTCTGATTTATTTATGTGATACAAAACCTTTATATATATATAACAAATTTATTATATACATGCAATTTTATATATATATAACAAATTTATTATATACATGCAATTTTATTATAATTAGGTTTTTATTTTAGCTCTTCTACCATTCCGATATATTGATGCCCATTCTTACTCATTGAGAGCAGTGGCTTGGTGCCCTTATAATACAAACATCATTGCAACAGGTTTGTTAATTTATAAATTTTTTCAAACTATTAAGTTGATTTTTGTCAATTTCTGGAAATCAAAAATGTCAACATTTTGTCATAGAAATTTATAGAAAATCATTTAATACAAATTCTTGTAGTGAGCAAATGTTGGCAAATGGGTAACATTCAAGATAACTAAATCCTCTAATAGTTTAGAGGATTTAGTTGTGGGAGTGTGTCAAGCTTGTATAAAAAATGTGTTTGAAAATTTACACATCAGCACAGTTTCACATTTAGGACTCCACAGTTCAATGCCAAACTTATTGGAAACAATCTAGTCCAAATGAAAATTGCACGTTGTCATAACTGTATTTGGTGCTGGATCTGTAAAACAGCAAGTGCACAATATTTAAAAAATATTGTTACTGTGACAAAAAATACAATAATGAGAGATGCATGTGCTGTGGCGCATATAAGATTGTGTATGTGTTGCACAATGCATGACCACAAAGGTAAATTGTAGTAAACCACTTGTAAGACAAAAAGACAAAATAGAATATTTCATATTAACAGAAGCATGCTTTATAATAGATTTTTGATTAGTTCTTATACAATAAGTGTATATGGATGTTTGGACTGCTGATAATGTTTGCCAACTAAAGGCTGGGATCAGACAATGCCTTAGAAAAATAGAAATCAAAATTGTACTAAATTAAGCTTATCAATTGTGATATTTTTTTTGTTTTTTTTTGTTTTGTTATTCACCTCCTCAAGGCCGAGCAGGCCACTACAGACGAGGAGGCTACTTAATTGTGGTTATAACCCTCTCTCAACTCTATAACTCCAAAACACAAACTTTGACCTACAAGGCCGCTGCGCGGAGAAACAAGTTGGGCGCGGTACTACCAGGGACGTGGTGGGGATCGAACTCTGAATCTCACGCTTATGAAGCGAGCGCTTTACCACTACACCACTACCGCATCATTTACAGAGTTGGATATAAATCAATGATATTACGGAGTTGGATTTAAATGAATATTTTTTTTCTAAATAAATAGTTTTTGAAATATAGTTATTAAAAAAATCATTTTTGTTAATCTTAGTTTAAACGTGTTTTTTTATATAAGGAATTTTTACTGTTTAAACTTTGTTTATAACAGTATAATATGACAAACAGAAGCTTAATTAAGAAGTTTAATGAAGTTTTTTTTTTTAATTAAGATAAATTTTAATTAATTATTTTTTAAACACCAAAAACTAATGCTACATGATTGAAAGATCACAAGAAGAAATAAAAATGCATTATTAGGAAAAGGAAAGAGAAGGGAAGTTATTGAAGAAGACAGTTACTGCCACCAAGAAAGAAAAAAATATCAGGTCAAGTTAAAAAATTAAAAACGTTAAGAGTGAAAAAAAGACTTTAAGTTTAACACTGGCCTCAGTTTACATTCTATGCTTTTTAATTTTTAACTGCAAATTGTTAATTAAAAAAAGCATTAAACAAACTTTGTTGTTAATTAATTTTAATAATATACAATTTTATACTAATATTGTATAACTTTTACGACAAAATAAAACAAAATAGATAATGAAATGTTCATTGTGTTGAAATCACTCTAAAGAACAATTTGCAAAAAAACTATTATTTATACTTTTTTATACTGGTTTTATTTTAAGTTTAAACTTCGAAATTCGAAGTCACCTTTTGCCAGCACATCAGCGTTTCCTCTCCAAAGC
>NC_088931.1:20375000-20387500 GCF_038396675.1 Hydra vulgaris
TAAAAACTAGAATAAAAATACCTTCTAAAACAATTTTCCTATTTTTAAAATCTTATTTCTTTAAAGAGATATGAAGAGCACAATGGAAAAAACAGCAGAGTCACATTTTTCACATTTTGAGAAAACCTAAATTAAAGGTTTGAAACCTTTTTATTACAAATTATGTGAGAAACTGTCAATTCTTTTAATTTTTAAGGGAAGGTCATCCATTTAAGCATCAAATTTTAACAAATAAATATTCTGAAAATCATGTTAGCTCATGGAAAATTTTGTTTTTTCAAAATGTGTTCAGATTGGTGTTTTTTCCGTTGATTAGGACTTTGCCTGTTTTTCTATTGTAACACATAAGAAATAACTATATAAAACCATTAAATTTTAAAATTTTTTTATTTTAAACAAATAAAAAAATAAAAAATGCATGAACATTCACTGGTCTTGACCCTCATCTTCAACTTTATCGTCATACGGCAGAGCATCATAGAATGCCTCATTGGTGGTAAATTTTTTGAGGACTTGGAGGTCTTTGTACTTTGCAGCTGATATAGCCAGTCTGTCTTCATACAAAGCTACTGGCACTGCTGTGCATACTGAAAAATTGTTTTTTCTCGTTGGAACAATGATGTTTGTTTTCAAGAAAATACCGTTCCATGAGTCTCTGTGACAAACGGTCCCTGGACCTTCATCCTTGTTAAAAACCATTTCCCGAATGGGGCGCGTGGGGAACGGGCAGCCTTTCTTATACAATGGCCTTAGAAAGCCGGAGAAGTTTTTGACCAGATCCTGTTTAACATCAGTCACGTTAAATGGTGTAGGATGTTTTCGTGCTTCACTAAATATTTTTATCCAGTCTTCTGGAACACTAGCACTAGACTTTGTATTTACTGGACCCATGTCCCTGTCACACTCCATATAAGAATGTCCGCGCTCAGGGAATGTCACTGTCACTGAGGTAAACCTTTTTCTATGGTGCACCATATAATCTAAAAACCGAATCAGGGTAAAGTTCTTATTCTGTCCTGAGCAGGAATCGCAGAATAGTTCAAGGTGAGTAACCTCTTCGCTGACCTTGGTTGTGATGTGGTCATACAGGAAAGAAGCCACCTCATCTGAACCTTTCCTAGCAATAGTCTCATCATAGCAGTAAAGAAAAACATCATCAGTTGACAGTTGGTGAATGTTAAATGATTGGTATGTGAGCTTTCTGTTGTAGTAAAAGTCATTGGTGGACTTGTTGGGTAGGTTGACATTTTTTTGGTAGTCAAACGTAAAGGCCTCATAATGAGGTGTAATCTTGGCCCTTCGCTTAGCGTCTCTTTTTCTCCAGTAGAATGTGTCAGCCTTTCGCTGGTGGAGATCTTTTTGAAATTTTAACTGCTTTAGGTCCCTTATGAGGACTTCATTTGTTGGGTCTGATTCAAGAGTCTTTGTAGCAATTTCTATTTTTGCCAAGAACTGGTCGCAGGCTGAGCAAGTGTCGGTTCTTGGGTACCCAAAGCCAATGTTAAAATCGTTGTTGAATATAAGCCTGTATGACTCATACACTAAACTGTCTCCTGGCCACTTCTCTTGATATAAATCAAACATCTTGGAGATGCTGAGTTCTTCTGGCAGGTACAGCCGTCTCGTCTTCTTTTGTGAGTAATGAGACTGCCGACCCCTAAACGAAGAGATGTGGTCTCTTATTCTCTGCTGCAGTTCATCAGATATTTTGTGATGACTGCCATGCTTTCCTCGTCCATCAACAGGAGGCAGGCCTGGGGTGAGTAAAAAAAATTAAAAAAAGATTAAAAAAAAGTTATAAAAATACATGTTCAGAGAATAACAGCACTCTTTATGAATTTCAACATTTCTTTTTAAATATTGAAAAATATTAATATATAGACAAGAAAGGATTATAGAAAAATGTGCATTTTTTTTACATTAACTATGATAAGAAAAAATAGCTTTTTTATTCCACAAACTGAAACAAAAAACTATTGCTAATAGTATAAATTACCTGTAGTAGCAAGACTTCTCTTGATAGTCTCAAGTCTCCCTTTCTTAATTCCAAAGATGGAGATGAAGGCTTGAAAGCAAACATAGGCAAATGAATCTGGGTCAACATCATCTGTACTCTTCAGGAATACTTTATAGTGATAGCTGTGACTGTTTGCACTTTTAGGCTCTTCCTTTCGAGGTCTTTTTCGGCTAATCTCCGCGACTGTGATCAGTGAAGCAAGATAGGAATCCTGTAAAAAGAAGCAATATAAGATTATTAATGCAACCGGTCACACATCTTTGGAAACACAAGCATTTTTATAAAATTTAAAAATATAAAAGCCTACCTACTTTGTTAGAATTATTAAATTTCACTGCTTTGTGCTAGGACCTACTCAGAAAGTTGAACATAATAGAATGATCGATTTTATCAAGAATTGTCTATAGATAGTTGAACATAATGGAATTATCGATTTTATAAAGAAGTTTTTTTTTATTAGATAGACGTCTAGGCTTGTTGGTATGCTGCGTTCAAATAGAACAATGAACTGTGATATTGGGTCCACCCCACTAAAAAACTAAGTTAAAAATGCCTATTAAACATACAATACCAGCCTTGGGTATCATAACACAGTAATACAACCAGATGTCTACCATGGTTATGATTCAGATGTACAGGTCTAGCTATTCTAGACCTAACTAAATTTGAATGAAAATGAGAATGAGAAACTCTTTGTCTTATTTAATCAACATGTTCATGGTGGAATAACAGGTGCATTAAAATTATGAATCTAGGTCTAGACCTAAATCTAGAGCTAGTATTATAAATAAAAAAATAGTCTAGAACTATATTTAAAGAGTTTAATTTAAAACTTAAAAGAAGAACTCACCTGAGCATCCTTTGTTGGTAATGCATTGAATGACTCGAGGAGCAAGGCTCTATTCTCTTCTTTGACTGTTTGAAAGCATTTAAGTCTTATACATTTACAGTCAGGGCCAGTTACATGAGATGACAACCTCTGTTTCTTTGCTATGTCTTTCTTACTGCCATTTTTCTTTCTCTTTTTTGGCTTGTCTGTAACAATAGGTGTAGCATCGTAGTCAGCCATTTTGTTTTAGTATAGATTCTTTGTGTACTGGTTACTCAAATGAGCTTGTGTACTGGAACTCAAATGAGGTTAATAAAAACACCCTATTTTGATCCTTATGAATTTAAAATCAAAAAAGATTTAAATTTACTTTCTATATTACACTTAAACATAAGAAGCATGCGGCAAAATTTTGAAAAGTTTAAAGAATTTCTATCTATTATAAATTACACGTTCGATGTCATATCTCTGTCAGAGATTTGGCATGATTCAGAATGTCCTCTAGAGTTGAATTCTAATTATAGTTTGGCAAATTACAAACTAATTAGCCAACCATGAGGAAGCAATAAAAAAGGCGGAGGCATAGGTGTTTACGTGCTCAAAAAGTATTAATTTAAAATAAAAAAGCCATTAAGTGTAGCAAATAATAATTATGAAATAATTAAATATATGAAGATCACAATGGAAATCAAAATGGCAGAGTCACATATAACGTTATTATATGGACCCTGCCTTTTCTTTCCTTGTCACTGGTGGACACTGCTGTTTTTTCCATTGTATACCATATTTTCTTATTCCATTTTACCATAGACTATGTCGGTTTTTTCATTTGAAACTTGGCTTAAAAGAAGCATTTTTCAATGCTTTATTACCCAAGGGCCATAACTGAAAAATTATAAAAATGTGACTCTGCCGTTTTTTCCATTGTGGTCTTCATATGTGTCTTTAAATCTAGTCTCGTTTTTTAGTTGTCACCCGTTATTTAATTTCCAGGAAAATTAAAAAATTTTGAGTTATTAATGTATATATTTGAATAGTTATCAGTTTGGCAAAAGTGCAAAATAGTTTTGTACATAATTAAAAAAAATATATTTAAACAAATAAAAAGCAATAATTTAGTATGTAGTGATGAAATAATTTAGTATAGTAGTGATGAAATCATATATTTAATTTATATAATATGATATAAATGTTGGCACCTGTAAAACAAAGTTCTACTGTAAATAATATATGAAAATTTGAATTTAAAATATTTATGCCGTTGGATTATGTTAGTGTTACTGCATTAGTTGGAGTTTTTCTGATTTAAGGTATCCCATACCCAAACCAGTTTCATCTAATGATTCAAAAATTATTTATTCATAATTTATCTTTTTTATCTGCATTTTTTACATCTATATATATATATATATATATATATATATATATATATATATATATATATATATATATATATATATATATATATATATATATATATATATATATATATGTATATATATATATATATATATATATATATATATATATATATATATATATATATATATATATATATATATATATATATATATATATATGTATATATATGTATGTATGTATATATATATATATATATATATACAGTACTGTGAATAAGTTTTAGACCACTTACATTTTTTCAAAAAGTCCCGGAGAATTCTTCTCTAATATTTAAGTTTGTAGTTCTAAATTATAAACTTATTAAAACACATGTATTTCACACAAAATATGGAACAACATTTTATAATGTCAAACTTCATTAAAAACTCTTAATAATTACTATGTCCCCCTTTTGCCTCAATCCCAGCCAATATTCGCCTGGGAATAGATTCATAGTCATAAAATCCTGGGGTATGTTGTGCCATTCTCTTTGAAGTTCTACAAAACATTCTTCAGCATTTTGGTGAGCATGTTCATCAACCTTCTTTCTGTCCAGGTCATCAATTCCAGTACACCTTCCTCTGCCATTTCATTTAAATAATTTTTTACTACTCGGGAACAATGTTTTGGGTCATTGTCCTGCTGCAGAATAAAATTATGACCTATTAGTCTCATTCCGGATAATGCCTTAGGATATCCACATAACGTTCCCTGGTAATTGGCCTTCAATTTTGATCAAATCACCTACTCCAGATGAAGATAAACAGCCCCAAACTTGTAAAGAGCCTCCTCTGTGTTTAATAGTAGGGTTTAAACACTCGGGCTGATAGGCTTCTTCAATTCTTCTTCAAACATATTGGCATCCTTTCCTTCCAAAAATTTCGAATTTGGACTCATCGGTGTACAGAACCCGATTAAACATTCCCTGGGCCCAATCTTTGTGTTGTTTTGCATATTTAAGTTGTTTTTCTTTATTGCCACACCATAATAATGGTTTTGGAATATTTTGGTATATGGTTTCCGAGGAATATTGGAGGTAAGAGTTAATCCTAGAAGATAAAGAGGAAAAAAAATTGAGTTTTATCTGAGTTAAAGTTCACCAGCCACTGAGAGCCTCGTGCTGTTGCAGAAATGAAATCTTTTTCAAGCTCAAATGTGCCCTTCTTCCCCAACACACACACACACACACACACACACACACACACACACACACTTACACACACACTCCCCAAGCAATTAGAGAGTGTTGACTTCTTATCAAGACAAGATTAAATGATATTATCATCAGTGAACAATGCCACCTTAGATATAAGAGTTTTTGGTAGATTGTTAATGTAAATTTAAAAAAGTACAGGGTCAAGGATAGATCCTTGAGGAACCCTTGAAGTTACAGGAAATGAAGAAGAGTGCTGACCATCAAGGACAACTTTTATACTACGATTTATAAGAAAAGATTCAATAATCTTAAAGATGTTACCCGATACACTGTAAGAAGAGAGCTTATGGAGAAGACCAAAATGCCAAATTTTATTAAAAGCTTTAGAAATGTTGAAAACCTCTCCACATCTATCTAATGCACGATAAAATCTATCAGTTATTACTGTTAACAGTAAAATCAACAGTAAAATTAGAATACTGAAATTAGAGAGATTAAGTGTTTGTTGATGAGAGATTAAGTGTTTGTTAATTAAAGGCTCCAAAACCTTGCCTATGATAGTAAGAAGACTAATGGGACAGTAGTTAGATGAGTCAGATTGCTCTCCAGAATTTTTGAAAATATGGATAACAGGTGCTGCTTTCCAGCAGGCCGGAAAACAAGACTCTAATAATAAACACTTATTAGATAGTTTTGAAAGTATAGATAACAGCTCCGGAGAACACTTTTGCAGAACTATAACAGGTATGTTGTCTGGACTACAAGCTGTAGAAGAGTTTAAGCAGGAAATCACTTTAGATACAGAAGCTGAAGTGATACGAGCGTCAAGTAATGGATCGACCTGTTTGTCAACTATATCAGGTAAGATGTAATTAGTGAAATCAAGAGATAAGGTTGGTGAAAAGTTCTTAGCAAAGAATTTAGCTTTATCTTTAGGTGAGGTGACAAATCTGAACCATATAGAATAACAGATTTGCCCTTATTATAGATACTGTTAAAGATTTTCCAGAAGTCATGAGAGCCTAATTTTTGAAATAAAATACAAGGTTTTGTGACCTGAGAATAGAGGGCTTTGGCATTAGACAAAACCTTTTTACAATGGTTTCTAGCAATAGTAAACAGACCTCTATTTTTTGGAGAATTGTTTTACTGATAGATATGAAAGTAATGGTTACAATTGGAAATTACAGCAGCACAATGAGAGGAAAGCTATGGATAAAAGTGAGGCTATGGATAAAAGTGAGACTTGGAATTGTTGAGAGGTAATAAAAGATTCCATACCAGCCTGAATCCAAGAAGTTACATAAAAAGCACATTTGTCAGCAAGAAGATGAAAGATTTCTACCTAAGGGCCATCACGAAGAAAATCACAGAAAGAGTCCCAGTCAGCTTTAAGGTAAAATGATAGGGGGATTCTGATGATGAAGAAGAATGAGATAATAGTTTTAGAAAGATCAAACCATGGTTAAAAGCACCTAAGGGTGAATGTGGAGAAACTGAGCACTGACTAGGTACCCCTAATATATACTTTTATATATATATGCATTTATACTAGTATATCATCATGATCAACATGATCATCATAGTCATCATTATCATCATCAAGCTTTAGTCCCCTTTTATGCTGTTTTGCTAATATAAACATCTCAAGCATCTTCTTTCCTTAACTAAAGCTCATTTGTACAATATGTAACAAACTCTCTCTAAGTTTTCTTACTTTTACCACTAGCATTTTCTTCTGAAGCTGCTACCTCTCTACATATTGATACCCAAATTACTTTAATCTTCTCTGAAAAACATTCTATACAAGGTTTTTTTATAATCTCTGTCTAAGATTATGGCTCCTTTTTTCGTTGTCATAGTACGTATCCATTTGATCATTATCTTTTTTTTTGTAAATACTACACCATATTAATACTAAAGTTTATATAAATATGCAAGGATATTGTATGCCAGCATCTAAATAAATATGGAAATAAACATACATGTTTATATCCATATATATCTACATTATGTATGCATAAATACGCATCTTACTTCCTAGATCTAAGCAGATTTGGAAGCTTTTATCCCTTTTCTTCAGCTTTATGTCAAGTCTCATTCTACTCCACATTTTTCCATCTTGAACAGTTGCTTTATTAAACTGTAATCATTTTTTAAATCTTTTTTTACAAAAATATCTCTCTTAAAAACAAATATCTTTTTATTATTGCAAAAAGCCAATGTAAAAAGGTCCTGTCTGATGTTATGCTATTTTATTTTCACTTTACTAAATTTTGGGTTTTATCTCAGATGTAAGTTTCTTAATTTAAAAACCTCATAACTCTCACATATCTTTATTTTTCTGCTGACTTATACAACCTACCACTTTAACAACTTTAAGTCTTCAGTTAACCATTTTCTTGCTCTTTAACCCTATCCTCTATTTTCTAATAACTCATAACTTATAGTGGTTGCTTTCAATCTTGTTTAAAAAATATATAAAAATATATGCCAGTATTTAATAAATATTAAATGCATGCATAAGTTTATAATATATAAAGTATTATAAATTTTTTACAAGCCCCGACTACCAACCCTGCTAAATCTTATAATTTTGCCGGGGCCAGGTTTGCAAAAAGTCTCATTTTTAGACCTGGTCACAAAAGTAGATCTCTTGTTGTAAAATATTGTTTTTAATTCAAGCTGCTGGTATTTATATAAAACATAAATTATGTTTAAAATGTCATATACATATAAAAAAAAATGTACAGTGCATATTGCCACATGCATGTCTTGTGTTTGTAAGTTTTGATTTGTAAACTTGGATGAACTGATGCAATACTAGGTACTACTATAATGACATAATTTGGAACACACAGTGTCTTCTAATTTATGTTGAAAGCACATCAAATCAGGGAGTGTTTCTTCAATACAGGTCATCTATGGGGTCAGATTCTTTGATGATTATAATGTCTAGGATGCTTGATGGGCCTTCCTCTTTATTTCTGTTGTAGTGTAATGAGAATGTTTTTGCTGTTTATATATATGTGTGTGTGTGTGTTATTATTTAACAATTTACTTTCACTAAATGTAATGTAAAATTCAAGTTTTAACTACTTTTATTTTAGAATTGTTCTTATAACAATCGTCTGGATTTATTAGCCACTTGTGATATAGCTGGTGAAGTTGTAGTTTCAAAAGATCAAGATAAAGCTTGCAGTAAATCTGCAACTGCTATTCGTAAAATTGAGGTTTTTTAGTTCTAGATTTATTTAATTTTATTTTGATACTGTTTTTAAATATTTTTTTTAACTCTAATGAAATATAAATATAAATCTTTTTGCTGCGTTAAGTAGTTCTTAAGTGTTTTTTAATTTATAATTTAGCCTGTCTATCGTGTTGAGTGTACCACAGAGAAATACAGCGAAGAAGTAAATATTGACAGTCCGAATGATGTAACAGATAAATATATTGAATCATTGGATATTGCTGATTTATACTACAAATTAGGATCAAAGTTTGAACAAGAATTTCAAATCACACAATTCAAATTTATTGACTCAAATAAGGTTTTGTAGTATATACAATATTTTATTTTTGTTGTATTCTATATGTATGTGTGTGTATATGTATATATATATATATATATATATATATATATATATATATATATATATATATATATATATATATATATATATATATATATATGTATGTATATATATATATATATATATATGTATATATATATATATATATATATATATATATATATATATATATATATATATATATATATATATATATGTACATAACAATCTTTTAATATCTTAATTGGGTCAAACAACTTATTCTCTGACAATCAAAACAAATTTCAATCCTCTTGTTCTACTGCTGAATTAAAAAACTGTTATAAAAGAAATTTTTAATTTGGATAAAGTTGTTATAAAAGAAAAGTTTTATTTTGCATTGGCTAAAGTTGTTATAAACAAATGATTCATTGTGCATTGGGTAAAATTGTTATAAAAAAAATGTTTCATTGTGAATTGGATAATATTGGTAAGGCAATGGCTATGTTGGTCTTTACCATAAACTTAATAATAAAGTGTAACTGAAAAAAATTTTAAAATTAAAACATTTCTTTTTAACCGCAATATTAAAGTTGTTTTTGATGGACAACACTCTTATTCATTTCCAGTAACTTCTTGGATACCAATATCTTTCGTTCCTGATCCTGTGTTGTTTCTCATCTATATAGATAATCTTGCTGACAATCTTACCAAAGTAGCTCTACTTGCTGATGACACAACAATATACCTTAGTCTTGATAAACAAATCTTATTCTTAAAATGAATTTTAACTCAAACAAAACTCAGTCGTTTACTGATAATAATTATTGAAAGTTTGTTGAAAGAAGAAAATTGAAGACAAAACCAAAGCAGTCTAAACATCAGGCACCTGCATTATTTTATTTGTCCAGCTATATAACAAATCATTCAGTTTTTTCTTATTTTAAATGACCAAAGTGTTGCATCACACAAGCACTTACAAATGTTTTGGTCTAACCAAGCATTTGTTTGGAAGTAAATGTAAATATTTTTGACTCGAGTTTTTGTTTTAAAAATGATGACTAGCTTTTGTTGTGCTTCTACTGGTCAAAAATTTGGCCTATAAAAGTTCATTAAAAATAACTTCTTACATTTCAACACAATGAACTGTCGAAAGTCTTCCCTTCAAAAATAATTTGCAATAGGAGGACCCAGTGTCTTCAATAATTGGTTTGTTTTTTTTAAGTCATTTTGATATCTGTATTTGTGTTACACCAAACAACTCTGCAATAATTTTTTGATTTGCCTTATCATATTGCCTTATCATATTGCCTTATCATAAAAAAACTTTTACATAAAGTTACAAATTACTTCTAATGATTTTTTAATAAATGAACTAATTTTATTTAAAATGTCAATAAATGTTATAAATAATACTTTTTGATAATTTCAATAAAACTAGTTCATTTTTTAATTGTTTAAGAATACTATTGATAAAAAAGATGTTGAGTGCTCAATGTTCTTAAAGAAAAGAGCAATAATAAATTAGTAAAAACACTTATCTAATTTTCTTCAACAATTTTTCCGTCATCAGTAGGCTCATCATGAATTGGTTTTATTGATGTTTATTGATGAACTTCCTGATGAGCCTACTGATGGCAAAATAACTTGTTGAAGAAAATTAGATAAGTGTTTTTACTAATTTTTATTTATATATATATATATATATATATATATATATATATATATATATATATATATATATATATATATATATATTCATATATTCATATATACATACACACACACACACACACACATAATGCTGAATAATATGTTCTAAGATTACTTGTGTTTTGAAATTGTTTATTACATGGTTTTAGTTATTAAATTTTTAGTTTGAATTCAGTCAAAATCGAATGACAAATGATGCTGATGTTTTGAGAGTTTCAAAATATGATAATATGGCTGCTACAGTTTTGGAGAAAATTGAAAAGCGTGCTGTTCAAAGGGTAAATATTTTGTAACTTGCACGGGAAAAAAGTTTTATTTAACAAAAGTTTGTCTTTTTTTTTAGTCATACACAATGTTTATGGAATAATTTATGTTTTTGAGGACCCTAAAAGGTGCTAGTCATTGGGGTCCTTAAAAGTAGTTAATTTTTTAAAAATGCTTTAGACCAAATTCTTGCAAGCTTCTTTGAAAAAAGGAAATTTTTTTTCAATTGAAATTATATTCTTAAAGCAAATTTAATGAAAATTCAAAAGCATATTTTTTAGTTCTATTTTCTTTAATCAGCTGGATATTTTATATATGTATATTATATATATATATAGCGGAATTGTTTTAGACTGTGAGGTCCTTTTGTAGCTTTTTTCTGAAAATGTTTAATCCGCTTTGCTGCTGATTTTGAATAATTATTACATACTGGAGTTGCAAATTATATATGCGGTCTGATATAAACTCTGTATAATTTCTTCCATAGTTTGTTGTCTCTACTAATAAATGAATTTATCATCCATCCTAAGATGTTATTAGCTTTAGATGCAATTTTTTCAGACTATTTTAAATCTAGCTGCAGCTTGTCATTGAAGCATCTTTAATTTGAGCAATAATTTTGTATTCATCCACATACAACTTACAACGGAAGTAATTGATAACTGATGGTAAATTGTTTATATAAAGAATGAACAAAAGTGGTGCAAAGTCTGTACCTTGCAAAGTCCAAGACTTTGCACGGTACAGACTGAGCAAAACTGGACGATATTTGACTGGATTTATTTGATCGGTTTTGTGCAAGAGCATGAAGTTAGCATTTTTTCAAGCATTGGGGACAGAACCTTCTTGAAGTGAGCTATGTAATATTTTTGTGAGAGAGTATGCTATTGCACATTCTTTAAGAACCTATGGGTGCACATCATCTACACCTGGAGCTTTATATTGGTAGAGTTTACTGAGACTTAAGATTACTTTATTTAAATAAACCTGGGTCTCAAAAACTAAACTGGTGGTTTGATTCCTTAATTCCAGCATCGGAGAAATGAGATCTTCTTTAACAAAAAAAGATTTAAATTATGAATTTAAAATATAACTTATCTCTGGACCTGAAGTAACAATGTTGCCACTTAAATCCTGCATTGCCTTGATTTGCTTTTTTATTTTTTGCTTTGATTTTATGTAGCTATATAGCAGTTTCTTGGAATTGTTATGAGCTATGTATTTTCATAGTTTCTGATACATTGTTTGTGCACTTTTTAATTAGATTTTTTAATTTTAATTAGATTACGAACCTGTTTATATACTTATTGAGAACTAATACAATTTGAATCTGGTTTGCTGGACTAAAATCTGTAAATGTTTATTTTTTGCAATAAGATTCCATAATTGATCCAGGATGCATGAATTTGCAAATTAAATTTTTACTACAAGGTATCCATTTATTGCGCAAACTATTATACTTAATGAGAAAGGTTTCATAACATTGTGATGTGTTCTAAGAAATCTTCCCAGTCAATTTTTTAAAATGGAGTTTCAGATTTTTGAAGTCTGCTTATTTATAGTTTAAGT
>NC_088931.1:20390000-20630000 GCF_038396675.1 Hydra vulgaris
GGCTTGCATCAGGAACTCGAATGGGTGTTGTTCGTCTTCACAATTTTAAAGCATGGACGTCAAATTAAAATATATATTTATGAAACATATTTATATTGCTTTTGTACATTTTGTTTTATTAAAAATAAAAATTTCTATGAAACCAGTTGTCTAGTTGACTTAAACTATTTCATTTACCATGTCATTGTTTCACTCAAGATTAAGGACTACTATTGTTTTGAGTGCTGAAAAAACGACTTTGACATATTGCATATATGCTTCTATTGTAGTACTATTGTATTTCTATGTGTGTTTTACACTACTTTAGATGCTACTATTAATCTTCAAAAGTACTATTTAGTTAGTTTTCAATTATAATAAAATCAAATTAATAATTTTTAATAATAATAAATTTGTTCAATAAATTTCTGTGATTGATCTAAATCCATGTAATAAATAAAGGCATGTGATTTGTAAGTTATTTCTGTATCCACTGATTTAATTTTAACATATTATGCAATTTGAAAAAATTTACTTTAAAAATTCAGTTATTGTTTGTTCAAATTGTTGAAAAATTTAGAATAAAAGTTCATATGTTAAAACTCAGTTTTAATTTAAACTCAGGTTCAAATTCTGTTTAAACAGGATTGATTAAAAAAATAAAACTATTAACTATTATTAAAATTAGTTCTTATGTCTCAAGAAAAAGTGACTCAGCTGTCACAGCAATTTGGGGATCAATGTCCTGTATGCTTAGTGGTGTTTAAAAAAGATCTATCTGTATCATCAAGAGAAATTCATACAAATAAATGCTTGGATAAAAACAATGATGAATCAAATGACGAACTATTAGCTCGAAGCTTGCAAGAAGAAACTTGGCAGGAAATTTATCAAAAAGAAAGTACGTATATTTGTACGTTATGCTTTAAAGACTTAACCAATGCAAATTCAATGGATCGGCTATTACATATGAATAGTTGTGCAGACAAAAGTGTTAAATTCCAAGCAAAATTTAAGATAAAAGAAAATAAATCACCTAAAAATGGCAACCAATGTCCTTTGTGCAGCAAGACATTTAATCAATTGGTATTACTTTAAATTTTTTGCTTATTGTTTTAAACTATTGGCATAATTTTAAACAATTTGTTTAAGTGTTATTTTTTTTTTCTTCTTCACCAAATTGGTGTTAATTGCTCTTGCAATTAACACCAATTTGGTGAATCAATTTACTTTATTGTTAATTAGGGGAGAGCAGGATTGGTTGTCGCGCAGGTTGGTTGCCACAAAGTTTATTACTAAAAATGTAGATAAGATATAGAATTTTAAATCGTGTAACAAAAACCTTATTAAAAAAAGATATTTTCACAGTTATTTCTATATTTTTTAAGCATGTAGAAAATATTTATTTGTTTATATGTGTTCTTGATATGTAAAAGTTGAATTTTATATATCAAAAACAATTTTTCTTTTTCTAAACAGTAATTATTTTATTGTGTTTTGAATGTACATTTATAAAGTTTTTAATTTATTTGAGTAATCTATAAAAAAATTTAATAAAATTCACACGGTTTTAGGTAAATTTATAGGTGTCTTTCTACCAACTTAGAAGGGCTTACTTGTCACAAAATAAATAGGGAAGGTTGTCACAATTGCCTCGACTGTAAGCATTGCTTACAGTCTAAAAGTCTAAAAAAGGTTAGGTGCAAGAATTATTAAACTTTTGGTGGAAAAAATATATTTTAAAAACAATTATATAGCCATAAAGTGCTTTTTTTATCTAAATGTTCTTCAAGTCTTGTTTAGTGGCACGTTTAGACCTCTTTTGCCAGTTGTCTAAAACCACCATTATTGTGTCTTGGAGCCTGTCTTCGGAATGTGTCCTTCCAATAAAATCCTGCACCAATTTGATGTGTCTTTCAGCCCTGTCATTAAAACTGCTAATTGACATATACTGGATACAAATGTCTTGAAAGATTTATTGTTGAGATTTTTCTTTAAATTTGACATTCCTTCTTCTTTTCATGAGAGAATGTCATCTTTGGTTATACCAAGATGGTGAAAAAAAAGATAAGACTCCTGAGAAACAAAGTCTGGCAGCTTTGAGAGAAATCAGATCTGTGTAAATGGTTCTGGTTGTTCTTTGTCAAAGTTGTTTATCTCTGGAACATCATATTTTAATAATTCCACATGAATATCCATCCTCTCTTTCTCATCTAAGCACTGGTCAGCTAAAGCAAAGATAACACACTGTGGTGTAAAATACCAAGTGTCTGGGAATACTAAGATTAAGAGCTTTGCCAATCTTTCTGTACTTCTTGGAGTAAAGTGGATCTATCATGATCTGTGATGAAATCTTGAATGCTCTAAGGTCATTATGTGGAGCTTGAGCTGTTATTGCACTCTTTAGATATAATAAACAGTGAAAGATCACTATATAATCTGTTGCATCCTGTATCATCTTAATCTCATTGATACTGAGTTGTTAGTTGTAATTCTTGGTTATTTGCATTGCAAACAGATACAATGAATTAGCCATAAATCTTGCTACATGATGTGCACCTGGTTGTAAAACCTGAAGTTCAATAAATCTGCTCCGAGGTAAAAAGCTACCAGTTGACATAAATTGTAATCACCTCTGTCAAAAATGCTTGTTTTAATAACTTTAATGCAGAACAGCATTTTTTCATTTGCAAGATGGTAAAAGAGGGTTCCAAAGGCAAACTCAGGTCTGTTCCAATCAAATTTTTTAATGTTATCCAATGTATTCACACCTTTTTCAATCTTAGGCCAAAGATCTTGATTTTTTTTGTGTAAGGATCGACTGGGTCCCTTTGTCTCTCCCTGTAATTCCACCATAACATGATAAACATGTTGTTCCATTATATGGTTCCTAAATTTATTATTATTATCATTTTCTGTCATTACTCTCAGAAAAAAGAAAAAGAAAAAAAAATGCCTGTAAATTATGTAGTAAAGCATCATACCTGCACATTAGCCAAACAGTTTGACAAGCTATGATCTTGTCTGTTAAATCATAATATTCCACAAGACTTTGAATAACCAGTGCTTGATCTTTCCCTTTGGAGGAGGTAATTAAAGTATTCCCAGAAAAAAGTTAAGTGAACTGGACTCTGCACAGTGGGCCAGGTGGTGGACAAAACCTAAAAAATAAATGTTTGTTATATTCAAAACCATATTATAAAACATATTTATAATACTCTCATTTAAAATTTTGAAAATTGTTTTGAGTATAGTAGTATCTTTTAAAACCACAAAAATCAGTTGCGGTTTCATGTATAATGAAAAAAAAAAAATTTTTTTAAGCGTGAAATTTTTATTTTTTATGCATAGCTATAGTAAACAGTAACTTTTAAAATTTTATTAGCTTGTGGGATTAATTTATATATTTAAACTATTTAACAGTAAAGCTTTATGAAAAAATATAAAGTAAAGATCAGCCTTTATAATCATTTATAATCTGGCTTTAAAATAATGAGGTAAATTTTTAACATTCAAGACTTTTATTATAGTGTCACATAGGTTAGGGAACCTACAAGAACCTATATTAAATACTTGAACTAGTAAATGTAATATGTATACAACCTATTTGAACTATATAGATTGCCCCTAACTTCCCCTTTTGGGTTTCTTTAACATTTTTCTTGACTTGTAGCTTATGTTATTTGGTTGAAATTAACTTTTATTTCTTGCAAACAAAAGTACATGTTATTTTGTTTGTTATTTTATTCAATACAAATTGCACTGTTTACCCAATAATTTTTTTTTTTTTTGTTTAGTAATAATATAAAAATTGGTGACATTTACGGACTTATACAACAAAATAAACTAGTTCCTAATGATATACCATTCTTTTCATCGAAATTAACTGTTCTAGTTTCTGCAGATATTAAACTAGAGGATTCTGAGTGAAAAACTTAATAAGATTACAATGTAAAAAGTTGATAGCTGCAAACAATGATAATACTCATTTTGAGAGAAATAATAAAAATGGCTAGCTCAAGATTTTCAATACACCTATGGTACATTAAATGCTACATCATCAGTTAATAAAGTTGAGAAACCATGTTGCTCTTTTGAAAAAGCTTGCAACAGAGCAAAAAGAATAAGCTTAACAATGTTTTTAATATTTTAATTAGCCATAAATTAATTCATGCAACAAAATTGAAACTAAGAAGTGAGTTTAAGTACAAAACTAGCACAAAAATTCCTGAAATATAAAATAAAAACCCCATTAAGCCTGTTTAGATATATTTATCTGATAAAGCTTTAACATTAATTATTAATGGTGATTTATCAAAATCAGCTTCTAAGAAATAGTGCTGAAAAAATGCTTTCCACATATATCCTTTATATAATGGTATATGATCTTCAAAAGCTAAATGCTATCCCAAGAACATTTAAATAGATGGCTATTCAGTGCAAATACCACTAAAAGATCTTCTAAAACACACTCTTAAAAAGCTATGTGGTGTACAAACTACTGTGCTAATCACAATGCTAAGGAATTAACTAAACTGACGTTTAGATGCAAGGCTGGTTCTGTTGGTGCTACAGGATATAGTGTTTACAAACAGGTAAGTTAAAATGAAAATAATGATGAATGAAGAGTTGATTATTTGAGCCTGTTGATTATTTGCATAGTACCTTTAGAACTCAGTAGGATTTATAAAAATAAAAACATAATATTATTTGTCCAGAATGTGCAGCCAATAGATTAAAAATAAAAAAAATTATTATATATAATGATAAATAATCTACAGACTTATTCAAAACATTATGGACATATAAAAATATCAATAATTTCAAATCTGTATATTTATTTATATTTTCTATAAATTTCTATACATTTATCTATATATTTCAAATCTATTATATAAAATTCAAGAGTTTCAAATCTAGTGATAAATTTTCATTTTTTCTGAAGTACGGTTGCATTTGCATTTTTAAAGTATGTTGCATTTTTTTTTTAAGTTTGTTTTACCAGGAGAGTTTGTTATTCAGCTCTACAATTTTAAAAAGTTACAGGATTTGAAATTTAAAAAATTACAAATCCGCATTTTTAAACTTTTATAAAGTTTGTTAAATAATTTTTAGAATTAGCAACTATTTAGGTAAAATTTATAATATAAGTAAATATATCTAAATACAAAGTGATTCTTTGGACATAAAGGATTGTAGTAAAAAAAAAAAAGATCAATGTAATTTTGTCCACCATGTCTAATATCCGGCCCACTGTGCTATGGAGAGGAAACAGTCATAATTCATGGTTTAATAACTCTCTATAATTTCATGGTTTTTTCTTGCCATCTGTGACTTAGAAATGTTCAACATGTCAATATCTATGGAATGGGTTGAGAAAACAACATTGTTGTTTCAGCTCTCACACTAACTCGATACCTAAAAAAAAACAGAGCATTGTCTTTTTTTAATTATGTAACATTTAAGTTGTTTTAACTTGAAGTTTTATATATACTTGTAATATACTTCACTTTTTTATATATAAACTTTTTTACCTTGTCATAAATGGAGTCCACTTATTTTAAACATCATTCAGACTGAGTTGAAGGCAAATCTTGGTTGGATTATACAACTTCTTTTCTTTTGTGTGGTAGGAGTCTCAAAGTCTGAATCATAATCTGTTCCACTACACCCTCTGGAGAATTCCTGCTTCTTTTTCTGCTGCTTTTTCTAGTAATTGGCTTTCTTTTTTTTGCTCAACAATTGCTCTTAGTCTCTCCTCCTGTTGCTCTTCTTCTACCATCTTCCTCAGCAGGTTTTTCATTCTTTCCTCACCTTCAGCAACAATTACAGCAAATGTTTTGTCCTTTTTGTAGGACATCTTGACCATGTCCCCTTTCAAACATCTCTTCAAAAAAGTTGAATCCTCCTTCACAGCCTATTTACTCCTTCTAGGATCCTGGCTAATTAACTTGAAAATGTCTATCTTGTGTATAAGAAACAAAACATTGGCTTTGTCTTGGAACTTTTGAGTGTGTTGGTTAATGGTTTTTTTTGGGTTTACTAGGGTTCTCTACTTTAAAACTTTAATATACTGGGTATATAGAGCAATGATTCTATTCCTAAATTAAAAAGTTACAACATTTAAAAAATATCAATATTTTAAATTATAGCATAAAATCTTATATGTAAATATATTTCACAGATAAATGTTTCACAGAATACTTAGTTTTTATAATAAGAAACTTTTGTACTTAGTTGCTTACTTTTTTCTTTTTTTTTCTTTTTTTTTTTATTATGATTCACTGCCACTTAAAATCGTTTATATCTAGTTGCTTACTTAATAAAATCATTCATATTACTTAATAAAATTTTATCAAAACCTGCCTTGCTCCAAATGTTAACCAGCTCCTGATGATGCACACATTTATATTTCGTTTCTGCTATCAGCATAACACATACCACCACTGCATTTAAGCTTGCCTGTACTCCCCAGAGAATATCCAATTTTGGATGATAATGTTTTGATTGCAGTTGCATGACTCCAGTTAATCCAGTAAGTTCTGCAACAAACTTCCCCACCAGTCGGAAGTCCATTTGGAGAAAATATCTGGAGAGAGTACCCCAACAGATAAAGAATTCTTCTTCCCCTAGCTTTTCCAACATGTCCTGCAATAGCCATATTTAATATTATTTTCAAAATTATAAAATACAACAGTTGATCACAATATATACAATGCTTTTATATATATTGTACATATATGTAAAAATTGTCATTTAGTAATTAAATTTATATTACTCAAATTAGAATTAAGTAGCAGTATACAATATATACTACTACTGTTTTTTAACTAATAATAACTGATAATTTATTAAAAATTTATTTCTCGTATTTCAAAACATATTTGCAGAGTTTTAATCATTAAAATGCAAAAAAAAAACTCTACAAACTCATTAAAATGTATATGAAACTTTTTTCTAAAACACCTTCAGTTTAACAATGACTTTGAGGCCAGATATTTTTATGGTGGTCTACTAGGACCAAATAAGGGGGGTTGACAGTGCACAATATTAAATTCAAAAAATTTTTTCTGGTACACCTTATATATATATATATATATATATATATATATATATATATATATATATATATATATATATATATATATATATATATTTTTTCTTTAACAACTTGTTTCTCTATCAGGAGGTTTATCAGGAAGAATATCTAAACATCAAAAAATTCAAATTATAGAAGAAAAATTTCATAGCAAGTTGGGAATTTTTATAATTAGTTGTGTAATAACTGTAGTTATTTTGCAACCAGGAAGTTGCATCAACTAAATTAAAATTAAAAAATTATTACAAGAATTTTTCAGAATTAGGATGATTTTAGTCTGGTCATATATTTTTATAGTTTGTTAAAAGGTACTTATTTTCATATCTGCATTTAGAAATTAATACAGATTTTTTGTTTAGTAAATTTTCTTGATCCAAATGAGTAATAATTTAAAATTTTTCCTGTAAACATAGTATACGTTTTTTGGAAATGTTATTATATGCAGGCGCAGTTTTTAGGGGTAATTCCATGTCAAATGACCCAGGTCATGTCATCTCAGATTTTGCTTATTTTTATACAGTTGAGAATGCTTAGTAAAATAAGAATTCCTTGAAAATTTTAGCCTCTGGATTCGAGAAGATCCTGAAATATGACCATTTTACTTTTAACATATATTTTAGGTTTTCAGTCATATAACTTTAAAAATATTTGATTCTTTTACTAAAAAGTTTGTAACTGGCTATTTTTGGGGGTGATGAGTTCAATGAAAAGATCAGAAGTGTAAAAATTATTATTAAGTACCTGTAATTATCAATTTAAATAAATTTAGGCAGTTTTTTATATACCTGTTTTTAATGCTCAAGAAACCCATGTGGCCTTGATGATATCAAAAAAAAAGTTTTACACATTATTCTATATTCATTGATCTTTCAAAAAATATAAAGATCTTGATATGCAAGTATATGGATTTCTATATATGGATAATGAGGCACAGTTTCCACTTTTTTTTAGCAATATTGCAATTGATTTTTCACTACTTTCCAGACTAGCTGGAGCTCTGAAACTTTTGGCATTTTGGCAAATGAATGTGCATGTTAAAGTTGTTTTCAGGGTCACATAACATTAGAGGGGACTGGGGGCAAGTACCCCACTTTTTTTTTAGTAGCATTTTGAGATTTAGATTTTTCACTACTTTCCAGACTAACTGAAGCCTCTGGTTGTCTGCCCTGGATACAATTTTATCCAAAAAACTTTTTTTTTTTTTTTTTTTTTTTTTTTTGCATTTTCAATAATGCAAAAAAATAAATTGCATTTTCAATAATGCAAAAAAAATAACTTTGAAAATATTGTCTTATAAAATTTTCTGGTTTGTACTTGTTTGTTTTATTTAATTATTTAAAAAGTAAAATACAAAAATATTAAGTAAAAGTATAGATTGTGTTGGATTTGCTTAGATTGCATCACAGTCAAAGTAAGTATACATTCAGTTGTTGTTGCAGGTGCATCAATGACATAAATTATGTTGGTAATTAGAACCCAACACTCATCTGCTCTAGATGACCAGAAAAGTTTGTTAAAAGGACTGTGCAGATGCATAAATGTTAACATAATATATCAATCCAATGAAATGTATCATATTTTCACAGAAAAATTCACCAAATTTCGATGTATTGATGTTAATTTGCTGATTAAGTTAAATACTTTGAATACCAGAAAAAGAAAACATGCCTATTATATTAAAATCTTCACTTGTTGGTTTAAAGCTAACTGTATCTATAGATTTTGGGTTAAATTGGTGATAGATTTTAGTTCCAGGAATTGTTCTACTTAGCTGAAAACCTTTTTTCAAAATGGTGCGCAATTCTGTAAGTCTTACTTTTTTAATCTTGAAAAAAATAATCTCTTCAATTCAATATCTGGTCATTTATGGGCCTTTATAGACTTTCGCAGTTAATAGTTTTACAGCGCCATCAATACCATCACATGGTGACTTCCATGACTTTTGCATATTTAAACAACACAACCATTTAAAAGATAAAGGATCTTTAAAATATTATGATGATTTTCTTTTAAAAAGTTAACTATTTGTATCTGAACTTTATACACAAATCCAATGTCATGTTCATTATCTTCTGACATGAAGCAAAATAATTTTTCTTTAGGCCCGTCATTTTCATTTAATAAATAGAGAGCAATCAGGTGTAAATTAAATTGACTTTGGCACGAATGCTAACTTTAGATTTCATCTTGAATCACAAATGTTGAGTTTTCTGCAAAATCACCTAAAACAATACAGCTGTCTTTTGCCAACTTTTCTTTTTGTTGCCTTAGGTTACTTGCATGGCATTTTGTCAGAAAGTAACCTAAGGCAATTAGCTGTTATTTTGTTTATTGCCTCTGATAACATCAATTTGTATTCTTCAGTTGTTGTTCTTTGACAGATCAATGTTGTTCTGTCTGTTTTTTTTTCAATTCAAAAAGTTTTAAATTACACATTGTAAAATTCTGTTAAAATCATTATTTTAAATGGATGAATGTTTTTAATTTAACTTGCAAATCAAAAATCTTATAGACATGTGTACATTCTTAAAACGTTTTAAGAAAGCTCATTGAATATCAAATGTTCAAAAACTAAATGGAACAAATATAAACCAAAAAAGATTTTTCAAAGTTATCTTTACTTTATTAAAAATGCAAAAAAAAAAATTTGAGAAAAGTGGGGCATTTCTCCCAGTGCCCCGGCCCCAGTCATCTGCCCTAGAAACAATTTTACTACACATTCATCAGAACTACACAATTGCTGAAATTTTCAGAGCAACATTTATGGAGATGATTGAAACAAATGGTAGCAATTTCAACAAGATTTGGCAGTTACCCACACAGCTCGTACAGTAAATCATGGATAAAAGAAATTAAAGTAGATTTATTGATCTGGCCAGCTCGGTTACCAGATTTGAATCCAATCAAATCTATTTGGGCTTGGATGGACAAAGAATTAGTCAAGATGCAAATACAATCCATAAATAGCCTAAAGCAAGAATTAGATACTATTTGGAGAAGAATTCCAAACGAAATCTGCAACAATCTTGTAAAATCTATGCAAAAAAGATGCGCTGCTTGCAAAAAAGCTTGTGGGGGAATTTAAATACTAAGATTTTAAATACTAGTTTAGATGTTATTTTTGTTGCTTGGTTGTAGTTTGGTTTTTTATACATTGCAGTTTTTTATTGATATTTCTTGTTATTATGTTTTTTATATACAATGTACTTTTTATTAATTTTTATATACAATTTTATGTTTTAGTATGCCATCCAATATGCAAGATTTGTCTCACAGATAAAATAAAACTTGTTCAATATCTTCTTATTTTTTATTTTATGGTAGTTTAAATATGCTTTAAGCAACAAAATTTTACTGTGCCTATTTTTTTGATACATACTGTATGTACATTATGTTAGTGTATTCTACAAACAGAGCAAAAATAAATGAGTAAAAACACTTATCTAATTTTTATTTTTCTTCAATGTTATGGTTCTCCATCAAAAGGTTCATTAGGAAGAATGTCTAAACATAAAAAATTTCAAATTATAGAAAAATTATTTCACAGGAAGTTGAGAATTGTTATAATTAACTATTTAATAACTGTAGTATTTTGCAACCAGAAAGTTGCATAAATAGATCATAAACCAAATTTTAAAATAGTCTCCCTTGTAGGCTACTAGTACCTTAAAAAAGTGAACAAGGGCACATTAATAAAATTAAATTAGACAAAATAAGTAATATTATTCAGAAAAAATTAAATTTGCAACAGTGGAAAAACACCACACATGTTATAAAATGGTTTTCTAAAATTAGTAATAAAAATGAATGCACATTTATACAATTTGATATTAATAATTTTTACCCCTGAATTACAGCAGAAATTTTAGATAAAACAATAGAATTTGGAAAAATCCATACTGAAATTACAGACGACACTATTCGTCTAATTAAAATTGCAGAAAAACTTTACTCTATCTTAATAACGAGACGTGGAAGAAAAAAACCACGCACAAATGCTTTGATGTAACATGTAACAACGGGAAGTTATGATGGAGCAGAAATTTGCGAATTTGTAGGCTTATATATTTTAAATTCCCTAGGTAAAAAAGTTTATTTTAATCAATTAGGCTTGTACCGTGATGATGGCTTAATAATAATGCAAAAAAAGTCAGGGCCTCAGCTTGACAAAGTCAGAAAAAATATTATAGAAATATTCAAAAACATTGTCTTCCAAATTGAAATAAAAATTAATTTAAAAATTGTAAATTTTCTTGATGTCACATTTAACCTCTCGAAAAATTCTTATTGGCCTTATAAAAAACCTAATGATGAATTATCGTATATTAATATAAATTTGAATCATCCCCCTTAATCTTAAAACAAATTCCTATTTCAATTAACAATAGACTAAATCAAAACTCTTGTAATGAAAATTTATTTAACTCTTCCAAACGCGTGTATGAAGATGCTCTTAAAAAAAGCGGATTTAAAAATTTCAAGCTAAAATTTGAAACAAAAATTGCAAAAAAGCAAAATAGAAATAGAAATATGATTTGGTTCAACCCTCTGTACAGCAAAAATGTTTCAACAAACATTGGAAAAGCGTTTTTAAAATTAGTTGACAAACATTCCCCTCCCTCTAATAAATTGCTCAAAAGTTTTAACAGAAACACTATTAAGGTAAGCTATAGCTTTAAAAAAAACATTGAAAAAATTATAAAAGACCATAATTTTGCATTGATTAATAAAAAAGAATTTTTCAAAGAAAAAAATACTGAAAATTGTAATTGCAAGCAAAAAATTGACTGTCCTATGAATGGCAAATGCTTATCAAAAAATATTATTTACAAATGCATTGTTTCCTCGCAAAACAACCCTGATAAACACTATATTGGCTTAACCAAGGGCAAATGGAAAAAACATTATGCCAACCACAAACAATCTTTCAAACATAAAAAATACTCAAAAGAGACTATGCTGTCTAAATATATTTGGCAACTAAAAGAAAAAAATATTAATTTTAAATTAAACTGGTCTATCCTAAAAACTGCGCCTGCCTATAATAACATTTCCAAAAAATGTATACTATGTTTACAAGAAAAATTTGAAATAATCATTTAGATCAAGAAAATTTACTGAATAAAAAATTTGAATTACTAAATGCAGACATAAAAATAAGTTCCTTTTAAAAAATTATAAAAACAAATGACCATTTTGTCTAAATTTATCCTACTTTTAAAGAATTCTTTTCATGATTTTTTAATTATCCAATGAAGTTGATGCAATTTCCTGGTTGCAAAGTACTACAGTTATTACATAATTAATTATAACAATTCCCAACTTCCTGTGAAATAATTTTTCTATAATTTGAAGTTTTTTATGTTTAGACATTTTTCCTGATGAACCTACTGATGGAGAAACATAATGTTTCTCCATCAGTAGAAAACTAAAAATTAGATAAGTGTTTTTATTAATTTATATATATATATATATATATATATATATATATATATATATATATATATATATATATATATATATATATATATATATATATATATATATACATTTGGTGTATGAATTTATATTGGTAAATTATTATGTGAACATTTATTCTTTGTTATCATCTATTATAATAAAAAATATGCTTGACATTTTAAAAGAAAAGCTAATATAGGTAATACTTTGCAGATTTCATAATGCATGCTGTTAAAGATGTAAAGATTAATTACATCTATTATATCAGCAGCAAAAAACCATGGGATTAACTACAGAACATTATCATGTTATTATAAAAAAATTATTCTTACTAACCTATCACATGGTTCTAAGACAGTTCTAATTGAACAAAATCAAGAGTCTTCCTGCATGAATGTTAGATGCAAAAAATGAATGATATTTCCAGACACCATAGAAAATGAACTGGTCTCTTACCTGTTGGGAGCAGAAAAAATTTATTTTTGTTCATCTTCTACAGAAGTGAAAAAGCTTGCTTTCAATTAAAAATAATATAAAAACTCCTAACTCCTGGATTGTAAAAGAACAAGCTGTTAAAGATTGGTTAACTGCATTAATGAAGCGTTGTTTATATATTTCCATAAAGCAACCTCAAGTTACTAGTTTAAGTTGAGCAATCAGTATCAATAAGCAGAATGTTGCATCATTTTTCAACAATTAACAATGTCTGCATTGTTACTTCTCACCAAATGGCATTTGGAACATGGGCGAAACAGCAATAGCTACTGTATGAAGACTTAAAAATTTATTGCCAAAAAGGGATTAAAACAAGTAGGAGCCATCACATCAGCTAAACAAGGAACACTTGAAATTTTTTCATGCACAATAAATGCTATTAGAAATAGCCTTCCGCCATTTTTTTGTTTTTCCTCATAAAAACTTTAAAGAACATTTCCTAATAAGAGCACCAACAGGAAGCACTGGAGATGCTAATCCAAGTGGTTGGATGAAAGAAAAAAAAATTGTAAAGCACCTTTTTGTATGCAATACAAAAATGCTCTAAAGAAAAGCTTTGTTTATTGTTGCCTGGCATTAGTTTTTAAAAATTCAATACAACCTGAGAGTATTAGGCCTCTACCTAAAGCAAGTATAATGGTTAGCATCAAGAAGCGGTAGGAAAAAGCGTTTAATTATGATCTTAACTAACTCACTCAGTCAAAGCATGACTAACTAATGATAAAAACAAGCAAACTAGTAAGACTAAAAATCCTAAATCACATGTGAATGGAAGTAAAAAAAAAATTGTTATGGTCAATCTTTGCTAAAACTTTAGCCTAAGAATTTTGCAAATATTAACAATATAATAACAAAATGAAGTTGTACCTAAATTTGCATTAACTGGTTATAATCCTGGCATACCAAGAAATGTGACAACCAACCACACACAGAGGCCTTTGAAAAATGATTTAAAACAAAATATGCTTAATTCAATGTTATAAAAATGTTGTAATAAGTACCACAAATAATTGAACTACCTTTGTGCAAAGTTTGACTTTATTTGAATTTATTAAAAAATAAAATATAAGCAGTCTAAAACGTATAAAGTGTGACAACCAACCTCGCTTTCCCCAACTTTTCCCTGCTTTAATCATTTTAGTTGCAATAACCTAAGAACTAGTTTTTTACTATTAAATCAGTTTCCTATTCTTGAATTTCATACTTTGCAACATCTTTTATACCTTGCAACATCTTTCACACCTTGCAACATCTTTAATAACTTGTAGTATCTTCTTTTAAATGCTATTTATTCTTCTGTAGTATCACAGATATTCTTTTTTTAAATGCTAGACAAATGAATTTTCACCAAATTCACAGTTTATACTTGATATCTACAATCTGCAGCAAAACAAAAATCTAGTATAATTTAAGCTTGTAGCTTCAAGCCTAAAAAAACATTTTCAAGTTGAAACCATCTGTTTAATAGATATTATATTTGTAAATAAATATAAGTCATGTGTCATCTGTTTTTTATGCTAGTAGATAAACTACCCCACCTAAAGAAAGTTTTTGACTTCCATCAAGATATATAGAGGATAGTCTTTACCCTACCTTATAATTAGTGAGGAAATAGACCATTTTTAAATAGCCTCACTTTTTGGCTTTAAACATTCAAAGCAAAAAATACTATGTTCTTTTTGTTTAATCATTGACTAACAAACAAAAAATTTTAGTTGCATTGTTATAAGATTATTTTTATAAATATCAAAAATAAAGATGTTACAAATATTAAAGGTTTATTATTTTTCCACAATTTATAAAACTGATTATGATAGAGCAAACATAATTTGATAAATTGTTTTTGGAGTTTAAAAAATTTATTTTTTATTTGAGTTTTAAATCAGAATGATTATTTAAAAATTAGTAATATTTTTAATTTGAAATAAGATATTTCATTTCTAGAGGATTTATGAATCTTTAATGAATTTATAATGAAAATTTTTTACTTATATATCTATTAAATCTATTAAAAATTTATATATTTAGAACTTCTTACTTCACATTAAAAAATGTGCTGTTAAGCGTAACATTCCAATAAGTCAACTTTTGCTTATTTTCCAAAAGAATCAGGAATCATTGTAAGTGTTTTTATTATATTGGTTTTGTTTGCATTTCACAGGGATAAAAATCAGTTGCAATAAATTTTTACATTTTTAGATATAGATTTCATAACATAATAAAATTAAAACTTATATTGGAAGCAAACTTACTTATGTAAAAAGTACCATTTTACATTGTTAGATTTAGGTTTCATACATATTCGAAGCAGACTTATGTAGATAAAATAACATTTTATACCATTAGATTTAGATTTCATACATATTGGAAGTAAACTTATGTAGATAAAAAAACTTATGTAGATAAAAAAACTTATGTAGATAAAAAAACTTATGTTGATAAAAAAACTTATGTAGATAAAAAAACTTATTTAGATAAAATAAGCAGTTTTGAGGTTGATTTTGATATTTAATGTTTCACAATAAAATAAAAATTTAAGTTAACATTTTTTTTAAATGATATTCAATTTAAAATAAAAATTTAAGTTAACATTTTTATTGACTATTTTTTTAATTTTGTAAGTATAGGATTTAAAACATGTTTAATTGTTAAAGTAATATCAAAGTTATTTTTTGTTGATCAAATAATCATTTCATAGAAATAAAACTATATATTAAAAAAAATAGAAATAATGTTAGATAAAAATGTGGAAATAAAAAATCATCTTTAATCAAGTATCTTTTTAAACAAAATGGAGTTTTCTTTAATCCACAGTAAATGCACAGTGAAGAACTGACTGATGTATGCTGATGTAAAGAAGGAGTGTATTACAAGGCATCCTGGCATTGTAATACACTTCAGTTTTTCATTTCTACAACAAGTGTAACCTGGTGGACTATTGACATTATGTGAATAGGTAGCTAATGGTTCACTTTTCGATATGAATAAACTTTAATCTCAGTTAAAATAAAACAAGAGCTTTTTCTTGTATAGGAGGAGGGGAGAAAGAGGATGAGGGAAAAAAGAGCTGCAAACCCCTAATTCTTGTATAGGAGGAAGAGAGAATGAGCTGGAGGCCACTTTTTTCTGTATTTTTGTTCAAATGACACATAAAAATATGTGTCATTCTGTGTTCAGAATTGCTGAACACAAATGGCACATATATTTTTGTGTATCATTTGTGTTCAGCAATTCTGCTTATGTCTTTTGATATGCTTGTACATATATTTTAGAGTTTTTTTAGATCAACAAATAAAATAAAATTGAGTGAAACACCATTAAATAAATGTGAAACTGTCAAACCTGGTATAAATCAAAGAGATTTAACAAAAAAGAAATTAAAGTAAGTTTGTTTAAGTTTTTTTTTGTTTTAAAAAGAAAAGCTTTCATTTAAAATTATTTTTTTACTAGAGATGATAAAAATCACGACATGAAGCTTATAAAATATTCTGCTGAGATGAAAGAAGCTATCATGGAAAGAGCACTTGCTTTGACAAATCAAGAGGTTAGAGAATTTTAAAACAAACAACAAAGCCAGAGGCTTCATTACATACATCAACTTACTTTTAGCCTGCTCAATGGAGTGCTGCTACATTGACTGAGGGGTTGGCATGGAGCAGCAATCTTTTCTTCATTCTTCTTCGTTTTTTTCTTGTTTTTTTCTAAAAAGGCTGTATGCTATAAAGATAGAAAAAACTAGTAACAATTTGTTATCTATATGTGCTATAGCAGATATACATTTATATATATATATATATATATATATATATATATATATATATATATATATATACATACATACATACATATCATATACAGGGGCTATTCTAGACCGTTTTTGACAGTGTTGACCGTATTTGGGTGCCCAAATTAATATTTAAGGATTTAAATAAAGGATTTAAATTTTTTCCTAGAATAGCCCCTGGTGTATATATATGTATATATTGTGTTTATGTTGTTAGTGCATTCCTTGGTAATTATTTTAGTTAGAATTGGTAATTATAATTGTATTATGCAAGCGATGCTGTTTTTTGTTGGGTTTTTTTTTGCTAAAAATTATGTTTTATTCTTTTTAGTTTAAGGAACTTAAATTTAAAAAATACATTTATGTATCTTAAATAGCGGTTATATATCATCATATATGTGACCTAAAATAATTTTTTCACAATATATATATAGGTTCTTATAAATTAAAGTAATATATTTTCATCATGGTTAAATCAATGTTTGAATAGATTAAACAGCCTTTATCTTATATTGTTTAAAATTATTTTTATGCTTTAAATACTATTTTAAAACTAATACACCATTTTGGATATTATATAAAACATTTTAATGCAGGTTTGCAATATGTCTGAAATAACTTTTTAATGCAGGTTTGTGAAAGTTCAGTAATATTAGAGGATAAAAAGATATTTAAAGGTAATTTTCTTTTTAGTTGGTTTAGATTTAAGTTTTAGTGTATTAATTTATTATAAGAGTTCACATTTGACTTTTCTTGTTTTTCATTTTAACCAATTAACATTGAAGAGTTATTTTTTAATAAGTAAACTGCTACTTTTATAACATTAGTTTAAAAAATATTTCTTGTTTTTGAGTCCTTATTGCTCCCTCTTTTTATATTATTTTATGTAATTTATTTTCTATTTTTAAGCTCAAAGAGATATTGGCATGATTCCTAAGCAATCTATATTTATGTTAACTGATAGGTTTATGCAAGTAAGTATCCTTAAGAATTATTTGAGTGGATCTATTTACTTAGTTTTAATTACTAAGGTAAAAATGGTCATGGTCATCAATGTTTACTTATGCTATATCTCTAAAACTCTGGAGAACTATGTTCCTTCTAACTGTTGCCAATCAGTTTTCTTACTATTATTAGTAAAGTTTTTAGATCTTCATTAACAAACTTCTGATATCTCATTTGATATTTTGTTTGTTTAGAACAGACCAATCTTGAATTTGGTTTCTCTTTTGTAACAGCTTGAAGCTTGCAGTGGTTGGTGAATTTCAAGCTAAAAAAACTTTTTGTTTGCTACTAATAATTAGTGCACAAATATTCCTGTTTTGATGAATGGTTTACTGAGTCATCTATTTTATTTCTTTTTGGACTATCCATTACTACAGATCTCTCATGAAAACCATATAAACAAACCATTGAAAAGTTAACATCTGCTAAGATTGCCTCTCTTTACTACGCTAGTGATTTTCTTACTCTTGATTTTATTCTCTGTTTCTATAAATCTCTTATTTGTACTTAAGCATGTTGTAGCTCTCTTTGCCTTTTAGACCAAAGCTTTTTAAATGAACCTTTTTTTATTGAACCTGCTCAAACTGCTAATCTTTCATCCTATTTATCATAAGTATGCATTACTATTCTACAATAACTTTTTTCATCTGCTCAATCTTGTGTGACTTGTCATTTAGCTAAGTCGCATCTTTATGCTGTAAATTTTTTTTATTCATGCTAATAAAAACTTTTATTTATTTAGTTTTCTTTCTTGAACATTTGAGATTTGGTAATTTTCATATTTTCCTGACTCTTTACAGTTTTTTAAGTCTTCTGTCAACTGCTTTCTTGCTCCTTAATGCTCTTGTTTTCTGTTAACTCCCAACTTAAATAGTGGCTGTTTGCGGTCTTATTGGGATTCATTTTCATATTTATTTATTTTTACTTCATTTTTTTTTTAAATCTGATTTTAGGCATTTGCTTTTTGCTCTTTTTAATGAGTAATAAAAAATGTAAATTAAAATTATTTAAATCAAGATTATTTTAAACTTAAGAACTACTTGAAATTATTCCTGTTTGTGGTTGGTTAATTATAAAAATAATTGATCATTTTATTTATTTTCAAAGGTTTTTAATAATAGAATGTGTTGATATGCAATAGATACTAGAGCACCTGTTTAACAACTAAAATTTAGTTCATTTATATTGTTGTGTAATAATGCCTAATATATTTACTTTTTTTACATTTCTCTTTGTCAATTCAATCTGCTGTTTTGTGTAATGTTTGTTGTTATTTGTGTTGTTTTGTTTGTGTGATGTTTGTTGTTATTTGTGTTGTTGCTTTTTACGTTACTGTTCACTGTTGTTTAAATAATGTACAAAGGGCCTAATATTGTATGTATAAATTTTTTACCTGTTTATCTATGTTAACATTTATTTTGCTTATTTATGTTTGTTAATAACATTGTTTTCTCTCACTCTCATCCTTCTGATCCAATTAAATATTGTGTTATTTCATACTTTTTCATTCTCTCTTGTTATCTCATTTGTTATTTATCTCTTTTTTTTTTTTAATTCTTTTATATATTTATATATATATATATAGACATATTATTGTTCTGATTTCAATTTGTTTATTGTCTCTTTGACTCTTTTCTTACTTTTTTTTATTAGGTTATTTTAGTCTCCGTCTTTTTTACTTTGAGTAAACTGATAATTGGTCATTTTATATTAAATATTTAAACAATTGTAGTATATAATATGATATAATAATATCAAGGTGTCTCTCCATTGAATAGTTTTTATTTATATGAGTGACACCAAACCTAATTTTGTGAAACCAAAACACATTTGGAGAACTGTGCGCTTTTCTTGTTGATGCATAAGTCTTTTAATAAACTTGTTTAACTACAGCTAGTAATTTTGATTTCTTACATTTGCTTCTAATGTTTTTAGAGGTTTTTGGATTTTTTCTTTCATTCAAACTTATTTGTTTGATCAACATCTTCATTGTAATAATTTCAGTTGCTTAGAAAACGTTTGCTTTATTTGTAAGTTAAAGAACTGTAATATTGCTCACACACCAGTTTGCGCTTACATTTGTGTTGATGCTGGTTTACTATTACTTATAACAGCTCATACATGTTTACTTATAACAGTTCTTACTTTTATTAATTTGTGCATAAACCAGGTTTTTACTTTTTATCAGAATAACAATTGCAAGCTTTGGGAGTTAGCATCTATGCCAAAAAATAAAAATGATGCAACATACTATATTCCACTTTTACAAACAAATCTTTCTACTAAGCAAAAAACACTATCAATAGAAGATAATTTACAGAAAAAACATTGTAATGAAGCTATTACAGATACGCAGCATGAAAAACTGAGTATATTAGTTGAGTTAGCTGATGAAACTTGTCAAAGTAATGGCTTTATAAGAGAGTCAAAACAAGTAACTATTAATTTCATAATTGTATTGTTTAATGATAATTTTACTTGAAGTTATTGTATGGCATATATATACATAGATACACATATACATACATACATACATACATACATACATACATACATACATACATACATACATACATACATACATACATACATACATACATACATACATACATACATACATACATACATACATACATGCATACATACATACATACATGCATACATACATACATACATACATGTATCCATACATACATACACATATATACATACATAAATACATAAATTAATTTGATATTGATTTAGAATGGAAACCTTTCACATCTTGAAATGTTAAGTAATGATATGAAGTTACTTTTAGAAGAATCATTATTTGCTGATTTTATATTTCATTGTGATTCTAATATACAAGTCAAAGCTCATCGTAACATTCTAGCTGCAAGAAGTGAAGAATTTAAAAAAGTAAGTTATAAATTTGTTATGAAATAGCTTACTATACTACTTTAAAATTAAAAAAAAATCATATATGATAAATATCATAATTTATAGTTTTATGATTCAAAGACTTAACTTCTAGTTGATTAAGTCAAGCAATTTAACCCAAGTGAAATAAGTCAAATAAAACATTAAAAAAATCAGTCTAAAACAATATTTATAAAAACAGTTTTTAAAATATAAATGAAATAAAATTTTTAAAGTTATGTTTTAAAAGTTTTAATTTTAATTATAATCAGAATCAGAATTTTTCTCATTCTTTTATTAGATAACATGTGATTGTTGTGAAGTATATGTCAGTGAATATTCTTCAATCGCAGTTCAATTTATGCTTAAATTTATATACACGGGTTTTACAGATGTTCCATTTGAAAAAGCATTTCAAGTTCAACAACTTTCTCAACGGTGCAACTTATTTATAACCATATTTTATTTCTTGAAATTTTTTTTATTTATTAAAATGTATTAATCATTAAATTATACTAGTTATACTAATTATAAGGCAGTTAGTATTTGTTATTTGTAGATATTGTTAGTAGATAGTGATATTGATAGTGGTAGTAGTTAATATATAAAATTATAGTTCAAAGCAAATATTTTGAATTATTTATTAACTTATTAAATTGAACATTCAAATTAATGATCGCTTTCATTTTAAAAGTGTTTTAAAGTGTTGTCAAAAATGTCAAACTTTAGTGAAAGTATAATATAATATTAATAAAGTTAGTAGTAATATATATCTACAAAAGTGTAATATAAAAATAAAAATGAAAAGTATAATATGCACTACTGTCCATAATTATTCGAATGGTCGTACTTTTCTATATAAGATCATAGTTTTACTATTGGGAGAGAAACTGTAAGCAAAGTCCTGAATTATATGTTATCTTCCTTTTTATTTGGTTTACAAAAACATCAATGTTATGCCACTAACTAATAAGTTTTTTCCACATCTTACGCATCATTAGGCATTACTTTTTGACATTACTTTTAATTTCTCCCATGAAAATCTTTTAGGAGAGAGATCTTGTGATTGGGCTAAATCATTTTATTTAATATTTGATCGTTCTTAAACTCAGTCAAATAAGTTACACAAGTTTTTGAAAAAGTTTTAGGCTCAAGTCATTATATTCTGAAAAAATGAATAGCTTCTCTTTAACCCATGACAATGATTTAACCATGACAATATAATCTTAACAAAAACTTAATCTTTATAACATAAATATTAAAACTTTTAACAGTTTAATTACTCTTAAATGAAACGTTCTTGGCTTAACTAAAGCAGCATACAACATCCGCTATGAATTTTGTTTATAAGATGCATACACTTTATATTGGTGCAATATTATTGTTGATTAAATAATGTTCAATTCCAATTTATTTTACAGCAATCTAGTTATTTTAGACCTAAAGCATAAGTGGTGATGATCTTTATTTGATGGGATAAATTAGTTATTGTTTTTAAGGCTCTTTCAAACACAGGTGCAATTCTGAAGAGAAGCTAATTTTTTACAATAACACAAAATACATTTATATATAAATTTTTTTTTCTTTTCTTACATCTGATATCATTTTAGGTTTTTTTATGTAATTTTTATTATGAAATGCTTTGGTTTGGCATATAATATTTTTTTTATATTTTTGTTTATCAGTAAATATTAAAGCGTTTTGTGTTTTATTGTTTAAATAATTTATGTGTTTTATCTATTCTGTATTTGTCGTTATTTCAATATATTTAATGTTGATCTTTTATTAGCCATTATTTTTATCTGCACACTGTCTAAATTTACTTTGTTTAAAAACTCAGTCTCCTTTATCATTATTTATTTCATTCTTTTCTCATGCATTTACTGCTTGTTTGTGACCATTTAGCGAATTGCCAATAAAAAAATTAATATTGAATTTAAATATAAGTGTTTTTTAATATATTTTTTGTGGTTATTATGCATTTTAAGTTAGCCTGTGTTAATGTTATTTTAAGTTGACCTGTGTTTACGTCAGGGATGCAGAGTTTCATTGATTTTTTGGGACTGCAGACTCCAAGCTCAATAATCATATATATATATATATATATATATATATATATATATATATATATATATATATATATACATATATATACATATATATATATACATATATACATATATATATACATATATACATATATATATATATATATATATATATATATATATACACATATATATGTGTATATACTTTATAGGAGCCCCAAGAAGACCTTAGGGTCTTATCACAGCAGAAGAGCATTTATAAGGAAGATCACACTTCCTTCCTAACCAATGTCGCAAAACTTTCCCAGAGGTGGGTTTAAACCATGGATCCTTGTTTCTGAGGCAAGCTTGCTACCACTGTGTCATAGCTGCTTACCAAAAGACTAATTTATCCTGTTTTCCCTGATAAGATTAATAAAATTCCAAAGAAAAATTCGTGTATTTCACGCACAACCGACAGAACCGCTTAATTGCTTTATTGGATTAATTTTTATAAACTTGGTTGGAGGAGTTGTCTTTGAACATTTCTGGAATTGTTTTTAGAGCTGCTCTAATCTCTGTTTCAATTGTTAAATCTGCATTTGTTCTTCCAAAGAATTTTTTTCTATTTCCTGTTCAGATACCATAAATAGATTTGGTGCAATTGGTCATCGCTTTGCGACTAGTGAAGCATTCTCCTCATTTTCTGTATCAGAGTCTGCTTCATGAACTGCAAAAGAGTTGCATTATCTTAACTCTTCCCAGATCCCCCCAAAATATTGCTGCACATTAAATTCTTTAGGAGCTTCTTTTTGTGTGTTCAGATTTTGAATAACTGGTCAAATCTAGAAAAACAGAAGAATTCATTAAAGATATATACGAAGTTATTAACTAATTAAATAAAAAAGGTTATTAAAGAAATGTTTACACAAACGAAAATATAAAAATAAATAAGTAATGAAAATGTAATTAACATTGAAATAATTGGATTTATATTATACTGGATAGAAAGAAAAAAAGAATAAAAATAGTTTTAGTTTTATAAACTATAATTAAAAATTTATAAGTTATAACTTACCTTGATTAGCCTCTCAATCATTAAAACTGGTGAGATCATCGGGTAGCCTGATCTAAAATTGGCACTAGCTATGGAGTTTGGGCTATGAAGAAGTCAATCCATTTAAAATTTCTTGCAGTTTTGCAAACTTCTCTTGCATGACTAATGAGATTTTATTGCATCATTTACAGTCAGCTGTGTTGGCAGCCAAGTGTGTTGGTAGCACATCTTTGAAGATGTATAACATTCATGCTACCAGCAATTCCCATTCCCAAGGTTGCTGCTGCATTGTCCGCTGTAGAATGACCATTTTCTTTACACTCATCCATTTCTATGACAAAGTCAATTTTCTCAATGGCACTGATACCAAAGTCGCGCACAAACTTTACATTTATTTAGATGAATTAAATACCATTTCAATAGTTAGTATTATTCAATATATATTTTATACATTATATCTAAAAGATTCTATTAACATTTTAACAAACATTTTATTTTTTTTAATGATTTTATTTGACAAAACATTTTTACTTTAATTTATTATTTTCATTTAAATAAAATATAGGCAAATTTCAAAATATATGTTACTTGCTGCTGCTTTGTCGACACTGAGACCTAAAATATTAGTTTTATTGATTCCAAACTTATCTAAATATTTTCCAATAATTTTTTTAGTGTATTATGTCGTTTGTTTTCTCTTTGTATCAATTGTTCCAAGATTGATCACAACGATTCTGTCATTGTTAAATAACTTTCACTTTTAAATAAAAATCACTTTTAAATAAATTAACATTTTCGATATTTAATTTTTAATTTGTTCGCGATGCTTTTTAGCAAGTTCGCTTATTTGAATTCTCATATTTTCTCTATTCATTTTTAAATCCAAAATGAGAAGCAACTTTTCCGCAGTTTTTAAATAGGTTTCCAATCAAATGCCTATAGTAATTGTTTTTAGAATATTAAATGTTTATTTAAAAAAAGGCAAAAATTTTCAAGTTTTTAAAATGTTATGCCGCTATGACTTTTTGAAATTAAGTAATAGATAATAACAAAAAAGTAATTTGAACTTGGAATAAAAGACCTTCAACCAAAACCAGCTGATTTAAGGCTTTAAAAAACTCGTCTTTTGCTATGTGCAAATTAACTTGCTGTGGTACAAAACACTTTAATATGGATTGCTGCGAAGTGCTGTCTTTGATGGCTATATATTGATTGGCATCTTATTCTTTAGTTCTTCTTTTTTTTTTCTAATGTGATGAGGAGTTCCAGGTGTTTTCTAGATAAGTATTGTATAAGATTGCTTATGCGAGCTTTTGTGATATTTGCAATTTCTTTACTGCACAACTCATTACTTTACTTTTTTTGGGTACAAGACATTTGAAGCATAGTATTTAAAATCCATTCAAAATTTTATTTGTATGATGAAAATATCTGTAGATTGTATCTGATGCATAGTTAGTGGCCATTACTGGTCAAGATTGTTGCAAGCAAATAAATATCAAATATGAATATAAAGAAAGAATGTTGTTGTTGTAATTTATTGTGAACATGTAAGTTATTTACTTTCTGTTATATTCACTTCCCAAAATTAGTTATTTGTATAACAACCCATGAAAACATAGTTAGGAAAATTGTTATCATAACTAGTTATAAGTTGATCACGTTGTTAAAACAAGGTTTTGTAATATTTTTTTTGTAATTATCACGTTGAGCTAAATCAAAAAAATTTAGGAAAATGCATTAAAACTAAAAGTCCTGCCATGAACGGAATTGTTGTGCAAAAGAATTTTTATTTATTTGTTAAGGTATTTTTATAACCTTTTTTTGGCTTCTTTGTAACCTAGTTAGTACAGCCCATACTTTTAGTCAGTTGATGTACACTTATTTTTTATGTATGCATTCGCATACATCAAAAATAATTTTATTATGGTCTGCGCAGCATTTATATATTTTCATTGAGTTTTATTTTTAAAATAAAAAATTAAAGCATAAAAAATAATTTTAAAAAAGTTTATTTTCTGTAATAGATCTTTGTAAATATAATGTCTGAACCCTTATCTTTAGTTGTTTTAGTAGCTATATGTTTTATAGTTTATTTTATGTTATTGTTGTGTGTAATTTTAATGTTCATAACCTTTTGTTATATTCATTATTTTATATTCATTAAAATGTTTCTGATTAGAGTCAATAAAGTTATATATTTTTAATTTTTATTTAGTTATAAATTGACTCTTTTATATGAAGTTTGTGCTGGAATTTTGGCTGAAAATTGTAATGAAAATGATAGCATAGAAGAAATTGTTAGTTCTTTTTGGAATGATCAAGACAAGCGATGTTGGAAAAAAAATCTATTGACAAAAACACCTGATCAAAATGAAGATGAAGTTGTTGGTGATTCAAGTAATTCTGATTCAGAAATTCAAGAACTGCATCATCAGTTCTTACAATTAAAAGATAGGATTGAAAACATTGCACCCATAAATTATTCAAAATCAAATATTACTTCAGAAACAGTGTTAAGTAGTTCTCAAAGTTTACATGATAAATCACTACATATAGTTAAAACAATCCCTTGTGAAAATTTAGATTTATCTAGTAACCTCGAAAATATTTCCTTTAAATCTCAAAATATATCTAGTAAAAATAAAAATGATTTGTATGTTGGTTTTCAGGTGATAAATAAAAATACATCTAAAGTTAAACAAGTTGAATCTATAGATATATCTGATGACGAATATGCACCAAGTAACAACAATTTATATACCCCTAAAATTGCATCATATGAAACACCTTTACTTATAGACAGCAAATCATGTGTTGGAGATCTTTTAACAAGTACCAATAATTTAAATAACTCATTTATTAGCTTTAAGCCATGCTATGCAGTAAACCCAAGATGTCCCACTCCATACAATGCTGCTAAAGTAAATGTTTTAACCTCTCAATTTTTTACACCTGGAAACCAGACTTCAAAAATAAATACTCTTGGAACCAAAACTTCTGAAGTAGTTACACCTGGCTCATACTCAAATTTTTGTTTATTTAACACGTTTCAGAATGAAAATGTTGAAAATGATAGTTCTACTGTGGATTTAAATGATCCAATTGATAGCAAAGTTACAAAATGCAGTTCTCCATTACAAAAGTTTAATGAAGCTCATAAAATTAGCTTTGATAAGTCTATGTCTTGTGACAATTGCTCAATTACAAGTTTGCATTTAAGCGATAAAAATAATGTTTTAGCTTCATTAACACCAATAAATTTAAAATTAAATAGCAAAAATGAAAGTGTGATTTTTCCAGATGGTGAAACAAGCAACAATAAAACAATGATTAAACCAGCTCTAAGCCCAGCTCGTAAACGAAGAAAACTAATTGATGATTCCAATTTTGGAAAATCTAGCTCAGTGAATCCTGAAGGCACACCTGATGAAAAAAGGTTTGTTGCAATTACACTTGTATCATGATCATTTTTGTAAAATTTAGTAGGGATAGCTAATGTTAAATACCCTGATGAAAATGGGAATCTTATATTTCCAAAAAATGTTGTAAAAAAATCTTTCAATGTTAAATGTTAAAACATTACACAAATATTTTTATTTTTATTTCAACTCAGTTTCTAGTTTAATTTAAAGTTATTAATATTTTAGTTTAGTGAATAATTATTTAGTATTATGTATTGAATAACTATTTACTTATTTTGTTTTTGTTTTTTTATATTAACGGGTGATGCGGAAGTTATCGGACAAATCCTAATTTCATTATTTAAGCATAATAATTAGTTTTTGTGGTTTTATGCGTAGGCATAAACGTTCTATAAAATATAAACTTTATTATTTGAAACACAATTATTTTAAATGAGGTTAAATGCAGTTGAACGAGAATCTTTTCGAAAGCGACTAAAAATGTTTTTTGTAAATAAACCTAGTTAACTAACTCTATAACACAAAATTGCTTCTAGTCATCGATGACGAAAAATACTTTTGTTTTGCAGGGGACAACATGCCTGGAAATTCTGGATACTACACAAACAACAAAAAGACATGCCCAGAAAGTGTTCGTTTTATAGGAAAAGAGAAATTTTCCAAAAAAATTATTAATATGGATAGCCATATCTGACTGTGGTATGTCCGAGCCATTGTTTTGCACTTCCAAGGCTGTAGTGATCAATTCATCAATCTATATTAATGAATGTTTAGAAAAACAACTTCTTCCATTTATTCACAAGTATCATGGAGACTTTAACTATTTATTTTGGCCAGATTTAGCAAGTTCTTATTATTCTAAAGATTCTCTAAATTGGATGGACCATCATGTCTATTACGTTGATAAAGAATCCAATCCCCCAAATGTGCCTCAAGCACGACTAATTGAAAATTTTTGGGGACATTTGGCACAGAAGGTTTATGAGGGAGATTGGCAAGCTTCAACAGAGCAAGTTTTGATTGATTGCATTAAACTAAAACTACAAGAAATTGATTTAAACTTTTTACAGTCGCATATGAAAGGCGTCAGAGCAAAATTGAGATCAATTGCTGATGGTGGTGTTTTTTCATATAAAAAATAATATATTTTTATTAAAAGATAAATGGTTTATTTAAAAAAGATATAATAGTGTTTTTTTATTTATAAATAAGTTATTGACGTTTTTATTTTGTCCGATAACTTCCGCATCACCCGTTAGTTAAATGAAAATTTTCTTTTCATATATATTCAATCTATAAATAGCTGAACTTTTTATTTTAGGCAAATCATGTAATTTTTATTTTTAATTTTATTATTCAGCAAAGATAATTTTGAAAGTAATGTATCCAGTATTCTGCCAACTCATCTTAATAATCACCCAAATAATCAGGAAACATCCTTTAATGCAACCACAAGCCCTTATTATGATGGTGATGATGGTGGCTATAACTCTATTGTGTTTAATGAAAAATGTTTTCATGAAAGCATAGAAACAAGCAGCACTAACTTGCAGCAGTTAATAAATAACTCTCTTGAAACTAAAAATAAATCTAATTTTGTTGAAAAAAATAATAACTCGAAATCTTTAAGCTCAGCACTATCTATAAAATCAGTTGATCAGTTTACTCAGCATGACTCTCCGTTAACATTTGTGGTCACTACTAAACCTCTGTCACAAAATACTGCACCAAAATCACATTGTATAAAAACATTTGATAATAAAATTGAGCATTCCTCTAAAAAAAAAGAATCTTTCAAAGAAAGTAAATCATCCATTGAAAAGAAATCTTCAAAAGAAAATTCAAATGAAAGGAAATCAACTAAAGAAAAAAAGTTTTCAAATGAAACGAAATTAACTAAGGAAACTGTTACAAAATCTAAAAGGTCTCTTAAAAACGCTTCATCGCCAGAATTTTATGGTGTTCTCACCGATAATAATAACACTATAAATACTCCTGTTGCAGAAAGTTATAATAAATTTGGTCCAGGATCCTATATTCACCCAGAAACCAAAGCAATAATAACTCCAATGCCAGATTACTCTTCATTTCCTACTCCTGAGTTAGTAGTAAGTTTTTATTTATGCTGTATTAACACCTGGTTTTAATGTAAAAAACAAAAAAAACTTTTTATCAGGGATTATTTTTTTCAGGATATTTCCGGATTTCCAGATATTTCTTTAGAGCTTTAGTTTTTTCAGATGTCCAAATAGTTTTCTGGAAATTCAAGTTGAAAAATTGTTTTTTATATAACTTTGTCATAAAGTAATTAAAACAGTATAAAGGTTATTGTTCATCAATTACTTTACGCTATATTTAGTAAGGTTTGGCATTACTTGTGCAACTAATTTTTTCTTATTTGTACACCCATATTTATTATCAGTTATTTTGACTATTTCACCTAAAAATCTACCTAGAAGTAATTTAATTTAATAATTTTTATATATAAATTAAATTTATTTATGAATCCTATTTAAATAAATATTGAAATACTTTTTATATAAACGAATGCTTGCCAAGACCTAAACCCTCAGTCGGTGTATGTACATCTAACTTCATCTTCATTGTGTTCTGTGAATGAAAGTATTTTTATTTTTATTTTTGTGACAAAAATCTAAAATTTGTTTTTATCTTTTCTACATTATGCATCACACACCAACATAATTATAGCTGCATCATAAACCAACATAATTTAAACCAACATAATTTAAGGTGCATCACAAACCAACATAATTTAAGATGCATCACAAACCAACATAATTTAAGCTGCGCGCAAACAACTATTCTTCTTACAAACAGTATAAATTTTATTTAATATTTGGTATGGTATTTTTATAGGCTAAAACTAGATCTTACGCTCTCAGAGAGTTGCCAAAGAATAAAATGGTGGCAAAGTTAAAAGAAGTATACAAGTATCAACATAAATGTACCCTTTTTTTTCAATTTTTATTAGGCAAAAAAAGAGACATAATAAATTAATAATTTTTATTGTTTTTAAATTCCTACAGATAGTTTATCTTTATACTAATAATACAAAACTTGTTTTTTCAGAATTTTTATTTAATATTTTATTTAGTTAAAAAATGGGAAGAGGAGCCTCAAAATATTAAAGGTAAGCGCGTCACAAGGAGGAAGGGTCATAACGAAGTTGATGCAGCGTCTCTTGTAAAAAAATACAACAACAAAAAAATGTATGTTCATATAAAAAAAGCTTTAAGTTTTTATATTATATTAAAAATTTTTATTGTTAAAGCTTGTATTTCATGCAGGTTATTTAGCTTTAACCTACGATAAACAATCTGTGATAACAAAAAGAAACTAATTGTAAAGTCTGAAGTATCTAAAGATGCTTTGTTTGCAAATAAATAGATGGGGATGAATTTAAGATAGACATATCATAAAACAATAAACTACTTACTGTTTTCATCCCCTAAAGATTAAGGCAGCAAAGAGGAGGCTTGTGATCAATTTTTTTAAATAATCATTACAACTTTCTTTATCGAACCTTGACGAATATGGTGTCTGTACAAAGAAGAAATTTGAGCACTGTATTATCAGGAATAGTGAGTTTTTAATTTTGAAGGGAAGTAATTAGTTTGACCCTTCTTCTTTTTTTAGGGATTTAGCAACAAAAAAGATAGAAATGAAAGAGGTAAGAATATACTTAAAATTATGCAGTATACTGTAGTAAAATTAAATGTTTTTAAAACTCGCTTAACTATCAAATGGTTTTTGAAAACTCATTTTATTTAACACTTTAATATTTTAACTCTTTTTTTCTATTGATGTTTATTTTCTTATTTTAGTTTTTAACATAAAGATTTCATGTTTACATTTAGTTATAATTGCTTAAATAAATTTGGGCTAATCTTACAAATCCTTTTGTTTTTAAGTTTAAATATGCTAAGTTAGCTGGTTTATAAATATTTTTTTCAATTTTCAGAGATTGATGTTGTTTTTACGTGCAGATGATGTTCTTCTTCAAAAAATCTTGACATATGAGGTAAGAAACGAATTTAATATATCTTAAAGTTCAATTTTATGTTTTATGAGATAAGTTTATATCACGTAAGTTCAACATCTTTCAATTTTATGAGCTATGATATAAGTTCACGTAAGTTCAATGATTTTAAGCTCAACTTTAGTTTCTTTGAAAACAAATATCTGAAGTTGTTTTTTAAATTAAAAATGAACCAACTGATAGCAAACCAATAAAAATTTTTATAGCCATTAGAAATAACAGATTTGTTTCATACTTTGAAGGAACGTTCAATAGACTTCAACAAAAAATTTCTTCTTGAATTTCTTGATGAACAGGTAATTTTTTTACTAAAAATAAAACGATTTAATTAAAACTAAGTTTTAAATAAGATTATAAATTTTTAAAATATTCTATTTAAAATAGGAAGAAGAGCAATTCCTCTAGATATTTTGTATTGTGCTAATTTGTTGTAATTGTTATTGTTGAGAAGATGTGTAGATTTTTTTGAATAATGTGCATATAGGAGTATGTTTGTCAAGTATGCTATTTAACCTTTGTTTATATATAGTAATAATAGATGAATTAAATTTTTTAATTAGATCTTTAATTAAAAATTTATAGATAAACAAGTTATATATTGTATGCGTATGTATATTTACAATTTAGAAGTAACTTAGGTAAAGTCTGGAGGAATTGCTTTAATTTTTGTCTGTGTTGTTATGTCAACCTTGAACTTTTTTAAAGGCAAATTGCGCTAGTTTACTTATATTTAAAGACAAAACTAGTTAAATTTGTTTGTATATGACTTTTCTTTTAATTTTTATTTATTTATTTTAGTGTATTTGCTACTATTCTAAAGATGAAGTAAATAAATGGCGCAAAAAGAAAAAAGCTAAATAAACATTTTTGAGAGACTTTTTAACAAATGCGAAAACAATGTGAAAGAAACTTCTGAGCAATGTAAATATATATAATATGCAGAGTGTTTGTAAATAATTTATTTGAATTTTCAAAATGTTAATACTAAAAAAGATTTGACAGCGTTTTTTTGTGTGATTCGAATATTATTTGGAAAGTCCGTTTGTGGTTAAATGAACAACCCTAATCAAAAAGTCAAAATAATGTACCACCCTAGTTAAAAAGTTGAAAAAAGACGGAACACGGTTTTGAATATGATAAACCTATTGAATAGATCTTATAAGAATTCTTATAGTTTTAAAAGTTATACAAAATCCTGTCCCAAATCTCGTAGGAGTCCTATCCTATCAGACACTGGATATAAAAACATCCTATAGGTTTTAACCTACAGAAATCCTAATAAAAGCTGTTCAAAAAACTTATATACTTTGGTAGTCTTAAACATTGATTCAATGATGCTCAAAATATACATCTTCCAGTTTTTCCAACATGTTTTTCAAAAACAGTTCTTTTCAGCAGAGCGGACACCATGTGAATATTAATAAAAAAAATTAATTAAAAGTGAAAAAAGTGACCTTAAAAATTTCTCACGATGCTTTGATGTTTTTAGAAATTTTAAGCTTTTTTAAAAAATCTCAAGTGGCAGTTTTTGATCCACAACGATTTAATTCAGAAACTCTGCTAACCACTTTGGTCACTAAGGCGTCAGATAAAAGCTTTAAGCTATTTAATAAACAAAAGACTTTATAAAGCAGCAAATATTTTTTTTTAAATTCTCTCCCTTTCGTTTGTTATAGTATATGATATCTTTATATATGTTAAGTATATAATATCTATAGAACTCCAAAAGTGTTGTATATTCAAAATACTGCAAACGATGGGATTCAAGCAACGGCGCTTTAGATCAGAAACATTGCTACCTAACCACTTCGGCCATTTAGGTGTATTGTACTACAAACGTTTTTAATAAAAAAACAAAAGCCTTAATTAAACGGCAAATAAATGCAATAAATCAAAATTAAGATATGGCCACCAAGCACTTTATAAGTAAAAGTTACATTGTAAAAATTTGATATATGTTTTAACATTACATAATATGAATTTTACATAAGTTAGATACTTGCATTCACTTTTGTTTGTTTTCTTATAAAATAAAATAAAAAGTGCTGGGACACTTTCTCGCCATTACCTCGGTTGCAATGGCTGCCATGAGTACGTACCAATCACTCAGGAATGAGCATTGACATATCGCTCAAAATATAATATGATGATGATGATGAAGTAAATATATAATAAGATGATAATGACGTAAATACATTTAGTTTTTAGTATCTTCATAGTCAGTCAATGAATTGACTAACTATGAATGCGCCAAATATACAAAATAATGATGTATAAATTTATATATATTTAAAGTAATAAAATATTTATAGCAGTGGCGGATTAAGCCTAGAGCGTCGGGGGCGAGCTGCTCCCTAAACCGGTTAACTGTCGCCCCTAAAATATCTTCTACTCATAACAAAATTCTGCGTTTATTTATACGGAAATAGAAAACTAGGTCACAACAAACCATTGGTTACATACCTGCAATAAAACGGAGACGTTTTGTTTGAAGAAAATATCTCTTATAATTATAATGTACACATTCAATCGTTTTGACAGTTCGTTGTATAAAAACCATAATGACTATACAGGAAGCTAAAGTGAAAAAACTTTTTTTTAGAAATATAACTATTCTCCCTGATTTCTATATTGTTTATAAGAAAACTAAAAAAATGAAAGCAAGATAAGCGTAATTGGACAAGAGATACACTCTGTAGCAATAGTTGGCTAATTTATTTAATATTGATTGCGATCGAAAAAATTGAGTGTTAGGTGAATAATAAATACAAACCATATTTCTAACTGTTAGTAATGATATTTAGTTTGAATTAATAATATTTTTTATAAACTAACAAAACTTAATAGAAGTAGATTTATATTATACAATACGGTTTGTAATAATATGGTTTGTGTTAAAATTACAATGGATTATGTGCGTAATATTCAACTTTTTCTGTTGTAAAAGTTTTGTGATTTTTTGAAGTTGTTACTTATTTTATTGTTAATTATTTTATAGTTTAATTTCAGTTCGAATTTAGCCTTATAATATAACTAATTTAAAAAAAAAATTGTTTTTTAAATGTTAGAAGCATAAAATCATTTCACTATATTTCTTATAATATTTTTCATATAAAAAAAATTGTAAAACTATGTATGTTTTTATGTACAGCTTAATACTTTGCTATTACTAATACTAATGTTAACTAATGTTATTGCTATGGTAATGCTATATTATACTAATACTTCGCTAATTTTATTTCAGTAAATAGAATGTTAAGATATAAAACAGATCATCTATTATTTGGGTATTCAAAACCACTCTCTAAGGTGAAACACCGTACGGAACTAGATGTGATGCGGCATATGGTTTATTTGTGAGAAAATGCAACCTATACTATATATCATTTTTCGAATAATATTACAATTAAGTATATATTATAATTTAAAAGAAACTTCTTGGGAAAACCAAAATAAAGAATAAAACAGCTTTAACAGCAGCATACTCAATGTGTCATCATTTTCATCATCAACAAAGAGAGTTGTTAACTTTTTCAAACAAAGCAAAAAATTTTTAGCTCTATAATGGTAGACAAGCCAAACTGATTGATATATCTGCTTGCCATTGCAAAAAATCTTAGATAATTCTACTATGCCAAAGTTAATATGGTATTAGCTATATAGCACATTTTTCTGAAATATACAAGGATTGAATTTAAAAATGGCTATTGGATCAATAGAAAAAGAAGAAAAAACTGCAGAGCATTCAAAGCAAACAGAGCTCGAACCTTAATGATGTAGTGCCACTAGATTCTGCTGTACCTAAGAATATTAGCATTATTTCATATGATGACAAAACACAAGTTATTAATCTGAGCAAGATAAAGCGTGAGCGAGACGTTGTACTTTGGTGGTAAAAAATGTTTTTAAATAATTCTCTCTCTTTCTTTTAGTAAAAAAAAAGGTTTTTTTGAGACACTGCTCTTTTTTATCAAAATAGCTGAAGCATTATAATCTCAAATTCGATAGGATTCTAAGAACAAAATATTTTGGATGATTTTCTAGTATTAGGCGATGATGAAACTAATTTAAACATTGAAACCAAGGGTGGTGTTATTAGATTGATTGAGTTGAAACTTTAAGAGCGTCTACAGTAGGTAATTTGTTTGTTACATGCAAATGATCTTCCCTTACGTCATTTGTTTGTGGAGTTGAATGAATCAAGATCTGGTTTTGGATACTATTCAGGCTCTATTAGAAAATCTTTTATAAATTGTGAAATTTTAAAGGTTGTTGATTTCCAATCTATAAATTATAATGTAGAAAAGAGGGTGGAGTAAAAAATTCTCATTACAGATCAGCTTTGCCTTTTTCACATCTTTATTCTGTGGTAATTGTTATGCCAATCTAGCCCTGAAAAGCTGCCTTAATCTAGATTGCTTACCTCGCCAACAAGGTTCTCAGGTTATATGTTTCTGCCACAATCCCTCATCAAATTTGGTAACTATAGTGACATACATTATACGTGTTTATACCTCTATGTTGTTTATTGTCAAAAGGAGTCTATTATCCTTTACGGAAGGAGGCATTAATGCAGTACAATTGTCAATGTAGTAGACAAGTTATTCAAACAAATTCTTTCTTCGGTCCTCAAGAAAATATTTTACTGGTAATGATATCAGATGAACACAAACAATAAAACTATAGCAGTAATGTTAATTTTTTTTTTTTTAACGATAACTGTTAACCAAAGTAATCTTAGCAAGCTCAAACTTTAGATTGTTTAGCGTCTTAGACGTACTTAGTAGTTATTTAGATTGTTTAGTGTCTTAGACATACTTAATATTTATTTAGATTGTTTAGTGTCTTAGAAATACTTAATATTTATTTAGATTTTTTAGTGTCTTAGACATACTTAATAGTTATTTAGATGGTTTAGTGTCTTAGACATACTTAATAGTTATTTAGATGGTTTAGTGTCTTAGACATACTTAATAGTTATGATAAAAGGCACATAAAAGCTGATAAAATATATTTTATCACTAGTGCGATTCCAAAAAAAAATGTTTCTAGGGGTTAGTATGCCATCCCCAACCCTTCTTGCCCCCTACTCACTCCCATGCTCTCTCCCCATGACGTTAAAACTCTATCCGCCACTGATTTGTAGTCCTTAAAATGCAATGCTTTAATTTTACCGGTTTGCAATTCGTATTTTACCGATTATCATAAATATCTTTAAAGCAATTTTTTAGAGTTTACTACTCCAGCTTCAAGCTGAAGTAGCATTGAAGAAAAAAAGACCAGAAACTGTTGGTGCCAAAGGGATTGTCCATAAAGTACAAACGCTTTTATTTAAACCCTCACTCCCTCCTTCCCTCCCTCCCCGCATTTTGCTATACGCTTTTTTGAGTACCCTCCACCTCCCTAAAAACCCTAACCTACCTACCCAACATTTTATGATTTTTTTAATTTAATGTGTTTACTTTTGTAATTAACTCCTGCCCCCATCTTATATACACCATTATATTTGCAGACCCCATTTCCCCCATCCGAGCGTAAGTACTTTATGGACGATTCCTAATGTGAAATCTTTCATTATTTAATAGGGAGCGGTGAATTTTAGCTTTTTAAAAAATTCATTTAGCCTGGGTGTGCAGAAGTTATATCAGAATTATTCTCGAAAAATATCAACGCTCTAGCAAAATATCTTGAGGTGCCCCGACACCTTAGAAAATTAAACGGGTCCCTAATTCAATAAAAAAAAGTTTTTCAAAATTATACTATGTTGGTTCTCAAATAAAACCAAATTACAGAAAAATTTCAAAAATAATAGTCATTTTATAAAAAGCAAATAAAAAAATATTCATTAAAAATAAAACTTAAAAATAGGCACATTTTTCATTTTTAGTTAAAAGATTTCATTTTTATTCTAGTAAAATCAAAAGTAATAATTTTTTTTAATAATTATTATTTTTGAAACTTTTAGACTATTTCGCTACATTTAAAATCCAACATGACATATTTTTGAAATTATTTTTTTAAATAGTATTAGGGACCCGTTAAATTTTCAAAGGTCTTAGTGCACCTCAAGATTCCTAAAGAACCTCAATTTCCTATTCCTAAAGCACGTCAGTTTCCTAAAACACCACAATTTCCTAAAGCATTAATATATATAAATATTTTTTTCAGAGTACTTCTGATATGAATAGACAACTTTTGTACACCCAGACAAAATGAACTTTTAAAAAAATTAAGTTTCACCGCACCCTATTAGTTAATTGTTATTGCGAAATCTTACATTACACAACTTCAGTGCACTGAATGTTTAGTATTACCGTAAGCCGACTTTTTAGTCGATATAAAAAGTTCGATGTATTTTAGCTGAAATACTGAGTTTGATGTGACTGGGATTTTCTCGGCAGCCAATTAAGTTTAATAGGTTGAAAACGCTATAAACTTTCTAAACATTTTAGTTGAACGGAACCTTTCAACATTTTTGTCAAAGCGTTTCTTATTTTTATTTCAAAATGGTGAGTAATTTTTGAATATTGTGCTGCATTTAAATATAATAATTAGATATCTTTTAAAAAATATTTAAAAATAATAGTAAATATTTTTTAATATTATAAATGTAATTAATTTATTACTAAAGTTAGATTAAGTACAAATGCAGTATTAAAGAATCACTTCACTGGACTTTAACAAAATTTCGAAAGAAGTTGTTAAGAAATTGAATTTTTTAATGACTACAAACCAATAATTTTAACTAAAAAAGATTGAGGTTTTTAGGATTTACTATATAACATTTATCAAGAAATTTTTGCACTTCTAATACATTTATTTACCCAACAATGTCTAAATGTAGAACGAAAACATAAAATTAAAATATTTGAATCTAAATATAGTTTCTCTAGATTAAGTCTGTGGATAAAATTTTTTGTAATTATTTAGAAGTTAGGACGAATAGGTAGCTCTAAAATATCACATACCAAAATTTGTATATTATCATCTACAATTTTTAGAAAATACAATTTCCAATTTACTTTGTCATAAATTTACAGACATATTTTAATAGCATATATTAATTATATATAGAATGCATGCTATTCAAGAGTAAGTTAATTTTAAAATTAAATCATAGTAGAACAGAGAAATAGTAATTTTAATTATATAAGAAGAGTTCTTGTATTTAAATTTGTAATAGTTTAAATTTACTTTGTAAAGTATAAATTAAGCTGTAATCTTTAAGTAATTTGTGTATATTCATTTTGGAAACAAAATCAATTTTTATATATAGTTAGGGTTTGAATCGCTGCTAGGAATTAAATATCCATCACTTACCTAACTTATATGCTTGTATTTAAGAATGTGTCGATTTAAAACTATTCTTCCATAATTTGCTAAAAAGACGCGTACAATAGAATTTTAAAAATGCAATTTTTTCCATTGTTTTTTTTAAAGTCATTTATTATTGCACACATATACTTTGTTTGTAAGCAATGTTGTTTTTGATATAGTTTTACAAAGCAAATATAAATATAGTGACATTATTTAAACATAACATGAGTTAAAATTATGGCATTTGAAATTTTGAATTTTAAAAATATTTTTAAATATTCTGGTAGAGATGTATGACAACAAGCTTAATAAATATTCAACTTTTTTTTTTTAAACAGTTCTTTATTTTATTTACCAAGTTAGTTATGAAAAAACTGTTAGAAAATTCGAAATAGCATGCGGTGCATGTTAATTCTGATTCCATTATATATATATATATATATATATATATATATATATATATATATATACACAATATGTTAGTGTATTCTTAGGTAGTTAGGTAGTTAGATGAGTCAGATCGCTCTCAAGAGTTTTTTAAAATAGGGATAACAGGGCTTATTTTAAATAAAAAATGCTGAATACATTAGCCTAATATGAATTTGACGTCGTAAAACTCTTTTTTATTTTTATTTTTTGAAGACATTAAAATACTTTTTTAAATAACTTCAATAATATTAATTACAGCAAAACGTGTTAAATATTATTTTACTTGTTTTTTATTAATACTCAGGGAATGTTTATTTTCTTTAATTTTTTTTAATATCAATTAATTTTAATATTGCATTTATAAAAAATCTTTTCTTGACATTTGTAAAAATGAATTAAAATATTTAGAATTTTTTTGAATGGTTCTTAAATTTCTAATTAGGCTTTCCAATTAAAAATGATTTTTATTTTAAGAAAATTAGCAAGTAACAAATAAAATAATTATGTTATTTATTAAAAGTTTCTTTTTTTTTATTAGTGATTTTGTTGTTAAAGCAAAGATTATTTTTCAAACATTATTTATTAAAATTATATTGCTGTATATATCATTTATTAAAAAATAATCACTGCGCTTTAACTTGCATTATAAAAAAAAGTTTAACTTACGTTTAGTGCAAACTTTTGATGGCAGCCTCGTTTATTTAAAATTTTATTTTGAGTAAAAAAAAATGTTTAGGAAGGAAAACCAAAAAAACAATTGCAATAAAAATGAGCTAATTTTTTTTAAGAATAAATAAAATGTAAATATTGAACAGTATTTATTAATATTATCAAATAAATTTGACAGTTTAGTTTAACCCAAGTATTAATTTCAATTTTTTTAAACAGAATTAAATTATATATTTTTTAAATCAAAATTAAATTTTTGTTATCAGAATAAAACTATATATTTTCATTAAATTAGTTTAAAATTAAATCGTATATTCTTTTTTATCAGAATTAAATTATATAATTATGATCTTTGCTTCAAGCTTAAAGTAATAGCATTTTTCAAGTGAAAAAATCGATCATTAGGCATAAGTGAAAAAAATCAATCATTAATAAAAAAAAGTAATTGCTTTTCCTAAGCGTTTTTGGAGTAATTGTTCAGCTTTATTATCATAAATAAAAAATCATTAATAAAATCATTAATAAAAAATCAAACATTAATAAAAAAACCATAAGTAAAAAAATCAATCATTAATAAAAAAAACCAATTGCTTTTCCTAAGCATTTTTGGAGTAATTGTTCAGCTTTACATAAACAAAAATTTCAGCAAACTCGCTCAAATTTTTATTCACGTAAAGCAAAGAACTTTGCTCCAAAAACGCTGAGTAATTGTTCAGCTTTACACGAATAAAAGTTTAAGCAAATTCCTGAAGTTTTTATTCATGTAAAGCTGACCAACTACTGAGTAAAAGCAATTGCTTTTTTTATTTACTTGGTCTATTACAATAAAATAAATGATTAAAAAAATAAAAATATCATAATATAAAATAAAGATAAATTAAAGTTTAACTTTTTTTATTATTAATAATTTATTTTTTATTATTGCAATCAAACGTAAATTTTTATTATTGCAATCAAAAGTTGTATAAATATTCTTGTGCCTGCATGATTATAAATAAAAGTTTTTATTATATTCCTTTTTTTTTTTTTTTTTTTTTTTTTTTTTTTTTTTTTTACGTTTCGTTTAATAACTTCATGTACAAAAAAAAATTGTCGTTAACTATAAACATTTTTTTTTTCTGTTACTAAATATTTTGATAAAATAATCAGCTTAATAGAGATTAAATTTTTGTAGTTTTTATAGCGCTTATATCTAACATAATTTTTATTCAAAATTTTCTAACAAACTTTTTTACATAATTGCTATTAATAAGTTAATATAGTTTTTTATAAAATTAATTACTTCTTTTATCTCGCCGCTTATAGAATAACTTAAAAGTTAGAATGATAAAAAGTCGCTCTAGGCATATGTAAAATTGATTAAAGCATACATTAATGAGCTGTAGAAGAGTCTAAGCAGGAAATAACTTTTGATACAGAGGCTGGAGTGATACGAAGGTCAGGCAATGGTTTAGCGTATTTTTTGGCTATATCAGGTATAATGCGACTAGTGGAATCAAAAGATGATATTGATAAGAAATTCTTAGCAAACAATTCAGTTTTGTCTTTAGGTGAGATGACAAAATCTGAACCATATAAGAGGTGGAATAACAGATTTACCCTTGTTATAGATACTGTTAAAGATTCTCCAGAAGTCACAAGAGCCTCGTTTTTGAGATGAAATACAAGATTTTGTGACTTGAGAATAGCTTTGGGGTTAGACAAAACCTTTTACAATGGTGTCTACCAGGGCTGTTCCTAGGGTTGGTGGCGCCTGGGGCAAATGTAGTTGCGGTGCCCTTTTCCTCCAGTAATAGTCGCATATATAAACTTTTTGTGCTGCCACCAATGCTTTAATACTTATATCACTTACCAATCTACCATAAAGATAAATGTAAATACATTCAAGCAACATCATTTTTTTTTTTGGATTATATATGAACTTAGGTAGGTTTTAATTAACTTCGGCTTGCTGAAACTATATTTACTGCTGGCCACTGTCATTGAAATTGTCAGCAATATGCGTAGTGCTGTCCACAGATTAGTAAAAAAGTCTTTTCTGTTGGTGTTTTTGATTATATTGAGTGCTTTTAATGGTAATAATGTTGGTAAAAAACAGTAGCTATCAAACTGACATGTAGAATTTTCTTTGTTCAGTTTTTTCCTATTTATATCTGAAATGCTTTTCACAGTCAGGTGTTCTAGTAACATTTTATAATCCTCTTTAAGTTTGAGCTTTGGTGGTAATTTTTTTAGGTCAAAGAGGAATCCCCACTTTGACTTGTATTTGGAGAACTTGTTCATTATGTCTTCTAAAGATAATTAAAGGGGCAAGAAAACATCATTTTTGAAAGAATTTTGTGCTAGGGAGGTGGCCAACGTTTGATTGATGCAGAAAAAGTTGTATTGGTTCTTTGAAAAACTCCAAACAGCAATATAACCTTCACCAAATGATTTAGCCCCGTCTGATATAACTACACTCTAGCTGTGGCAACCACAGGGTGTAAATGAAGCATAAGGGTTTTTTGCTGAAATTCGAGTTTTCGAGTTGCAACAATATTAGACCCATTGTTATAATAATTAGAAGGTTAAAATGAGCTTTACAAGTCGACTATTCACACACTTCATATCCAATCAACCTTTCTTGGACAATCACTATTGCTTCATTTTCTTTATGAACATAGTGGATAGTTAAAGAATTCTGGCCTTTGTGACTAAGGTTTACAGTGTAATCCATAATTACTAAAAATACTTTAGACACTTTATCTCATTCGCAATAGCTTCTTTTATATGCGAAGCTAAGAGGTTATTTACCTTGTTTTAAATATTGACACTTAGCATTTGTGAATGACTTTCTCCATCTTCAACTCGCCGTAAATGCTCCATCAAAATTTGATCAAAATTGATCAAGTAATTGTGTAAGACCAAGGATGTTCCCATTATTTTTAATGTACAGCTTTAATGAGCTTCCATGGAATGCAATATTATATCCGCCAAGTATATAACCATTGACACTATTTTCTTAGAAATGCTTCTACACCATTCTGTTTCATTGTTTTATTTTTTTGGATAAGACCTTGATCGACAGCTTGTTCATTTTTTATCCTGATTGTTGCTTCAATCCATTTCTCATAACAACTGAAATGAGATGGAGATGTCTCTTTTAAGCTTGCTCTGTGAACTTTTTCCAGTTGTTGAAACTTTCTTTTTTCCCAAAATATGATTTTGGAGTTGGGTCAAACAGATGTAAAGGAAGATACAACAGAGGGTTACTAGCATTATCATTCTCTTGGTTAGATTAAGACAGAGTGGAAGTCTCACTAAATGTTTTTAAGGAGTTTTCATCACACAAAATATTTGGTTCAGTTGAAAAGAAAGTTGAGAAAAACCTGGAGAATAAAAAAAATGTTTTAGTTTTGGCATTTTTTTATATACCTGATTTTGATGCTCAAGAAACCCATGTGGCCTTGATGATATCAAAAAAATTTTTTTTACACATTATTCTAAATTTTATGATCTTTCAGAAAACATAAGAGTTTTGATCTGCAAGTATATGGATTTCCAAATATGAATAACGGGGCACAGGCCCCACCTTTTTGTAGCGGAATCTTGCAATACATTTTCCACTACCTTTCAGACTAGCTAGAGCTATGAAAATTTCTGTATTTATATAGTGTTGATAAACGAGCATTTTAAAGTTAAAAAAGGGCCCAAGACACTAGGGGAGGGGGCTGGGGGCATGTGCCCCACTTTTTTGAGCAGAATCTTGAGATGGATTTTTCACTATCTTCCAGACAAGCTGCAGCTCTGAAACTTTCAGCATTTGTGTAGTCCTGATGAACATGCGTTAAAATTGTTTCAGGTCAGACGACCAGATGGTCCATGGGGCTGGGGCACCTGGGACCATGCCCCACTTTTTTTCTCAAAAAAATTTTTTTTTTTTTTTTAAAACACATAAATGTGTTTTAAATTTAAGATAACTTTGAAAATATTGTATTCAAAAATTTTTATTGCTTTATACTTGTTCCGTTTTACTTCATTATTTACAAAATAAAATACAAAAAAAAATCAAAGTCAAGATAATGTTAAGATTAGCTTAGATGCATCGACGGTCAAAGTATAAAAACGTCCATTTGTTGTTACAGGTGCATCAATTATACAAGTTATGTTGGTAATTGGCACCCAACACTCATCTACTCTAGATGGCCAGAAAAGTTTATTAAAAGGACTGTGCGGGTGCATGAACGTTACCATAACATCTTGTTCTATATTATCAATTTCATTGATCATACCAATCCAATCAAATGCATCATATTTACACATAATGAATTCACCCAATTTCAAGGCATCAATGTTAATTTGCTGATCATTTTGAGAACTTTGAATTCCAGAAAAAGAAAAAATGCCTGTTATATGAACATCTTCACTTGTTCGTTTAAAGCTAATAGTATCTATAGATTCTGGTTTAAATTGATGATAGCTCCTAGTTCCAGGAATTGTTCTACTTAGCTCAAAACATGTTTTCAAAGTGGTGCGCAATTCTGTCAGTCTTTCTTTTTCAATCTTGAAAAAAATAATCCCTTTAATATTGTTAGTACAGTAGTCAAACATTTTGTTACAATTCAATATCTGGTCATTTATGGGCCTTTGTAGACTTGCATTTGTAGTTAATCGTTTTACAGTGCCACCAATACCATCACATGGTGACTTACCATGGCTTGTAGCAAAAAATGTCCACTCTGCATCAATGTCAAGATCATTTTTATGGAGACAAATATTGTAAAGGTTTTTGTGATTTTTATACTGTGCAGCACAACCATCAGAAAAATAAAGAATCTTTGAAATTTTAGGATGATATTCTTTTAAATAGTTAACTATTTGTGTTTGAACTTCATACACAAAACCAGTGTCATGCTCATTATCTTCTGACATGAAGCAAAACGATTTTTCTTCAAGTTGGTCATTTTTGTTTAATAAATAGAGGGCAACGGGGTGCAATGTGCATTGACTTTTGCACCAATGGTAACTTTGGATTTCATCTTGAATCACAAAAGTGAAGTTTTCTGCAAAGTCACCTAAGACAATACAGCAGTCTTTTGCTAAATTTTCCTTTTGTTGCTTTAGATATCTTGCTTGACATTTTGCAATGTAGGAATGAGCTGTTAACTTGTTTATTGCCTCTGATAATATCAATTTGTATTCTTCCATTGTTGTTGTCTGATAGATCAATGTTGTTCTGTCTGTTTTCTGCCACTGATTGAATGACACCTCCTCGTCATTGTCAATTAGTTGTGCATCCAGAAACTTCTTTAAAGAAACTATACCTGGACAGTTCGGACATCGATGAACCATGCACTCATTACTTGTCACATCACAAACAACTTTTGTCATCAGATCTTTGTAAGTACATTTTATTTGTATAGCATTGGTCAAGAGTATTGCATTCTGATGGAGGGTACATACACAAACAGAATGAGTGCCTGATGCTCCAACAGTTATACACCATTTTGGTCTTAAACTGCAAAACTTAGAAAATCCAATAACTTCTTGAGGATATTTAGTTTTAAAAGAAACATAAAGTTCTTTAAGATTACATAAAATAAGGCGCTTTTGCATGTGTTGTTTTCTACCAATACTTACGTAATCTTTTTTACCAGGCATTTGTCTAGTAAATTCGTCATCATGGTATACATTGTTGACTCTATTTAATGTTATTTCTGAAAATATTTTTCCTTTCTTAGTGCCTGGAACTGAAAAAATCCCACTTATTTTCTTTAGTTTGCGCGCTTCTTTAATTTGGTATATAGTGACGTTGAAATATCTTGCAGCAAAATTTCTTGACCAAGACTCGGGTGTAAATGTTAACAACTGAATTTTAGTTTTTTGGTCAGAAACAATTAACTTTTCTTTTATTTCTGCTGTTAGTTTGTCTAGATCATCGCATTTACTTTTGTCAATAATTTTAGTATGAGGAATTTTATGTTTCAGTTCTTCTTCCCTAACATTATATACTTTTGAAATATGCTCTTCATACTTTGACATTATTTTTATAACTTTACTTTTAGCAACAGATAACCGTTGATGCTTTGGAATGCTATGTAGTTTTATGGGGGATACTCCTATTGTTTCCAAACTAACATTTAATGCCTCTCGTGACTTTTCAGAAGTACCACATGAAACAGATTCTTCAAGTTCACAATTATCTTGTTCATGAAATTTACTTATTATAGCATCAAAGCAGCTCCGACAAAGTTGATATCCAGGCACAACATTTGGAAAATTAATTCTTAATTGTTTTGCCATGTCTAATGTTATTACATGACTCCCTGAAATGAAAAGAACAATTTGATTTTAGTAATTACCTATCAATATGAAAATTATTTGTACTTATTTCAATATATAATGCATAACCAGATCAGCTTTTTTTCAAACTTTTATAAACTAGTAGATTTTAATTTCATTATTCAAAAAAGATTTTACAATAATTTTTTATCAACAATATTTACCTTTGATTGCTTTTCTTTTTGATTTATGCTTGTCCAATAAATTACAACATTTTGTGTGCTTCTTTTCAAAGTGTGTACCAAAAATCTTTGCATGATGAAGGCAGATTGTTAAAATTTTATCATCTGTTATTCCAGATCTCCAAATAAATTCTTCTCTGGCATCTTCTCTATAGCAATCAAATTTCTTTAAATCAATCTTTCTACAATAACTTAGTTTATGACAAGTATCATTTAACTTTTTTCCAAAATCACATGAATCCATTCTTACTGTAATACTAAAAACAATTTGAGATTAATTTGATTTGAGATTAAAAATGAGAAATCAATAGTAATTAATTTAATGAAAGCAACTTAAGCAATCACCATGGTAATACAAAACTAAACAGTGATTGGTTTCTTTTATCTTACTTTGACAAAAAAAAAGTTTCCTTTTCACAAAGTTTAATTATACTAAATTTGTTAATGTTAAAAATGTTAATGATGACTTTAATAGGTAACAAATTTCTTCTATACTAGTGTAATGACAGGATGTTTTTTGTTTCTGTTAACAACTTGCTGTTACCATTTTAGAATTAGCAAAATATATTTTTCTTTTTTAATTCAAATTTTAAATTATACAAAATAAAATTCTGTTAAAATCATTACTTTAGACTGTTTTTAATCTTATACATGCAAATCAAAATTCTTATAAACATTAAGCTTCTTAAAACATTTTTAAAAGATTATTGAACATAAAATGATCAAAACCAAATGGAACAACTATAAATCACAAAAATTTGGGAAGCAATGTTATCAATGTTTCCCAAATTTTTGGGAAACATTGATAACATTGTTAAACATATGAAATGTTTAACGTTGTTAAAAATAAAAATCTAAAAAAAAAATTTGAAGACAATAGTTTTAAAGTTATCTTAAATAAGTTTTAAAGAAAAAAAAATTTTTTGAGAAAAAAAGTGGGGCATGGTCCCAGGTGCCCCAGCCCCATGGACCATCTGGTCGTCTGACCTGAAACAATTTTAACGCATGTTCATCAGGACTACACAAATGCTGAAAGTTTCAGAGCTGCAGCTTGTCTGGAAAATAGTGAAAAATCCATCTCAAGATTCTGCTCAAAAAAGTGGGGCACATGCCCCCAGCCCCCTCCCCTAGTGTCTTGGGCCCTTTTTTAACTTTAAAATGCTCGTTTATCAACACTATATAAATACAGAAATTTTCATAGCTCTAGCTAGTCTGAAAGGTAGTGGAAAATGTATTGCAAGATTCCGCTACAAAAAGGTGGGGCCTGTGCCCCGTTATTCATATTTGGAAATCCATATACTTGCAGATCAAAACTCTTATGTTTTCTGAAAGATCATAAAATTTAGAATAATGTGTAAAAAATTTTTTTTTGATATCATCAAGGCCACATGGGTTTCTTGAGCATCAAAATCAGGTATATAAAAAAATGCCTAAATTTATTTAAATTGATAATTACAGGTACTTAAAAATATTTTTTTATATTTTTGATTATTTCATTGGGTTCTTCAACCCTGAAAATAGCCAGGTACAAATTTTTAAGTCAAAATATCAAATATTTTTAAAGCTATGTGACTTGGAACCTTTAAACAAAGGTCTCAATTCTGATAGGACAAGAGGGGCCTGGCCAAGATCAGTTGAAAGTAAAATGATCATATTTCAGGATCCTCTTGGAGCTAGAAGCTAAAATTTTCAAGAATTTCTTGTTTTACTAAGTACTCTCAACTGTATAAAATTCAGCAAAATCTGAGATGTATGGTGACATGGCCTGGCTCAATTGACATGGAATTACTCTTTAGTGTTGATAGTTGAAATTATTTTTGGTGTTAAAAACATTTGTAAATCAAAATTGACATTAGAATATTCTCGTTTAACTCCATCGCCAACTGCATAGTATTGCCACATAGTCATATAGTTATGAAAGAACTCATACGAATGATACTGACTTATTTTAGCTGTTTTTGTTCCACTCAACTTGCTTTTACCCTTATAGTGGCAACACCAACAGCAGAATTTTCCATCCTGTGGCCTTAATGTAAAGCAGTATAAATGTCTTCTGCACACATCAAATTGTTACCAGCATCAACAAAGCTACGAATTAATAACTTTGCTCCGGCAGCTTCTCTGTCTCACTGATCCTTGTCACAACAAGGTTCGTTATAATTGTAGCGATTAAGCTCGATTTTATGTTGTACAGTTCTCTTTGTACAACATAAAAAGAGCTTACATTATAAAGTTGCCATGGTACGATGAAGCATTATCAGATTTGCAAAGAGTTTATTAACACCAGTATGGTCATGATGGTCACTTCGGAAGAACTAATTGTGCAATTGATAGCGTTTCCGATAAAACTTGCTCACACCTATAAAGAGCTGTAAAATACAATTTTTTCTGTAAAATGTTGTTTTTCTTAGTGAAGAAAATGTCTATATGCAGTGACATCCCCTTATTTTCAAAATATTCCTTTTGACCTTCCTTGAATTTGGATGATAGAACTTTTTGGCAATAGTCTTTCAACTAAAATCCAGATTCTTTATCAAGACTTTCAAAAGCAAAAACTTTGGCTTTTTTCTGTTGACAATCATGCAATAAATGTTTTTTATAATCAATGATATCTTTTTCAGCAATTTCAAAATCATATATAGTATCCTTGTTGGCTGAATTATTTGATGCTAATTTTTTTAGTTCGACTAAGGATTTGTTTAAATGTTCACACTCATAACAAATCTTATCATTAGATGGTATTAAAATCTGTTGCAATTGTTTGTCGGTTAAATCACTCAAAGAAAATATTGGGCTTTGGGAGATAGAATTAAGGTATGTTGCACTACAGTTTAACTGGAAATTAGTTTTGTAATATTGTCTGCTGTGTTCAAGCATACTACTCAGCTCTCTATTCTTGTACTTCAAAGATAAATCTTGCAACATAGAGAAACCATTCATACCTTCAGCAGTAATATCATCCGGTCCCGCTAAACATTTTCATTGAGATGGTTTAACAGCATGAAGTATTCACCGCAAACTGCTTTCCGATAAAGGAGAGTAATTTTCACTTCTGCAAATTTCATTATAAAATGCAATTGTATGACTCATTTTAGCTGTCAAAACTGCACAAGGTATTTTACATCATTTGAGTCAAATTTAATTTTTTTGACTCCAAATGCAACATCTTGAAGAAGGCTGCTGTTAAATATGAAATCAAGAAAATGTTCAGCTTTTTTCTGGTCTAGTCGATTTCACATAATTTCTTTTTCGACAGGAATAGTTATGCCTATGTTAGCATTCTTCATTTTTCGTATCTGGTCTATCTTGTATTTGGAGCACCCAAAAACTTTCATAAGTAACTTCTTACTAAATTAATCATGTTCAATCAATCAAACACAGAACAATATGTTTAGCCATAGAGTCACCTAATAAATTTCAACCAATTTTTTTAGATCATCAGGTACTGCATCATTGTCTGAAGTTTCCAAAGATCTATTTAAGCAGGGTTCCCACTCCTCCTTAAAAACCTTAAATATCCTTAAAAAAAAAAACTCCTTAAAAGTCCTTAAATAACCTTAAAAAAAGTTAAAATTTGACTTGATCCTTAATTTCTCCTTAATTTCTTTTTTTTTTTTTTTATCATCTAGGAAATTTTATTAAAGCAAATGGATTATACTTATCTTTAGAGAAGCATATAGTTACTTCTTTGATGAGTTAAAATTCTTTACTTTATATATATATATATATATATATATATATATATATATATATATATATATATATATATATATATATATATATATATATATATATATTTAAACAACTTTAAAAAGTATTCTACACAATAGAGTGCTCATTTTTATATATATATATATATATATATATATATATATATATATATATATATATATATATATATATATATATATATATATATATATATAGAACTCTTATATGTTGTCAGAAAGTTTTTTCCATATTTTGTTGACAAAAAGTAAAAATTAAAATGCAAGACTGGAATTTTTTTAATTATTATTTGATAGACTGCCTGCCCCAACCAAACCCTCAGTCAATGTAGCAGCACTCCCTTGCAAGTCAAGCTAAAAGATAGTAGATGTAGCAGCACTCTGTTGCGAGTCAGGCTATTTGTCAGTCGATATAGTAGCACTCCGTTGCGAGTCCGGCTATTTGTCAGTCGATGTAGCAGCAGTTTGTTGCAAGTCAGGCTATAAGATAGTCGATGTAGCAACACTCCGCGCATGACTTACATTTAAAAAAATAAAAATAAAAACATTGTTTATATTGTTAAAAACATTCAGGTTGTTTTTAAAAACATTCTGGTCAATTAAATTTGCGTTTTTGCGGTTTTTTTAAAAAACGATTAATTTGCAATTAAATTAATGGTTTTTACTTTCTGACAACACGCAAATGTTGGAAAGTCAAAAGTAATTAAAAGTGACGTATATGTTGGAGTACGAATCATTTTTTCTTTCCGTGCTTCCCAAATGCAATGGTTTTTTTTTTTTTTAAATATTAAACAAACTTCATATTAAAAAGATTGTTATATGTTTTTCACTAATTACCTTATAAAAGTATATATAAAAGTAGTTTCCGGAATATTTGGTTAAATAATGATAGTTACGCTTTATGATTTCAGAAAGATAAAAATCCCAGCCTTGCAAAATGCAATGTTTGTTTTAAGTCATTCTCATTAGCAGGCATGGGTTTAAAGGCTCTTGATGTACATGCAAGAGGAGCAAAGCATATATAGTGATTGCCTAAAGAGGGTTATGTTGTTTTGTTCAAAGAAACCTTGCAATCAGTACTGCAGAAGCCTACCTCATCAAAGAAATGTTACATTTCAGATATGCTTCAGAAGGAATCAGTTTTGAAAGCAGGATTAATTTTGTGTTTAAATATTGTTCAAAGCAAATACTCTTTTAGATCAAGTGAGAATAAGTCTAAAAAATTTGCTTTGATGTTTTCAGGTAGCAAAATTGCCAGCAACTTTTCATGGTTGAACAAAATCTGGCTATATTGTAACTCATGGTCTTCCCCCTTATTTAAAAAATATTCTGATAAAAGATCTTAACCTGCTGGATAACTTTCTGTCTTTTTGATGAGTCTTACAATAAAGTTGTAAAGAAAGGTCGAATGGACTTACATGTGAGCTATTGGAGTGAACTACTTCAGAGTTCATGGAAAAAGCTGCAGCCCCAGATATTCTAAATATGTTTAAATCCTGCATGACTAGTTGCTGAAAAATGCTGAAAAAATGCTTCAGGTTTCTATGGATGGCCCTAATGTAAATAAACTGTTTTTGGAAATGCTCAACAAAGAACGTCATAACAATGAATTAAGTACACTCATTGATATTGCTTGTGGTTTACATACTATCTATGGATTCCTACAAACTGGTGCTAAAGCTACAGACTGGAACTTAAAGAAGTTAATGTCTGCAATATACCAAATATTTCATTAAAGTCCATCAAGAGCAAGTGATTATAAAAGAATAGCTGAGGCAACAAGTTCAGATTTTCCTTACATATTTTGTGGCACTCGACGGGCTGAAAATCAAAGTGTTGCCAAGAAAGCAATAGAGGTTTGATCAAAAGTAATCTTAGTTGTTGAATACTGGAAGTCTTTACCAAAGAGTAAGCAACCTGGACTTGGTAAATCAGGGCAAAACACCAACTTCGTACATTTAAGTGCTTGAAAAAATTTTTAGTTTAGAAGAAAAGTTTTGGTTCCTTTAAAGTTGAAGTTTTTTGAAGAAATTAGTGGCCGTCTAAATACATTCCTTGGTAGGTAATATTTGATCCAGATGCATGTTTATTACTTTTTATGTAATATATTTTGTTTTATTACAAAAGTATAGAAATATTCTGAAATTTTCTTTTCATTTTATTTTTAAAATTTTGAGAAAAAATCACCAAATGTTATTTTCAATCTTGCTATTTTTTTTTCTTCTAGTTTCTTTTCAAACTGATAAACCAATGACTCCTTTTCTGGTGGTGATACTTGAAGAACTACCACGCAACTTTTATGCAAAGTTCATTCGATTAGATGTTTCTTTTAAATGACAAAACTACAACATCTTTGTTAAAAATAGATTTGTTTAATTGCGCAAACTGGCTTTCAACCAGCAAGATTGATGTTAGTTTTTAATTCAAGTATTACCTCCAGCAACTCAAGAGTACGAGAAAGATTACTGATGTTCAAATTGACAAGTTCAAAAAGGAACTATGTGATTTTCTTGTCTCAATGTGTATTCATATTATTGAGAAAAGCCCTTTGTCTTCACTGGTTGCTCGCTGTCTGGTGTGTATTTCCCCATCATTTATGGTTGAATATCACAGAAAAGTGTGATTATTTTTTTGATAAACTGTTGATGAAGCTTGTTACTTTCAAGAAAATTAGAGCTTCTGTTGGTGATTTAGCTAAGAAGGAATATTCCAGGTTCTATAAAAGTGTGATCATTAATAACAAAGAAGTATTTTTGACTTTTGACAAAGATTAGGATTGTTTAGACTAGTTTTTGTGGAAATACACTGATTTAAAGATGTATGCAAATCTACAGCACATTTTCAAAATTGTCCTCATTTTATCGCACGCACAAGCTTAAGTTGGATGTGGTTTTAGCAGCAACAAAAGTCTGATCGATGACAATATGTCCCCAGACACTATCTCTTTACGTTCAATCCAAGATCACCTCACATTTCATGGGTTCAAGGCTCATGAAGTTGAAATAACAAAAGATTAGATTACTGCAAACAAGCAAGAAAGAAGTATTTTGATGATCAATGTTCAAAAGCCCTGTTTGTAGAAAAAACAGTGAAAATGAAAGCAAAAAGAAAATTTATGGAAGATATTGAAATTGTCAATACTTAAATTTGACAGAAATTATCTATAATTGAGAATTTAAAGAAGTCATCTGTTTAAATTGGATTCTGTGCTGAAAAAAGAATAGCCTTAGGTTTATGCCTTGAATATAAATGTGTTTTTAGTTTATATCACTAAATGTTATGTCATTATTTAATGATTCCTTTTTTATTTAGATGACATTAAAGCTGATATATTATAATCTAATGCATTAAAAAGACTTGCGAAAAACAAGAGTTACTAAAAAAGCTATATGTTAAAAAAAAGAAACTTGTTGGAAAAAAATAATAAACTTATATGTAGACGACAATGATATATATATATATATATATATATATATATATATATATATATATATATATATATATATATATATATATATATATATATATATATATATATATATATATATATACATATATATATATATATACATATATATTAGTAGTAGAAAATCACTTAACAAAATTTTTTTTCCATTTAACACTGTTTCATCAACAAAGATTCATCAGAAATTTCTGATGAATCTTTGTTGATGAAACACAGTGTTAAATGGAAAAAAAATTTTGTTAAATGATTTTCTACTACTAATATAATTGCTCTGTTCTTTTAAGAACATTGAGCACTCTATTGTGTAGAATACTTTTTAAAGTTGTTTAAATATATATATTAGGGCTGTCCAAAAAATTTTTTTTTTTCAGATTTGATTGCATAGTTGTTTATTTTGTGCCATTTGACATAGTAATTAACTGTGCAAAAAATCTTTCCAATCAGATAATGTTTAGGGGGTGCTCAATGACCATAAAGTTTTACGAAAAATGTGAAAAACATGGAAAAAGTAACAAAGTTCCACAAATTTCTAAAACCCGGTTAATTAGATTTTTCAGATTTGATCAGTTTTAATTATCTCTAAATATTAAATTTTGAATACAAATTACAATCCACATCCACTTTAGACTGGTTTATTAGCAGAGAAATTAATGAAATAAAATACTGCAATACAACTAAAGTTCTGCGGTTTTTGTTATATCAGAATTTTTCCAAAATAAAACACTAGGATTTTTGACTCTTTGTCATTGATTAAAATACGAATTATAAACAAAAAAACATATGAGCAATTAACATTTAATTATCGTAATGTTATAGTTCGTGCAATGTTAATGCTAGCGAGGACTATAACTCTTCAGAGTACACTTTCTGGCATCTGGCACTCGCTTTCTGTGATCCTCAACCACCTGAATTAACCTCTGCATTTCAGATTCATTCCTTGTAATCGATTCATTAAACATCGACATTAAAGCCACAGATCGTTCGGCAGCATCATTTACTACTTTCAATGAATATACTAAATTTTTTCCTTCTTGGTATTCTGGGGAATCATTCCAGGTAGCTGGATCGTTGTTGAACAGAAAATCAATATCAACCTTCATTGACCGCAACGCACTTGCTGAAACTGATGTCACCAGCATGTCCAGAGATTTCTTCTCTAGACTTTCAATGTTCTTTAATTTGATCAACCTTTCAGACCAGTTCTCACCGTGAAATTTCATGTTGGAAATCATTTTTCGCTTCTCTTCCGTTTGAAGTTTGTTTGAAAACAAAGCTAGTGGGACCAATTCTGGTGAAAGGTACCACAAATGGTTTTGAAAGTTCTTGACTGCTGCTTCGGAAATCGTTTTATTCACAAATGCAAACTGCTTAAGTTGCTGAAACAGAAACAAGTCATTAACTGGAGCATCGCTGGCATTTGTGCATGATATCCAAGATTTTACATAAACCAGACTAGCAAATAAGCAAAACTCACAGAGATTTTTTTCCTCTTTTGTGGTCAACTTGAACTCTTCACGAAATAAATAAATCTTAAAACAATAAATATTCTTGGCCATCCAGCGAGCCATGTGATAAGCACCAGGGATCTTGAAATGATAATTTTTCTCCTCTTGATCAGGCAGTTTTCCAAGTATTAACAGACAGAGATCCATGATTTCTTTGTAGTCATCCCTTGGCATTTTAACATGCAGGTTTTCTTTGAGGAATGCAATCACTTCATTTTGTAGTTCTTGCACCAGGGGTATTTTCATTCGAATGTCATCCAGAGGTTTAAAATTTCCTTGATTAACTTTGGGCCAATATTGCTGAAATCTCTGGAAAAGAGGTATGTTGGGACCAGATGATGGTCCAAATAGTGATCCAAACACTCCTGCTACTATGATCTCATGAACATGGTGTCTGCAAGCGAAATATAACAAATTTCTACCTATATGTTTCTCTAGAACTACACATGCACCATTTTTGGAGCCAGTGTTAGAGGCTGTAGTATCAAAACTCATTCCAATAACATCACCAATTATGTCCCAGAAATTAAGCAGATGAATAACTGCTTTTGCTTGGGCTTCTCCAGTTCCAGCTGATAGTTTTGCTATTCCAAGTATTTTGTCAACATTGTGACTTGTCACACCTACAGATAGCCGGTCAACATTTGCTTTAGGGGCTGCAGAATTTGTACGATCTATCATCAGTTTGCCATCCCAGTGGACGATTAATGGTGGTTTGTCCAAATCGCAGAATTCAGTTCGAACAGTGGCTTCAATATTTGATCGATGATAGGTTCGTTTTCTACGGACTGTAGAACGTGACAATGATCCATCATCGAGGTTCTGTCCACCAGCCCTTGCAATTGCTGCTGCTAGTATAGTAAATTTTGTGTCAGATAGATTAATTCTGTCTAATGTTGATGAAACATCAGGCGAGTCAAGAATTGTATCTAAGATACATTGTCGTTTTGGAGTACTTGCTAAACTTGATTCAGCTGACCCTGAAGAACTTGCTTTACTGACTTGTTGTCTGTAATAAACAGGGATTTCTATCTCAAAATCTCTATCAACCATTTTGTCATTATCAACAGCATCGTTATCGTTGTCATCACTATAACTTTCGTCATGTAAAGGTTCAATAACAGGAACTATTGCACTCGCACCAGATTGTCTTTGCTCTTCTTTTAGCTTTCGTTCTCTCTCTGCTTGTTTCCTTGCTTCATTTCTTTCTTCTAATTTTGAAAGTTCTTTGTCCTCTCCAAACATCACCATTTTTCTCTGACATCTCTGATCCAATAAAAATTCTTTATCTTCTTCAATTCTGATCATGGTTTCAGCATCCTTGTGGGCAATGTCAAAAAGTAGGCCAATGGTGTCTGTAAATGATTTCTCTCTCGATTTCTGAGAATCTGACAATCTGGATTTTTTTTTTTTTTTATTAATTTATATTCCTGGACTAAAGTTTTCAACTTTAAGACTACATTCGGATGAAATGCTGTCGGAATACGGGCTTTATTCCAAATAATAATCAGTTCATCAACAGTTGTTTTAAGACTTTCAGGCACTGACTTTTTGGTTGAATTAAGATGATAAAAAAATGTTTTTAAAACATCAGATGTTAAGGGAAGAACTTTATCTGGAAGATTTGGCTCTGGTTGTCCAATTAAAAAGATTTTGGTTTGAAGTCGTGTAGAGATAGCAACACGAGATGATGCTGCCATTTCAATGATAACTGAAATATTATGAGAAAATCAAAACTCAATACCATATTATACAAACTTATCATTCAGTTGTTGGTTTATGCAGCTGCAGCAATATATTATAATAATTATTACTAAAGAAATTAAATAAATATTTTCAAATTAGAAATTATTATTATCTGCACTTAATAACAAACAATACACTACCAGACTACCATGCTAGTTTTCTGTAATAGGTTACTAAGGTTAGGTACTATCAAAATATTAATACATTTGTTGTCAAACTGAAATTCCAAATAAAAATAATATTTATACTTGTAAACCTTTTTATTCTATTTGAACAAATTCTAAATTGAGTTAAATAATAGTATTAAAATTATGAATACAAATTTTAACAAAATGATATAAACACAGTTGTTTTAAACACTAGCAGACATTTTTTAGTCTGGTGCCCTGATGACAGTTAATCTGCTGCACTTTAATTAATCTATATAGCACGCAATCAGACAATATTTCAGTGGAAAAAACCTAACTAACCAGGTTCTAGAAATTTTTGGAACTTTGGAACTTTTTACACGTTGTTGACGTTTTTCGTAAAACTTTATGGTCATTGAGCACCCCCTAAACATTATCTGATTGGAAAGATTTTTTCCACAGTCAATTACTATGTCAAATGGCACAAAATAAACAACTATGCATTCAAATCCGAGAAAAAAATTTTTTTCCTGTGTTCACATGAACAGCCCTAATATATATATATATATATATATATATATATATATATATATATATATATATATATATATATATATATATATATATATATATATATATATATATATTCATTTATAATAGTTCATCTATTTATATTTAAAATCGAAAAAAGAAAGAATCTGATTTTTTAAAAAAATTTTCTCCTTAATTCTCCTTACTTTTTCCTTCAAAAATTGTCGTTCTCGACAGAATCTCCTTAAATATTAGGAAAATATCTCGTTAAATCTCCTTAAAATCCTTAACTTTAGCCCCAGTTTTAATAGTGGGAACTATGAAACAATTGAGATAAAGTCTTCTCTCTGATCTGGGGCAATAGCTTCAGCGAACCTCTTTGCAAGCTGTACCTTGGCTCTTTCAAATTTTCTTCGTAAATTATTTTTGGTTCCATTGCTGAAATCAGATATCTTTTTATTCTTTATTTGAAATTGAAAAGGGCTGATGTGGAGTGTTTCTGAAAAGTTTTTACCAGTAGATGTAGCACCATCAACCTTTTCTCCAGAAAGTAAAATTTCTTTAGGCTCAAAATCGAAATCAGTTTTATCTTCAACTAACTCTTCGTTAGTGGCAGTACTTTTAGTTTGAATTAGAATGCGCTCTGACTTTAGGTGATTGTGACAAAATTCAGAACCTATTGGAACATTTTTGTTGTAATGTTTTGAAATATTTGTTGACATATTTATTGAAATACTTCTTACAGCAGATGATTTTTTACCAACACATAATTCATGCATTGGGTGACAGCATCTTCTTGGAGGAACCCAGCCAATACCTTTTAACAAAATTTTAACAAAAATCAAAGTTTGAAATATTTATTTTAAAGGTTTAGTAATTAAATTTTTTTTTTGTTGAAATACGGTTGTAAACAAGTTCTTACCAAAGTTAAATCTATGGTAAGGACAAATATAGTCATTATCAGAAATTGATATGCACCCTCAGTTTTCTATAAGTGACTTTTCTGTCCATTCTGTCTCTTGGTGCGCCTTTAAAATCTAAAAACATAAAACTTAGATATTATGCAATGTAAACTAAGGGAGTTAAACAACAATCGTTTTAACACTACTATATGATGCTAACAGACTTTTTTTTTTACAACTGCTAGGAGAATTTCTTACTAATTTTTACAAAATGTGCTTTGACATCCAAAGTCAGATCTTGTATCTTGAATAACCTTTTTTAATTTAAATGAAAATATGGTCTACACTTGACATCATTAACTTTGCAAACATTTTCAACAACAACCTCTAGCTCTGACATATTTTTTGCAACTAAGTATTTTTTTTAAAGTATATTTAGCATAAAATGCTCATTCTCTGTTCTGAATAATTCAGAAGTAAATGCTCAATAAACCATACTGAATAACTGTAAATTAAGAAATAATGCCTAACAATAATTATATTCAATAAACATCAAGTTGAAAATGTTTTCGGGGAAAAAAAAAATTTTAAAGTCTACAATCATATAAATTTTAAAAAAATCAGGTTTAGCATCATTTTGATGAAAAGTTATTTCAACAATGTGTTATATTTCAAAGTATTGTTATATGGAGTAATAGAAAATCTATACATTCAACCTTGGGACCTTTCCCATTTCTCATTATGGCTGATTTTTGAACGCTATTAAAACATTTTTTTGACTCTTTGATGACTCATAAGTTTTTTTGTAAATTATATCCTCTCAGTTTCTTAAGACAATTAAAGTTGCAATGGGATACTCTTTCTAAAAAGGATAAAATACATCGCGGGCACTTTTTATGCTCCAAGATAAATGTATTTAAAGTAGGCCCCAAATTCAAAAATATTTGATTTCAGTTTATGATTTTTAGACAAAGGAAGGGTTATACTCAGGTTTTTCGATTATTTTTTTTTTTAAAGTTCTACCTATTTTTCCATAATATGAAAAGAAACTTAGGGTGAGTGGCCTCGTTGCTTTTAATCTTAGTTTAAAAATCATAAAACCCCAAAAGTGACTTTCCAAGTTTTAAAATGGCAAAAGACTGACCATAACTCAGGAACTAGGAATATTTAGAAAAAAAAAAATTTACAGGCTTCTTTTTAATATTACAAACAACACAATATGTAAAATTGAGAATGATTGAATGATATCACTTTTGAGCATTGCCTGGTTTTCTTGGAAAATAGCTCTTTTTTTTAAATTGTTTGAAAGTAATTAAAAAATATTAAGAAATTTTTTTTTTACTGTATCCACATGTGGTTGTTAGTACTTATTGTAGTTAGTTAATCATTTATTTTTTAGTTAATTAGTTTACATAATTAATCACAGTTATACTTTAAATGCATATTACATAAAAAATGATAAAAAATACATATTTTTATCAGATTATAAAAGATTATTATTTTCTTTATTTTAAAAGAAAAAAAAGTTCATTTAAAATCTTAAATTTTAACCTTGAAACTTTATGCAAATTTAATTTTAAATTAGATTTGATATTTAAAAATTAAATTTTAATTTTAAATAATTTTAAATGAAGATCACAAATGGTAGTCAAAACATGTTTTCTTATTAGTAAAAAGTTTTAAATAATTAAAAAGTTTGTCTTGTTTGTTAAATATAAATATGTGTGTATCCATTTTTACACTTTACAAAATTTATTTGATTTTTTCACATTATTTAAAAGTCTTTAATGAAATTTTAAGATAAATGTACTGAAAAATGTTTTTAGCGTGAGTGCTTATCTATTCATATTGGCCAAGCTGGGTGTCAAATAGGGAATGCATGTTGGGAGTTATATTGTCTGGAGCATGGAATCAAACCTGATGGTTCCCCTGATGAAACACATGAGTCTAATGTCGGTGATTCTTCCTCAACATTTTTTGCGGAAATGGATAGTGGTAAAAGAGTTCCACGAGCTCTGATGGTTGATCTAGAACCAACTGTAATTGACGAAATACGAAATGGAACTTACAAACAACTTTTTCACCCAGATCAAATGATCAGTGGTAAGGAAGATGCTGCCAACAATTTTGCTAGGGGTCACTATACAGTTGGCAAAACAATTATAGATCAAGTCTCTGATAGGATAAGAAAACTGGTATGATTTTTTTTGTTTGTTTTAGAAAAGCTTAACAAAAAGATGGCCAGTCATGCCAGTCTGCTAGTAGTGTTGTATAAATTTTCGTATGAAATGTAAGTATTTTTTTAGTAATAAATTTTATTTAAAATAATAAATTAAAATAAGATATATAATATTAAAATTGTAAAGTTATTTATACCATTAAAAGTTTTGTAAATATTCAGTGCGAATTATGTTTCCAGTTTTTGTTTATCAGTTAGACTGTTAGAATATTATGTTTAAAAAAACTAAAGAACACAAGTTTTGTTATAATAAATCTGTGTATATGCATGTGTGTGTGGTAAATCCACACACACATGCATATACACAGATGTGTATATGCATGTGTGTGTTTTTCATGCGTGCATGAAATGTCACTGGTGTAGTTTTCTTTACGCTTAAATAGTCAATGTGTGTACTGAAGCACCAACCATCTGAGTATGCTTTTTTACAAAATAAATTTGCCGAAATATACATATATGTATGTATGTATGCGGCAAGGGAACCTCATGGTTACCTGGCTGCATGGTACAACTCATTTTCTCAATGTGCGACATAAATTTTGAAAAAAATCTCTGTGGGTAACCATGCAGAATGATCAAACAGTTTGTTACTTAAAATAACAGTTTTTATTTATAAAACCATGTTTTGAACTATGATAAGATTTTTATTAATTGCGATTATTTAAAAAAAACCTTTAAAAAGCATTGAAAGTACATTAAGCTTAAAAAAGATTGTAAATTGTACGCTATGTTTAAAAAAATATAAGAAGGTGCATTATATAATTTTACTATACATAATAAAAAGAAGCTTAATCAAAATGTGAGTCTATCAGCAACAAAAATTAAGTGTTACATTTTGAATCACATTTTTTCCCAAATCAAAATAAGTTTTAAAATTACATTTTCTTTCAATTCAAAATGCTAACGTATCAAAAAAAGTTTAAATGTACTAGTCCCATTTTGAATCGCATGGATGGACACATGAATCATTAATAATGTTGAACTTTTTGTTCTTCACTAGTTGTTATAAGTATAAATATATAGCATAAGTAAATAATAAGTTTTTAAAAATTAAATAGTTCTTATTAGTATTATTACAGTAGTCAGTCATTTCAGTTTTTTCACCTGAGAAAAAATAGCCCAAAGGTTGTTATCAACTTATTGACTAAAGTCAGCTTGTTAAAAGATGAAATTAGTCAACTTTAAAAAATTGTGTCGTCAATTTAATCGACTATGGATAATAAAATAGGTATAACATTTTTTGCAGTGGGAATTTTTTTCTTAGAACCATTAAAGATACTTTAGAAAATGTTTTCAGTTATTTATAAAGTTTCTGAGTATTGTTTAAACAGATTATCATAAAAATATATGCCAATATAATTTATGCTAAAGTTATTCATACTGCTATGATATATTTACTTCATTACATATTTAACATGTATATTTACTACCTTGCATGTTTATTGTTATTGTTTTAAATTTATCAAAAAGAGGCAATTCAATATATGATATAAATGTGAAGTTATTTTAAAAGGTTATCTTTTAATTAATCTCTAACCAATCTTTTCTTGCATTAAAATTAATTTTGTTTGTAACTGCTTGGGATACAAAGAAAAGTTTAAAAACAAACTTTTTCGTAATTTAAAAAACTTTAAGAGATTTAATGTATTTTAGAAAATTTATAATTTTATATATATAAAGGGAGATTGCATGAAAGGTAGGTTAGGAAAGTTAATTTAATTTTTACACAAAGATTTTTTCAGCATTAAGGTTGTATAAGTGCTAGGCTAGCATAAATAATGTGAAAGACTCTGCTAATCTTAAGGTGAGTTTTTATTTTATAATATTTGCTTATAGTTACTTAGTTAATTCAATAGCTAAAGATAATGATAGTGGTTACAAGTAATATAATATTAATAAAACACAGAAATAAACATTTGAACTGAAAAATAAATGTCTGCAAACTTTAAGATATATGTTTGGATATAACAAAATTTATATATCTTTTAGAAATTTTTATCAAGAAATATATTTAATGTTTTTAAAATAAAACTGTTTTTAGCATATTTTGAATTTATATTGAAATTTTTATTCAAGAAACCATTTAATGTTTTTAAAAGTAAAGTTATGTTGAATTTACATTAGAAATTTTGATCAAAAGTATGAAGTTTCATTATTAAATTATTTATAAATTAAGACATTAATGTTATTTATAAATTCAGACATATTAATATTATTAAAATTAAGACATATTAAACATTAATGTTCACAAGTTATTATTATTATTATTTTTTTTTTGTATCCTGGATCATTAATCAGCTTTTTGTATTGTAGATCGTTAATCATAGGTCACATTATTTTGAGGTGGATTTTCAGTAAAGCTAACTTTGTATTTTACAATTTCTAATAAAATAATAATTTTTAAATATTTTATACAGTTTTTTACTATATTGTATTAAAAAATCTATGATGTAATATATTTGTTATTTAAATATATTATGTGTAGTTTCTTATAATACAAACAAATAATTATCAATTTTTAACTTAAAACAACAAAAAAACTGTGTTATTATTAAAAGATAAATATTTACATTCCCATACCTTTTCTTTTTCCCTTTCCATCCCATATCTCTTATTTTTTTCTTTTCATATATATATATATATATATATATATATATATATATATATATATATATATATATATTTATCTTTCAAATAATAATGAGATTTATATAAAGTACAAATATGATGAAATATTGTAAATTTTGATACTAAATAAATGCTTTTTTTCTTTTCTTTATAGACAGAACAATGTAATGGGTTGCAAGGTTTTTTCCTTTTTCATTCGTATGGTGGTGGAACAGGATCTGGGTTTGCGTCATTGATATTGGAAAAGTTATCGGTTGATTATGGCAAAAAAAGCAAGTTGCAATTTTCCGTATATCCAGCACCACAGGTTTCTACTGCTGTTGTGGAGCCATACAATGCTACGCTAACTGCTCACGCTACTATGGATCACTCAGATTGTGTTTTCTTGGTTGATAATGAAGCGATATATGATATATGTAAAAATAATTTAGACATCGAAAGACCAAATTATCCGAATCTTAATAGACTGATATGCCAAGTTGTTTCATCTATAACAACATCATTAAGGTTTCAAGGTATGATTTTAAAGCAATGTTATAAGGTTTAACAGTTGGAGATCAGGAAATATAGGCCAGGGTAAAGTCAGAGTTTTATTAAGTTATTTCACGTAAAACAAAGGGAAAAAAACTTTATTATTTTTCAAAAAAAGTTTTATATTTTATTTTTGTTAATGTACATGCAAAAATGTCACACTTAAACACCCACAATAATATTATTTTGACATTCATTGAATTATAAGGAAAATATAAACTTACTAATTATTTAAATTAGAAAGGTCTGTCTTGGTATAATTTAAGTCCTCATTTAACTGCATGTGTTCATATTTTGTCAATTCTTTAATGTAGTTTAATGTAAATATTAAAGACATATTAAAAAAAAACTAAGACTTTTTCAATAATAATTCAATCATTTCTAATTTTGTCATGAGTTTAACTTTTGAATGTGATATGGCATGTATTGTATGTATTTTCAATTTTGTCATAAGTTTAATTTTTGAATGTGATGTGGCATGAATTGTATGTATTTTTAATTTTGTCATGAGTTTAACTTTTGAATGTGATGTGGCATGTATTGTATGTTATTTCTATAAGTTATATGGCTATAATGCCATTTATTAATCATAAACAAAAATTTACAGTTTTCAACTGCTAGATTAGATAGATGAGTTCATAAAAATTTATTTATTTATTGCAAATGTTTTCATTTATATTGTTATTCATTTCGTTTTTTTAAGTTAATCATATTTATATTGTACAGTTTTTTTTATTTTTTTTAAATTTTAATCAAGTTTGTTTTTTATGCATCAGAATTTTAATGACCTTAAAAGGGTTTAATTTTAATTCTTAAGATGTTGGCTGAATAATTGCTTACAACTCGTCAGGTCTTGAAACTTGATTAAAATTCAGATAATATACTTTGGGTTGGATTTTTTATTGTATATACTCATATACTTTTAGCATAATTTTCACTTGCATCTTGCTACACTGTAGTTTTAAATGTAATAATGATAAAATCAACACAACTTTTTGTCTAGTCTTTCAGGGTTATGGGTCTTTTTTAGATTCTATCTATCCAAAGTCTATCCAAACATTTTAGGACCAAGATATTATTTTGGTATAAATTGATTTATTTTTGAAAGTTTCAAACATTTTATTAACATTATTTAAATGGCTTTTAAATGGTTAAATTTCAATCTTATTCTTTTTAGATCTCTGATCTAAAAAGAGTAAAAATGAAATAACCATTTAAATACATTTTTATGAAATAACCATTTAAATACATTTTTATGAAATAACCTTATAAGTACATTTTTATGAAATAACCATTTAAGTACATTTTTATGAAATAACCTTATAAGTACATTTTTATGAAATAACCATTTAAGTACATTTTTAGGTTAGAATGTATTAGCCGTTCGCTAATGAAACTAAAATAAAAATTTAAAACTCTTTATTCTAGCTATAAGTTTTATTGGAGTTTAAAACAAAACAACATTAAAAAAATATTCAGTAACTCAGAGCTATCAATATTGCTCTCTAAAAGCTGTCTTGAAGGATTTTATGAAAGATCTGTCTAGTGGTTGTAATTTGTATGCAGGATTGGTTTCATCAGCATTATTCATCCTCTATGCTTCAAGATCATCTTTTATAATTTTGTTGACTTTAAAAGAACTGATTGAGGTTTGTATGTGACTCTGTTGGTATTTTTGGTTCTGGCTCCAGGGCAGCTTCTAGTAAAAAGAAATTTTATTATTCTTTTTTTATCACAGTAACTTAAGTATAATAAATAATTTGTTATTCAAAATCTTGATTTATCCTTAAAGCTAAAATGTTATCTAAGATATCAGGTTTGGGAGAGGCTCAGTGTAAGCTTAAGGTTAGAAAACAGCCTCTTTACACTTGCTTGTGAGATAGGAAACAAGGTCTCTCAAAAGCTGATATCATTTTTAAATGCCTTATTTCTTCCATTGCTTTATTACTGAAATTTGTATTAAAATTATCGATATCAGTAAAATTTGTTTTGGTCACATTTTAAATTTTTTTTCTCCTTGTCAAACTCTATTTCAAATTTGTCCTCAATCAAAGCTACTCACTAAGCATGTTTCCTGTATCACTTAATTACAGTTACTTTACAAATACTAGTTTTAAAACCAATTGGTTTGAGTATGAAGCAATACTTTTTTAATATAAATACTGTAAATATAATATTTTTATATAAATTCTGTAAATAAAGTGTTAAAATCAATAATAAGACAATGATGTACATAAAAATTAGGTTGTAAGTGAATCAAAATTGATGATATAGATCTTTTGATGGGTTCCTCTTTACAAGAAATATTGTAAATAAAAAAAAGAATTATTTAATAAGGATAAAGTTAAACAACTATAATTTTAATTTAATTTGTATTACATTTGTATAAATATATATATATATATTTTTTAGGTGAACTCAATGTAGATTTAAACGAATTTCAAACAAATTTGGTTCCTTATCCTCGTATACATTTTCCTCTATCCAGTTTTGCACCAATCATTTCTGCTGAAAAAGCTTATCATCAAACTCTAGATACGTTAGAGCTTACTCGTTCTGTGTTTGAATTGAAAAATCAAATGGTAAAGTGTGACCCTTCTGCCGGCAAATACATGTCGTGTTGTATGCTTTATAGAGGGGACGTTCAACCAAGAAATGTAAATGAAGCTATATCTAAAATTAAGGCTACAAAAAACATTCAATTTGTTGATTGGTGTCCTACAGGATTTAAAGTTGGAATAAATAATCAAACGATTGTAACAGTTAATGGTATAAGTTCTTCATACTTTTATTTTATTAAACCTTGCTTATCTTTTTACAAAGAGTAATTTGTTCCAGTACAGCCAGATAAAAGTGAGACAAAATTGATTATAGTATTTATGTGTAATAGGTAGTGATATGGCTCCTGTGAAACGTGCGCTCTGTATGCTGAGTAATACAACTGCAATGGGAACGTTGTGGGCAAGACTTGATCACAAGTTTGACCTAATGTATCAAAAAAGAGCATTTGTTCATTGGTAGTTAGATTTTTTTAACTAAGTTTTATATATATTGTTAATTAAATTTTTCTAGTTTATATTTGATAATAATAATATATTAACAATATTTTATTCTATAAGGTATGTTGGAGAAGGGATGGAGGAAGGAGAATTCACTGAAGCCAGAGAGAATATGGCTGCATTGGAAAAAGATTACGAGGAAGTTGGCGGCGAAACTGCGAAAGACGATCCGGAAGATGACGATTGAACTTAACCGGATTTGAGTATTAAGAAACCTTACTTATAGTTTTAATAGCGAGGCTTTTATTTATGCAGAGTATGAAATAATATTCAAACTTGTGAATAATCTTGGAAGTCGAGCAGTAGTTTAATGGGAAATCTAGAAGTCCTGTTGAAAATTCATTTCTACTTATTTTAAACTTCTCGGGTTCGTTTGAGTTTTATGTGCGCATTTGTAAAACATTCTACTGACCTTTTTGATTTGACGTCAATTTACTATGCATAAGTACCATTTCAAGTTTATAACTTGCAATTGGTTGTAACGTATGTTTTATACTTTGTTTATATATGTATTGGTGTCTCCTTTTTAACTTAATTTTTGTTAATCATTAAGGAAATTCGAATATTTTTACGTATTTACGTATAGGGCAACTAAACATATTTACACCACAATCGCAATTTATTGTACATTGTTTTGAAAACTATTTTTGCATATCAAATACAAAACTTGAGTTTAATGGGTTGCTTTGAGAGATAAGATTTTTGAACGGGTTGTTTTTGCCATTTTGGTTGCATCTATTGTTTTTTTCCTACTAAGCGAGTAACTTGGTTATTCATTGATTTTGAGGCAAACCCCTTACCCATGCGACAGTTCTTTCAGAAGATGTCATTAGCAACTCTTAAGCATATTGGCGACCAAAAGGTTTTCAGCTAGTGTGAAAAAAGGAGCTATTTTTTTAAGAAAACTATTACGAGCATCTCATTTTGATAATTGAAAACTTCAATACAGTGTTGATAAACGGCGTAGCTTTCACTTTTGATCCGCAGAAGTTGGCAGCTGCCTTAAATTAAATTTTTAGCAGCAAAATGTTCTTTCTTTCCCCTCCAGTGGGTTCTATTTCTATTAGAGGCCGCAGTTAGAGTTTTTTTTTTGGAGGCAAAATGTTTTGGAGGCCGACGCCAATTAAGAGGCAGAAGCTTTTTGTGGCCGCCTCTAAATGAATAATTTTGTCGGAGTGGTTATTTATCGAATAAATGCGGAAAAAAATCAAATAAAATAGAAGAAAATTTTCGATTAAATTAGTAGTTACATATTTAAAAAGAATGTTAAAAATTGTAAAACTCATTTATATGCCTTATGCAAAAAAATCATTTTGAAAAAAGAACTTTAATATTAAATAATTAAATTGTCAGTCGATGATTAAAATTTGATATTTTGTCGCTCATAGTCAACTTACATTGTGCGACAATAACGTTAAATTTTTGACTTTACTCATTAAATATTAAAAAATACAACGTCCTTTCATTTTCATGAATAAAAAAAAAATTAATTTATTTTTATGTCGGCTTAAATACAATTTTTTCAATTTAAAAAAAACTAAAATATGTTTTCAAAATATAAATTTTTTTGCAACGTAATTGAAAGTGTATAGAAATAATAGATTAAGTCCGGGTTAAACCGCGCGCTTATCAATAAAAATTAAATAATTTTGTTACTTATCTTTTTTTTTTTTTTATTAGATAGGTAATGAAAAACTACATACGATAATATACATATATGTTAAAAAAACAAGAAATTATCGAATATATTAAACTTAAAGAAGAAAAGAATTGTGCGGTTTTAGGCGACATTCTGATAAAACCATACACTTGAGAAAACATTGAAAATTTTAAATTTTTTTTATTGCTTTTTTTAACACAATATATTTAAAAAACTATATTTAATTTTTTACATTTTTTGCAACAAAAACATTTAGTTCCAACAACATATTTCTTTTGTAAACATGTTTCTTTGCACAACTGTTCCCGACACATCGAATTTTCGCATTGCAACATTTCTGTGTGTAACTGTACTCTACACTTTTTACATTTTGCAAATTTTAATCATTTGGCTGCAGGTACTTGTTTTTCATTATTGTAAAGCTGAGGTTGCTCAGGTATTTGAGTACTTGGCATAGAGAGTCAACGCTTTGGGTTAAGTTTAGCAACTTTCACGGCTTCCTTTGTTGAATTATGTTGTTTTTTTTAAGTGGAAATAAGCCAGTGTACTGGAAACCAGCGATTGCATGAAAGCGTGTAAAACATTTACCTCTCTCTTACAGCAGTTTGAGCAACGGTGGAAAATTTTATCTAAGTTCTTACATTTTGAGTCTTTGTAATAATTTGTAAGGATTTCTTTCCACGCTTGTTTGACATGACAATAGACACCTCTATCCAATGGTTGTAGAATATGTGATGAATGCTCTGTTAAACAAATCAAGATTATATTGTGTTTTTTCCAATATTCTTATCTAAATATAATTTCTTGATATCATTGTTAGTAAGAAATATATTTGTATCATCAGCAAACATAATTGAATTAAGTTTTAAAGATGCATTGCAAAAATCATTTATATAAATTAAAAATAGGAGTGAACCAAGGATAGATCCTTGGGGGGCTCCACATAAAACATTTAAAACTCCAGATTGTATATTACACACGTATTGTTTTCTATTGGTAACATAGCTTTTAATCCAATTGTAAGTTTTATTAATTATACCACAGTGCTTTAGTTTATCTAATAGGATCTCTTCATAAAGGCATAAAACCAGTCTTTACCAGGTTTGCCACTGTTGAATAAGTGCAATTGATCTTCGCGTTTAAAGTAGCCACATACAAATTCTAGGATTTCATTTGGGGTAAACCGTAACCCCAGTCACCAAGTAATTGGAACGCATGCACCATAAATCTTTCTGTTTCATTTGAGAGTACCGTTGTTGTACCTGAGCCATGGAAGCCTTTGTTGTTGTTATTTTTGCGATCTTTGAGCGTTGAGACTGGAACGCCATATTTGAATGCAGCTTTTCTCAGTGATGTTTTACTTTCTTTCATATCAGTTAATCTGGTTAGTATATCGTCTTTCTTGTATGCTTTTGTTTTTTTAGTTGACATGTTAAAGTGAGTGAGTTAAATTGAATTGAGTGAGTGATGATTATATTGAGAAATAATATAATAATTGGTTTTTAATGAGTAAGAGATGATTATATTAACAAATAACATTATAGTTCATTTTTAATTAAACCGGAATTAACACTAAGTTAATTAGATAAAGATAGGCGCTGAGTCACTTGCGAAAAACTAAGTAATTAATCGAATCAGAAAAAGAGTTTTTTTTTACTTTTTTGATTTTTGATTTAACTTTTTGTTCTAGTTCTAATTAATTGTTCTAATGTTCTAATTATATTACCAGAATTAAAATTAAATTTCCAACAAGATAGTGCTAAAAATAATTTTATATCAGTTTCGGTTCAAGTGCTATTTTGTTCGCAACGGGACAAAATATATAAAAAATTTTGACTCCCCGTTAAAGTAGTATAAAAAAAGAAAAAAAGTTGAATCGACATATAATTTTATCAATTCGAATAGAGGAGATGGTTCTGCATTTGAATCTATTTTTATTTTTTTCATAGCTATATCCATTTAGTTTTTATTTGATAATTTCGATCAGTGTGCGGAATGATATGGTGTGCGGTTTGACCCGATTTTACTTTATTCTATGGAGATTTTTTGTATTGAATTTTTACTGTCTTGAGATTTTTACTCCCTACGTAAAATTATATTTTGTGACCACGTTGTATTTTGTCTGTTTTATTGACTCAATAGTATTGGCAAAATACAACCTAGACGTTATTTTTTTCGGACGAAGTTTTGTAGTAGCCCCCTAAAATTCACTCCTGGCATCAACGTGAAGCAGGCTGGGCCAGGTAAAAAGCCCTCTCTTATATCTTTTAGCGAGAGCTAACTTTAACTTTTACTCGGAAACTTTATGAAAAGATTGTAGTGACTGCGGTTATCCGTATCTTCTTCGTATCGTCTGTTTATGTAAATCATTTTTTTATATCATAAAAACGTTTCTTTTTATTTGAAAACATTTCTTCGTATTAGTTTTTTTTAATTGTATGAACAACAAAGTAGACGTTTAAAAATAAAATTTAAAATAATCTAACTGTTATAATCCCCCAAAGTTGACAGTGCTTTAAGATGGTTTTTTGTTTTCTCCCGACCTTTTTGGCGGTTTTTCACCAAATACCTAAACGGAGCATTAGACCGAGTTTGTTATTGTCGTGTTAATTGCGGTTGTAAACGCTAAATGCGATTTTGTTTACCTTCATAATTTTTATATAGTTATGGAAAATATAAAATTAATAGAAAATACTCAAGAAAATAAATGTGTAATGACGGACATCGAGGATAGTGTCAGTTTCGAAAAAATAGTTCAATATCGTAAATTAGAGGTATGTAAAGCAATGCAAAGGATTAAAAACACAGTTTCATACACACTCATACACAAAAAACATTAAAAAACTACAGATGTTTTTATTAGTTTTAGTTAGTTTCATTGATTCACTTTTTGCTAACAAATTGTATTTACCTGCCTTATACCTGCTTTTTTAAAAAGTCCTTAGTTGAAGTGTATGTACACTATGCCTATTTCAAAATAATTTGTTTTACAAGTAAAATACTTTTATTTGATATCAAGTAAGATAAAATCTGGGATTTTTCAAATGGTTAAAACGATTAAAGACTAAAGTTTTAGTTAAAATGAACCCACACTTATGTAAATGTGAAAACTTTTCTATTTGCGAGAAAAATCGAATCCAAATTATAAATACCTGAAAAGTCGTAAGCATTTGTTGTTTATTATTGTTATTAATATTTTCTTATGTGTGTAAACTTTTAGGATGACTAAAAACCCAATATAAAAATGAAAAGATGTTAAGCTCTTAGTTTAACTTACTATAAAACTCTGAATTTATTATTATATATATATATATATATATATATATATATATATATATATATATATATATATATATATATATATATATATAACTCTTAACTGGTTGTCAGAAAGTTTTTCCGTATTTTGTTAACAAAAAGTAAAAATTAAAATGCAAGACCAGAATTTTTTTTTTATTAGTTGATAGACTGCCTGCCCCAACCAAACCCTCAGTCAATGTAGCAGCACTCCCTTGCGAGTCAGGCTAAAAGATAGTCGATGTAGCAGCACTTTTTTGCGATTCAGGCTATTTGTCAGTCGATATAGCAGCACTCCGTTGCAAGTCAGGCTGTTTGTCAGTCGATGTAGCAGCACTTTGTTGCGAGTCAGGCTATAAGATAGTCAATGTAGCAACACTCCACACATGATTTACAGTAAAAAAATAAATAAAAATAAAAACATTTTATTAAAAAAAATAAAAGTAAAAACATTGTTTATATTGTTAAAAACATTCAGAATGTTTTAAAAACATTCAGAATGTTTTTAAAAACATTGTGGTCAATTAAATTTACGTTTTTGCGGTTTTTTAAAAAAATGATTAATTTGTAATTAAATTAATGGTTTTTACTTTCTGACAACACGCAGATGTTGGACGAAAGTCAAAAGTAATTAAAAGTGATATATTTGTTGGCATAAGAATCATTTTTTTCCTTTCGCACTCCCAAATGCAACAAACTATATATATATATATATATATATATATATATATATATATATATATATATATATATATATATATATATATATATATATATATATATATATATATATATATATATATATATATATATGTATATATATATATATATATATATATATATATATATATATATATATATATATATGTATATATATATATATATATATATATATATATGTGTGTATATATATATATATATATATATATATATATATATATATATATATATATATATATATATATATATATATATATATATATATTAGGGTGTCCCAAAAAACAACATTTTTGAAAGTAATCTGCTCCCACCCCCTAAATGTGCTCTAACTAATACAAAAACACTAGGTTTAAAGTTTTTTTGAATAAAAAATATTTTAAGGAGTCCCCCTCAAGACCCTTGAATATTTAATGGGTCCCTAATACTTTCAAAAAAGAAGTTTTTCAAAAATTTGTCAACCTGGTACTCAAATGAAGCAAAATTGTATAAAAATTTTAAAAATAATATTCATTTTGAAAAACTTTTAACTTATTTATCAAAATTATCATAAAAAAACATAAATAATGTTTTTTTTTGTTAAAAAACATAATTTTTTATGTAATAAAACCAAAACTAACAATTTTTTTTCAAAATGAATGTTATTTTTGAAATTTTTATATAATTTTGCTTAATTTGAGTACCAGGTTGACATTTTTGAAAAACTTTTTTTTGAAAATATTAAGGACCATTAAATATTCATGGATTTTGAGGGACCCCTTAAAAAAATTTTTTATTCAAAAACATTTTAAACAGTGTTTTTGTATTAGATAGAATACATTTAGGTAGTGAGAGCTGATTATTTTCAAAAATGTTGTTTTTTGGGACACCCTAATCTATATATATATATATATATATATATATATATATATATATATATATATATATATATATATATATATATATATATATATATATATATATATATATATATATATATATGTATATGTATATATATGTATATATACACTGCCGCTCACGGAAGTTAGGACAGTGGAGATTTTTTCGAAAAAGCAAAGTTAATATATAATTACGTTATAGAATTTTTAATTTATATTAATAAAAATTATATTTTTTATACATTTTCAATATAAAATATATTATTAGTCAGTTTTATGTAATAAAAATGTACAAAAACCATTATAATAATTAAATTTTTTTTTCGTCAAAAAAACCACCCTTTGATTTAATAACTGCTTTAACTATTCTCGGCATTCTTTCAATTAATTTTCTAATTGTTTCTTTTTGAATATTGTTCCATTCCTGTTCTATAATGTTCCATAAATGAGATTTTGATGTTGGACATACAGTTCTAATTTTTCTATTCAGTTCATCCCATAGTAGCTCAATGGGTTGAGGTCTGGGCTTTTGGGAGGCCAGGTCATTACACGTAATACATTTTCAGCTTTTTTTGATTCTAAATAATTTATACATAATAATGCAGTATGTTTAGGGTCATTATCATGCATCAGAATAAAATTATCTCCGATTAATCGAAGTCCCGAAGGGATTGCACTTGTTTCCAGGATATTTCTATAATGTTCTGCTCTCATTATTATCCCCCATAAAGCAATGGAGGGAAGGCAATTCCCCCCATTGCTTTATGGATCTGCCGACCTCGTTTCTATGTTTTATGGTTAAACCTTTGTATTAAATAATTTTTGCCGACCTGATGCCAACCTCAAAAAGATTTAAGTCGGCAAATTATTGCCGACCTCATTTTTCCTAATTCCGAGGGTTGTATATATATATATGTATATATATATATATATATATATATATATATATATATATATATATATATATATATATATATATATATATATATATATATATATATATATATAAATTAAATATATATAAAATGTATATATATATATAAATTAAATATATATAAAATATATATATATATATATATAAATTAAATCTACATATATATATATATGTGTGTGTGTGTGTGTGTGTGTGTGTGTGTGTGTGTGTGTGTGTGTGTGTGTGTGTGTGTGTGTGTATATATAAATTTACTCTCAACAAGACTGCAAGCAACTACAATTGAGAAGTGGACTTCCAAAACCAGATAATTCACTTTTTTTTCATTCTATGATAATGACAAAAAAATGTTTTCCATTAAATCGATTAGCTAAAAATTAAAAAACTAAAAGCTAAACAATAATCATTAAAAAAATGCTTTTGACAAAAATTTGAAAATCGTGCTCTTTTGATCTTATTTTTATTACAAAATAATCTTGACTATCAACTTGACTCAGGAAGATTTTAATAATGAATATAATTGTGCAAAACGCCTCTCTGCCTTAGAAAATAAGTAACTTTAATGTTTTTAAAGTCAATTTAAAATTTAATCTTTTAACTTCATCAATAATTTTATAGTATTGATGAAGTTAAAAGTCAATTGTAACTGTTTAAATATGACTTTTGTAATTTTAGCTAATTTTTTTGTATATGATTTTTTTCTTAAATAACGTCCTCCATTTTTATAAAATGTTTTTAAAACAGAATGTTGATTAAATAAAATTTTTGTTTTATTTTGCATCAACAAGAATTTTGTTTTATCTGGTTTAGCATGGACAGAATAGTTTAAGGCAGGTGAAATGTTATTAAAATAGTTGCTTTTAAATTTAATTTTTATTTGTAAAGATGTAGGAATTAGGGTTTGGGAAAACCCGGCATTTTTAGACCCGACGAGTCCGAGTCAAGTCTAAGAATATTTATCGGGTTCGGGTCCGGGTCCAATACATCTTTTTAATTTGCAATTTTACCAATAGCATAAAATGATTTTTTGTTCTCACGCCGATTTTTAAAAATGGATTTGGTATGCGTTAAGGTAAATAAAACAACTTTTAGCCAGTTCAACGTCTAACGTAAATATATTATTCTATACTTTTATTATAATCTTAAACTACCAAATAAACTTAACATTACCTTTTTAAAAATATTGTATTTTATAAAATGCATGTAAATACACTATAAATAAATAAATACGCAAAAATAAACTTAACTTAATTAAAATACTTGCAAGTGTTTAATACAAAACAGAGCAATTATTTTTACTTAAAAAATAAAGCTTTAAAAAAACATATGCACTTAATGAATTGTCCGATAATCTAGAACGAATTCTTGTACAGAAGTTGGATGCTACAGAAAATGTTTGTTTGGAATTTGTTGATGTTGGTTTTATCGTATTTAACGCTTGGTTCAATTTTTCTAAATATACAGTTCTTTTTTTAGTTTTTGAAAATAATAAAAATTCTTTTTTAATATTAGCTAATTTATCTCCGCAACTTGGCATAATTGGACATTTCACACTTTCTAATATTTTATGTCGTTCTTCCTCCAGTGTTAATGGTACTGTGTTTCCTGTAGAATTTTCTTTATTTTCAGCTGAATGCTTCTGTTCATGTTTGTTTTACTGTTCTTCATCCACACCAAATAATCCCTTCAGTAAATCTGTTGTAAATAATTGTATTTTCTTTGAAGGCATAGTACCATTTACAAGAGAATCTAATAGCTCTTCTATTTCTTGGTTTTTACGGCTATTTATTCAAGTTTTCATCGTCATTAATAGCTCTCTACTTAAATTACTGTTGGATTCTTTTAAGTTTCTTAACATAAAATCAATTGCTAATCGGGCTGTTGCAAGATTAGCATCATCTCTGCTAAGAGCTTCAACAGTTAATTTAATAGGCTTTAGAGTATATTCCAATTCATTTAATAATTCAATATTAATATCTTTTATTAAATGTACACTTCCAATATGTTGCAGAGTTTCTTTAATGATATAAAATAATTTTAAAAATCTAGATATCATTTCGATCATAGCGTTCCAACAAGTTCTTATGTCTAACACCAGCTGAAGTTCATTTCCTAAAACTATTTTGATCTTTATTTATTTATTTCTCACAGAAGAACTTTTAAAAAATTTGACTATTATGCAAACACTTTGTATATTTTCTTCTACATTTGTTAATTCAACTTGTCCGTACTCTTCGACATTACCGGCGCTCTCGTCGGAATAATAATTTTCATCTTGATCATCATTAATATCATCTTGACCATGGTCATTTCTATCTCCATCAACGTCATCTTCATCTTGCAAGACGGTAATACTTTTCTTTTTTATAAAGTACATCATAAACAGCTAAATGTATAGTGTGATTCAAACACAAATTATAGAGATTAGGAGATTCTTGTCCAAATATTATCATTACACTTGCACCGTCGCTGGTTGAACCAGCTATATGTTTTTTAAAATTAATATTTTATGTGTTAAATGTTGTTCTACTTTTTCAACTAACTGTGCAGCTGTACACGAGTTAAAAATTCTCACTAAACCCAGATTATAAACTTTAGAGTCAATTCCATGCAAATTGGTATTGAGATATTTCCGAATTTTCATACTCGTCCATTCATCAAGTGTAATGCTAAATCGTCGGTCTTCTTTAAATTTTTCTAGTAACAATTCTAATATTTCCAACTTCTTTTTTTCATAAAACTTATGAATTAAATTCATAACATCTCTTTCGACTTTAGGAAGATTACAACTTGATTTTACTAAACTTTCACAATAAAACTAGACTTTGTAATTGCCCTAACTGATATACCATCTAGACCGGCCATTATAAAGACAATTTCTTCTAAAGGCTTTCTTGTGACCGAAACGAAAGTGTCGATAGTTTTAAATCGTTTGGTGCCAGAATTTTCTCCTATTTCTTTCCGTGTTGGTAAAGAAATTCCATGTTTAACTTTAAAATGTTTAATCATTGATGAAGTATTTCTATCTTTGTTTGATATTATCGTTGAACACTTATTGCATTTTCCACTTTTCAAATCAGCACATTGAGTGAAATACTCCCACACTTTGGAGTGCTTCAGCATAATGGGGCTGTAAAAAATGTTCTAGTAAAATGATGATATTTCACTTTTTTCCTAAAATAGAGAAATAATTAATGAATGAAAAGTGTTGTTTTTTTTTTTTAAGTTTTTAAATACGCGCTAAAAGAATTCAGTTATTAACTTCAATCTTTCTAATCAAAAGTTTTTATATTAGTGAATGCTTTTAAAACATTTGCTAATATAGAAACATATTATATTAGCAAACCCTTTAAACCATTCGCTTATATATAAAAACATTCGATTAGAAAAAATTTAAGTTATGAAGTTAATTCTTTTAGTGTGTATTTGGACATACATGGAAACATACATAAACTTGAATGTTCTCAAAACATCTAAAATGCTGTGGCCAAGTTCAACTTTAAGTTAGATTCACAAACCCTACTACTATATTTTTCTAGAAAAGGTAGGGATCCAGTTCGATGACGCACCGCTGCCTACGAAACAAGGCAAAACATTCAAACCATGAGACTCGCTGAGCCTTAAACCGGGTATCGGATCTGGGTATTTACCCACAGACTCGCCGAGTCCGAGTCCGGGTACCCGGAACCGAAGAACCCTAGTAGGAATATTAATACTACAAAAAAACATTGCTAAGACTTTTTTTAAAAAAAATTATCTGGTTTTGCAAGTCCACTCCTCAATTAAAGGTGGAAGTTAACTAAAAGTGAAGAAAATGGTTAAAAAGCAAGAAAATGTTTGATAGAAGGTTTTTAAACAGAGTCAGGAAAACATGAGGATGGAAGAGAATTGATTTTTAAGGAAAGAAGCTAGATGAATTGCTTTATGATGCTAGGAAGTTTTTTAGAGCATAAAGTAAAAGTTACAGTGTAAGAATGCTAAATTAGTTAATCAAGGTTTGTTTAAATTAAATTAAAAAAGAGATCTTAGAGAATTTATGTTTAGAAATAGTTGGAAATAGTTAATAATAGAAATAGTCCCTATTTCTATGTCACATAGAAATAGGGATTGAAAGAGCTAAGTGTATATACATAGTGATGGATTGGGTTATACATAGAATGATAAATTTGTTTTAACAAATACACTTCTCAACTAGGTATTTGTGTTTATGATTGCAGAAGCAGAAATTGTGATACACCTAAATACACAAAAATCAAAAGTTGCTAATAGAAATTTTTAAAAACTGTATTACATATTCTATTAAATATGATACAAATTTAAAATTCATTTAAAATTGATACAAGTTTAAAATTCATTGAGATTCCTATATTTTTTATTAGAGTGGAGTAGAAGAATACAAGTTCAGCTGCATTTCTTTCATTTGGTTGCCTGGTGATGTGGTTCGGTCTAAGTACTCATCTTTGTTGCAAGAGTTTCAGGTTGTTCTTTTTTTTATTTTTAAATTTTCAAATAAATACAAATATTGTCATTATCAAGGGATGAATTAAATTATCTTGTATAGTATAAGTTTATATATTTTGAAAATCTTTTATACTTGATAAAAGATCTTTTAGATTTTTAAATTGTCAAAATTCACATAAATTTTTTTTTTTTACAATGATATTTTTTTATACAAAGTATATAGTATTGAGTAAAAAGTAAAATCTTTGTAAGTACTATAAATTTATATAAGTGGTTAAAATTGTACGAATTGATACTTTTATTGTCTCCTATATTTCTTTATCCATATTTATAATGTGGTTTAAATTCCACAACATATATATTAAAAAATAATTGTAGTATAGAATAAGTTATATAGGAAAGTTGACAAGTTGTTAGTCATTTATTTAACTCGTATAGTTAAAATATAATCTCAAGCACTACAAAAAATCAGTTACTGTTATGCACAAAATAAACAGCTGCATTTTGTAAGCAAAAAATGTCAATCTGAAATCAAACTTTATTTTTTATACAATGTAGTTTGCACCAGAACTTTTAATTTTTCTAATCAATCTTATAATAGAGAAAAAAATAAAGTGGTTTATATTCATGACAAAATTATACTTTTGGGAGAGCTGTAAATTGCTCTAATAAACCACTTTAGAGGAGCCCTTAGCGAGAGCTAAAGCTATTGCTTCCCATCAAGGGAATATATACATATATATATATATATATATATATATATATATATATATATATATATATATATATATATATATATATATATATATATATACATATACATTTTTTTTATTTATTCATAAATACACACTTACTTTAGCAGATTAAACAAAGAGTAATGAAAAAACAATTGCTGCTTCAATCCAAACCCCTAATGTAGCAGCACTCCTTTTTATGTTCTCCTTAGATAGTCGATGTATATACTTAAGCCCTCACATCTTCTTATTTCAGTATAATGTTCAGCCGGTCAACAGTCAATGACCCCCGAAATGAGTAAAATTGCTATTTTGATCTCCCAAAATGAATTTTTGCTGGTCATGGTTGACCAGTTGAAAAAAAAAAAGATTTTTTAAAAACAAGATTTGACAATCTTGACATCAGGATGTTTTTTGAAAATGCATATAACAAAATTTCATAAAATCATTTAAGTTTTAAAAAAGAGTTGAAAATAGTTTTATTGTTAATGATATGCTTTTATTGCTAATGGGTCATTAAAGTGAAAAGATGTTAAAGTGTAATTATTTTTTTTCAATACTACCTGGTTTTTATCTTTGTTTTTAAAATGTTGTATTAAATTAACTTTATATCAAAAATTTAATGATTTAAAATTAATAATTTTTATCATTGTTTATTATCATAAATAAAATTAATTATTGCCATAATTAAGATTAATAACTTATTAATAATTTTATATTATTAAATTAAAAAAAAGTAATACTACTGAAAGTATATACGAAATCTGTAATTTTTTTGCTTTAACAACCCTGAACCCATTAATTCGCTCTGTCGATGAATACATTGAACGTGGCGTGAAGTATATCTGTTGAGCTTTTTTGCTTCACTTATTTAAATTACTTTCATTTTATAAATGCTGAAAATCCTTTTTTCATAAAAGATTGAAGTTCTTATTTTACTATTATTTTAGTTATTTTACTATTATTATAGTAAATATTTAATATATTATTTTAATATTTAATAATTTCTGTATTTAACTAAGAACATTTTTTTATTCAACTGCTCTTAGTAAAAAGGTATACCACCCATGGTTGTTTGCTTTCGCCCCTATTTCCACCCCTCGTGTGTGCAACTTCTGTTAATGATTTACTGTTTAGAAGCCCCTTATAAATAATAAAAACCAAAAAAATCTTGCACACACGAGGGGTGAGAGTAGATATTTCAATTTTGCTAAGTGTTATTTAAAATGGCTTCTTAGCTGTTTTTTTTTAAGTTTCTAACTTGGAATTGATAAAAGCCTAATCTATAAAATAAAGGGATAACCTATGAAATAAAAAATACATTTTCAACTATATTTCAAAATAAAGACTTATAAATCGCTTTTTAAATTTTCTTTGCTCAGTTAAGCATTCATTTTATTTATTAAATATTATATTATCTAGTATTTTTTAGTATGTTTACATATTCTGCACAGTTGTTTTTAAATTAAAAAGTTCACAAAAAACATTTTAGTTTAATTCGGAACACACTATGTAGATAGATTCGATTCATGTTACTTTAATCTCTCGTTCACACTAAATAATAAACGCAAGTAGAAATATGATTAGGGATATCCAAATCATGTTTCTGTGGGCATAAATCATCCACTAAATAAAGTTTTGATTTTATATTAAAAATACTTCGAAAATGCTGTCTTTTGCAATAGGTAGTGCATATAAACTTGTACATTTTACCTTCGCCGAAAGATATTTCATTCGGTAGTTGATAGACATTTAACTTATCTCGAATATCCGACTCAATGAAAAGATAAGGAGGAACACCATTAAAATTATTTGAAATCGAAAGTTGATGTGAGCAAAAGAACACTTTTTTTTATTAAAAAAGTTCAAGACTACGCCTTCACCTACTTTTGAGAAGTAGAGATCATTAATAGTTCTAGTTGAACTTCGCATGCACAATTGACTGTTGCAAACTACTTGTGACTCATAAGACTGAATTGGCTTAATGAAATTAATGAAATGCTCCATTTCAGTTTTGAATGTACAGATCGAGTGATTTCCATTTTCGTCTTGAGAAACACAAAGCTTGTAAACGTCTAAGAGCCAAATACTTTTTGCTTCATTCCAATCATTGGAATCAATAAACCCTATTATAGAAGCAATTTTTTCTTTGATATCAGAGTTTTTCAAATTAATCAATATGTTTTTAGACAGCTTGCTTGAAGTCCGAAGCGCGAGTAAAAAATAATCAATTGTACATGTGTTCAATAATTTAACTGGCTTTTTAAAATTTGATTTAACAAGCTTTCCTCCCCATTCAGGAATATTACTAAAAAACCACAAGTTTTCACTTCGTTTTTTGTTAGCATTCAATTTCTTTTGACTGACTACATCCTGCTTATTAGACAGTGAACGCTTTTTATTCTTGATAGATTTATCTTCATCTATGCTTAATGATCATCAAATGACTCAGAAGAAGAAACTAAATTAGTTTTAGGCTTCTTTTTCAAAAACTTTTTTAATTTTTTTGACTCATAAACTTCATCTTCCAAAGTTTCAATTTGTGTCAACATCAAAGTTTCTGGTTTAGCGTTATTAGTAAAAAAGAATGTGAGTAATATAGCTGGATTCGGACGCATCTCTAAGTACTTTCCACATGCTAAATAATAAATTACGCTAGCGATATGCGCACAGCAGTCTATAGTTCTCATGCCGGTCTTACAAGTACAGTACCATCCTTCGATTCCAGTTTCATCATTTGTATTAGGTAAATATTGCACATATACTTTATACTTTGTAGGTCCAGAATGACAAGATCTAATAATAAGAGAAAGAGCTTTTGATTTCCCTATCGATTAGACAATTTCACATATTGCCAATTCATATTTTCCTTTATTGAAGTGTTCAGAAATGTAGCTTAAGCATTGCCTAAGTTGATATGAGCCCAAAGTGATGTTATTTTTTATTATTTCTTCAGGCAATTTAGGAAAACCAAGTACAAGTGTTGCTTCAATGTTTACAAACAAACTCTTTTTGTTTAGTTTTTCAGTTTTGACCAGCTTTTCCAAACTATTTTCTAAATGAAGCTTTACTTTCATGTTATTAATAATTTTTTGTTTGTCATCCTGGTCTGAGTAAAGACACTTGAAACATCTATTAACAAGGGATGCTGCAATTCTGTAGTCAGTGAGTGTGTGAGGCAAACATTTATTGTGCATTTTATCTAAGGCTCTGAAAGATGTTTTTAGAAATGAATTTGTGACTTCGATAACCCAACGACACTTGGTAATCATTCTAGATTGATTAGCTTGTAATGTTGTCAATTGTTTTTGACCTTTTTCTACACATGCAGGCATTTTTGGCTCCAAATTATAAGTATTTTTTAAGTTATCAAGACAGTCTCGAAAACCTCTATCAAGTAATATAATGTCACCAGGATGAAGCAATTTTCTAAGATTTTGGTCGCCTAGAAGTACATCATTCATGATTAAAGCATCGTTTTTTGTTGCCTCGTGAAGTCCAAATACACCAACAATTTTTCCATTTGATATAGAAAGAAAAAAAGGTTTAACCAAATGTGTTTTTTTTTTGTACGCTGAATGTTTTTCATTTAAAATAGTTGTTGCTGCTCTTTTGACAATAACAGGCTTATTTTTAGTTTTATTTTGAAAAAAAGTTAAAACTTATTTCAAACTGTTAATCTTTTCATTTTGGTACTTTTTAATTTTAAAGAAACAACTTATATATGCCTGTTGGGAATTCTCTTCCATTGGGAATACAATTTAATAGCATTAAGAGGTTATTATAGTCAATTAAGTATTAGAAAATTGTGAAACTTTTTTTTTTATTTTTCCTATTAAATAAGCGGTTAATTAATCGTAATAATTAACTTCTATATATAATTAATTATAATTAATCGTACGCATTATAGTTGGAATAATAGTGTTTTAGTGATTTAAAAAATTAATTTAAACATAAACCAAAAGGGGCCAAAATATGTAAATGTTTATTCCATCATGGTTTTCTGGAGTATGACTGGGCTGGCTTAGTGTAGTTAAGAGATAAATCTTTTACGCTGGTTACTAACAACACAAGACTCTACTAAACGACATAAACAGCACGGACTTACACATTACACCTATACACCCATATGCACATTTAGCCTTTTTACATCAAATCAGATGTGATCTTTTTTGACCAACCCTAAAATAAAAGATCACATTAATAAAAAAGGAAAAACTATTTTGAAGAATCATGACATTTTAAATAAAATCAATATAAACAGTTCTTCCAATTGTTTCATTACGTTAAAAGACCATAAACCTAATTTTTTTAATAATTCTACTGTTCGTCTAATTAACCCAGCTAAGAATGAAATTGGTAGAAATAGTAAGCATATTTTATCAGATATTAACACCAACCTAAAAAAAATTTTGCAATTTTGCAATCTGCAATCAGTGGAATAGTACACAAAATGTAACAAATTGGTTCAAAAACATCAATGACAAACATTTTTACAAATTCCTTATTTTGTTGACTTTTACCCTTCTATTTATGAAAAGCTACTTATCGACTCCATAAACTTTGCAGAACAATATGTTTCCATTGATGCTGATCATAAATCTTTAATTCTCCACGCGCGTAAGTCTTTATTATTTACCAATGACCAAGTTTGGATTAAAAAATCAAGTGGGTTGTTTGATGTTAACATGGGTGCATTTGATGGAGCGGAAGTGTGCGAGTTAGTTGGTATTTTTCTTTTCTTCCAGATTATGCAATTTTATAAAAAATCTGATTTTGGATTATATAGAGACTTGGCTTAGCTGTGTTTAAAAAAGCAAGCGGTCCAAAAATGGAAAAAGTTAAGGAGCATTTTACTCAAATGTTTAAACAATACAACCTCTGTATTTCCATTCAATCTAATATAAAAATTGTTAATTACCTTGATGTTACATTTAATCTTAATAACTACACTTTTCAACCTTACCATAAACCTGATAGTACGTTAAATTATATCCATGCTAGTTCCAACCATCAACCAAGCATTTTAAAACAATTACCAACCTCAATTGAACATAGATTATCTTCCAATTCTTCAAGCGAAAAAATTTTCCAAAAGTCTGCTCCTATTTATAAAGACGCATTAGAAAAGTCTGGATTTCACACCAATCTACAATATCATTCAAATCTAAATCCTTCTAATACTAATAAACGAAAAAGAAATATTATATGGTTTAATCCTCCTTTCAGTGAAAATGAGGTAACAAAAATTAAACACCTTTTCTTAAACTTAATTTTAATTTAACTTGCATTTTCCATTACAACATAAGCTCCACAAAGTTTTCAGCAGAAACACAATAAAAGTTAGTTACAGCTGCATGCCAAATATTCAATCAATTATTAATTCACACAACCAACAAATTTTGTGCAACAAACTCACCGCTAATACTATAAATTGCAACTGCATTAAGAAAACTGCATGCCCGTTAAATAACCAAAGTCTATCAAAATATGTTGTATATAAAGCCACTTTAGCATCACCTAATCCCAGCCTTACGGAAAAGTCTTACACCGATATAAGTGAAAACGCATTCAAGCTCAGATTTGCAAACCACCTTAAATCATTTAATGCAACCAGGTATAGGAATGATACAGAACTTTCCAAGGAAATCTGGAAACATAAAGATGAAGGGAACATGCCTATAATTAAGTGGAACATAATTAAGAGATGCCAATCTTATAATCCATCTACAAAAAAGTGTAACCTTTGCATCAGTGAAAAATATTTTATTATGACTTTTGATAGCCGTTTACTACTTAACAAAAAAAGTGAATTGGTTTCTGCTTGTAGGCATAGGAAAAAATTTTTACTTTCTAACTTAAGATTAATAACTTATTAATAATTTTATATTATTAAATTAAAAAAAAGTAATACTACTGAAAGTATATACGAAATCTGTAATTTTTTTGCTTTAACAACCCTGAACCCATTAATTCGCTCTGTCGATGAATACATTGAACGTGGATTAGCGATTAGCGAATATCGGATCACGTATACTTGACGTCAGTTGTCGTTGCAACGCTAAACTTGTATTTTTTATAACGGTTTTTATTTTATATTTGAATAATATGGCTGATGCTTGCTGAATGGCATGAAACTTCAAGTTCCATTATAAAGTTGTATTTTTTCATTTAAAATATTTTAATATTATTTGATCTATTTGATATTGTTGATTATTTGATATTGATCACTCTTAAAAAGACGAGAGTTGTATTTCCAGCAGTATACAGCACTTATCAATAAATAAATAAATATATATATATATATATATATATATATATATATATATATATATATATATATATATATATATATATATATATATATAATAAATATGTTTTTTCTTTATTTCTTTTTTCTTTATTCATATATATATACACTTACGTATATATATATATATATATATATATATATATATATATATATATATATATATATATATATATATATATATATATATATATATATATATATATATATATATATATACATATATATGTATAAATATATATATATCGTTTTATGAAACACTAGTAATTTTTATAGAATTGTTCCATTAAGCCGTCTTCTTCTTAGTATTAAGTATTCACTTTAAATATTATCTGCGAAACAAGATTGAAAAACATTATTAACATTAATACCCCGTTCACGCTGGCGATATAACATGTTTCATTTTGAATGCACATTAAAATGTCATTGTAAAATGGTGTATAAAGCAGCAATTAAACAGTAGTACAAGGTTGTTTTGCCAATATAAAAAGCTTGTTTAAATATAAAACAATCTCACCATAATGTTTTATTGATGTTTAATACAGTTTAAAATGTTAAAAACATAAAGCGCTTTTAAAATAAAACGTGTTATACTGTAAGTGTGAACAAAGTACACACAGATTTAATAATAAAGATTATTCTTTATAAGACTTGATCAAATCTTTTTGTTGCCATTTTCTATTTATAATTAAAAGGTTCAGCAGCAGTAAATATCTTTTTTGGAGGCAGTAAATATCTTTTTTGGAAAACATAAAATCAAAAAGAAGTTGTTGTTTATATTCTGCCGTGTTTTAGTTGAATTTTTGCATTTTACTTGTACCCAAGTAAAAAGTAAGTATTACATTAACTTTGATATTGAGTATGTTATCATTATAACTTTTATATTATAGAAGCAAGTTAAAAAAAAGTTTTTTCTTCATTTATTATAGAATTTAATTTGTTATTTAGATATTTATAAAATTTCTAACTTTTATCTAGACATATTTCATTAGTACTTAATTAGTAACATAATTTCCTCAAACTTCCTCAACAGTTTTTCAATATATCTTTTGCTGGAGTTCTTTGAAAAGTTGTGCTTAATATAAGCTCTACAGATTTTTTCTCAGAGCTGTTTGTAGGGTTATGATAAACCTTATTTGATGTTATGAGCAACTCATCACAAATTAAAAATTTAGAGTTTTATATATTTAAGCTACTCACATATCACAAACTTAAAAAATTTAACTTATTGGTGCAGGTAACATCATGTATTAAAAAAGTACAATATATTACCTGAGTAACACAAACAAAAAAAGACTTAAAAAAAGGTTTATCTCATATTAGATAATTTAATTCACCTCTTGAAAATAAATGTATGTAACTTACTATTATATTTTATGTTTTTATACAACTTACATTAATCAGGTGTAATAAATTAAATTTTAGAAATCACAGAGAACAGTTGAAGAAGCAGGTTTCCTATTTTGATTTTATTTTCTAAAATTGTAAACATAATATGCATATATATTTAAGTTTTTTTTTTAATGTATTAGTTTTTTTTTAATGTACTTGATCTCTTTCATGCTTTTTTACAATTGAAAAGTGAAATCCTTATATAAGAATCATTGATTTTTTGTAGGCTCTTCACTTGTTTTTTTGTTTTTGTGTCAAATAAGGTTTCTTTGCTACTTTTTAACTATCTTTTTTTTCACATCATTTTATGTAATTTACTCCTATTAGTAATTTACAGAATGAGAAAAAGTAAATTTTTTGTTTTTGTTTTGTAATGTTTGAGTTTCTAATTTATCACAATTAAAAAGTACTTGTTAATAACTAAATATTTTTGAATAAATAACATTAAAAAAAAAAACTATACCGTATCATCGTTCATACCATAATTCACCAGCTAACCAGTAAAAAAAAATAATTTTAGAACTAAAGATCCTAGTTTGCCAACATAAAAAGATGCATGATGTAGAGGAGTCAAGGGTATAGTGTCCCTCTATGCACACACATGCCACCCCTTATATAATGACCCTGAGTAAGATGGACTTGTCTTTCAGGCAACCCCTTTTTTGAGTCTGCAAAAAACAGGTTTTAGCAGTGCTGTGGCCAAAATTTTAAAAAGGTAATGCTTGGTTAACAACTATTTCTAAATTTTCGACATATGTACTTTATTGATAAAATTTGAAAAAAAAAAAATGGTTAGCTGAATTATAGTTTTAAATCTTAATCAAAAGAAAAATAATTTTTATACTTTATGTTAGAGTTCAAAAATAAAAGTGAAGCAATTTTTTTTTAATTAATTTCTAAACTTGATGTACTTAAACTTTGATGTGCAGATTCATTAGTTTTATTTAGTATAGGCAACAAACCTTTACAGACACATTTAGTATACAATGCCATGGGTAATTAAAAAAATTAATTTTTGATTGAAAATATGAAATTGAAGAACCTGTTTTGTACTTTAATATTTTTATTTAAAAAACATGATACTGTTAGTTGAATGCACCTACTACCTGCCATTAATTAGAAATTATTCCAGGTATTTTAAACAGGAGCTTTAGGTATTAGAGTTAGCAGTGTTTTTTACGAACCTTACAGATTTTTGAAAGTTATCCAAATAACACATAACTTTCATCTCTTGCAGTGAAATTTTTTTTTTTAGTATCTCTTGCAGTGAGACTATTGTTTTATCTGCTGAAAAAGTAGGTCGCTTTTTTTTAGCCAGATCAAGAACTGAGAGTTCTAGATTATGCAATAGATTTATTTAGCAATATAAATAATTAATAAATTATTATAAAAAAGTGCTTTTTGTGGATTTAGCCCAAAACAGGTTTAAACTCAATTTAAAGTTTGTTAATAATTTATTTAAATCTATAATCTTAAATATATTTAAGAGGTTCATGCATAATAACTTATGCTCTATATAATTTAGTTCAGGTTTTTACCTTTAAGTTTAGAACTTTTACTTTTTAATATCAAAAGAGACATATATGAAAAAGCTTTACGATAATAAAAATAATTGTGCTAGTTTTAGTGAATTCCTTTTAATTTTAATGAACAAATTCTTTTAATTATAATTTTAGTGGGTGAATTCCTGCAAGGTTTTTATTCAAAGGGAAAGAGCATTAAGATTTAAAATGTTTTTTGTGAGCTAAATAATACAACCCTCGGAATTAGGAAAATTGAGGTCGACAATAATTTGCCGACCTCAATCTTTTAGAGGTCGGCATCAGGTCGGTAAAAATTATTTGATACAAAGGTCTAACCGTAAAACATAGAAAGAATGTCGGCAATTTTTTGCCGACCTCAAACACTTTCAGGTTGGCAGTTAGGTTGGCATTGCCGAATGCCGACCCTAATTCTGAGGGTTGATTATATATATATATATATATATATATATATATATATATATATATATATATATATATATATATATATATATATATATATATATATATATATATATATATATATATATATATATATATATTATTTACACACATTATTTGTGTTAAATTATTTTTATATTTATATTAATACTACTCTTTTCTTATGTCTACATCTGTTTGTTGTTTCATAAAGCATACATAAAAAAATCATGTTATACAACATATTTTGTATAAAACTAATGTAGATTACTTTGTTACAGTATTTAAGCTTTTAATAGTCATTTAAATTCTTTTTTTTTTCTCAATAGAAAACAAACCTCCACCAAAAAAACGTGGCAGAAAAAAAAAGATAAAAACTTTTGAAAATCATGAACAGCTATCTATCATGAAAAGTCCTGTAGATTCTCTAAAAAAGCCATGGAGGAGTAAACGCCTCAAAGAAAGCAATGATCGAAACAATACTACAGAATTTTACTGTAAATACTGCGAAAAAGTATTTTATACAGAGTATATTTTTAAAGAACATATTCAAGATCATGAGGATGAAGGAATCGACGTTGATAATGATTTTAAAGATGTAGATTTGACAAAAGCTTATACAACAATTTTAAAAGGAAAAAGGATGGAGTATCAATGTTGTCAATGCAATCAGTTGTTTCGTGAGAAACGTGATGCAAAAACACACATACGAGTGCACGATGGAACAAATCCATGGCAGTGTAAAAAGTGTGGGAAACACTTTTTGAGAAAACATAAGTATGAACGTCATATGTTAGTCCACGCAGGCTCAAAAGATTTTGAATGTGAAAAATGTGGTAAAAGGTTTAGTGGTCAGGAACATTTGCGTAGGCATACTATACTTTGTAGTTTAGATGGTCTTCAGTGTCCAACTTGTGATAAATCTTTTGCAGAAAAACGTTTTCTTATTTCTCATATGAACACTCACGATGATATTGATGAAATGTACTGTCCTTCGTGCGATAAACACTTTATACGCAAAGCTGCCTTCGAAAACCATATGGTCTTACACTCAAAGAGTAAGCCTTTTATTTGTAGTACATGCGTCAAAGATTTTTCAAATAAATTAGAGTGCAATGAACACATGAAAACTCATACAGAAGATATGTTTAGATGCGATAGTTGTTGTGAAGTGTTTAGTTTGCCAGAAGATCTTGAAATGCATTATAAAATGTCAGAAGATTGTCTTGACTTTGCTTGTACTGAATGTAATTCCCATTTTTTTGCAGTGGAAGATCTTATAACGCATTTGAAAGCTTATTCACAATTGAAGAGCGATGACTCCGTCCTATTATGCCGCTTTTGTCAACGTGGTTTTCACACATCAGATGTATTATCTGACCACCAAAAAACTTGTCATATTGCTGAAAAACCAAAAATATGTATTCAATGTGATGATGTTTTTGGAACCGAAGGACTACTTGCTAAACATGTTTTAGATGCGCATACATTAAAGGATACAAGCATTGGCGAAAAACTTTTTCCTTGCGTTGATTGCCCTCAAGGCTTTGCAGATGCGATGAGTTTAAAAATGCATATTAAGGAGCAACACGAAGAAAACGATTTCAAGTGTTTGCCATGCGATAAGAACTTTACATCAAAAATTGATTTAAATAAACATTTAGTTACTAAACAGCATTTAAAGGCGATTGAAAATAAAAACGTTTTACATGTTACGCATTCTTGCAACGTTTGCGGAAAGTATTTTAATAGTTTAAATGAACTTAAAAAGCATCAACTTGTTCACCAAAGAGTTGATTTTCGACCAGATCAAGAGACTTTTATGCACCACTCGGGCGTAATGAATGAAACACCTGTATATTTAAACGAAGGTCTAGTCAGCATCGACATCGGTGAAGGTCAAAGAGTTCTTATTAGTGAAGAGCAAGCGGCAATGATGAACGCAATAAATATTGACGATGCAGGTAATATATCTCTTCTTTGTTTACCTAATGATTCACAAAATAAAAACGTAATGCAAATAGTGTCTAATCAGTACGATGCTTTCAATCAAGAATCTTTAAAACATCAAAACACTAATGTTAGATCAAACATTACAGAAAAACATTTAGTATCTAATAATATATCGAACAATAGTCAATCGGTTCAATTTCTAGTTTATGATGATCGAAGTATAAAGCTACAAACAGCTTTGCAGCAAAATAACGATGCGCTAAATCATAACCAGTCGATAACGTTTAAAAAATCAGATAATGGCTTAGGCATTAATACTATACCAGATTCTAGACTCAATCAAGAAACCATTAACAATATGAGATCATTAGAAGAAAATGTAGAAATAGGGAACTCTATTGACGACGAAAGCATGGGAATGACGTTAGATTTTGGACGCGCCCAAACCGTAAGCGAAGAGACTTTTTTAGCCCTGACTCAAATGGTTCAGCAGGGACATGTAGATCTTTCGAGTTTTCAAATGTTGCAAAATAATACTGCGGAATAGTTAATAGCGGTTCATGATTTTAATCTTGTTGTAAATTTTCAAAGTTTACCTTTTACCTGTTCAAATAATGTTTCTATAAAGTTATAATATATATGGATGGGGACTAACTTTAAAGTTTCATTTAATGTAGTAGTTAGAGTTGTTTTAATGTCTCCTTTCCTGTGTGTCCGTTAAATTAATTTTTTATTGTCAGTTAAAAAAAATTATTGAAAGGTAAGTTGAAAGGTAAGTTATTGGTATATCTAGCGTGGTTTTTAAAACAAGCTTATTATATATATATATATATATATATATATATATATATATATATATATATATATATATATATATATTCATAAACAAGACAAATTTTCTAATTTTTAAAACCATTTTATTAATAAAAAACAATCTTCAGTTAATAAAAAATATCTTCAGTTAAAATTAAATATTCAAATTTTGTTAAAATACCTTATTAAGGTGTTTAAAAAAACAAACAATACTAAATATAATTATTCTTGCACAAAATAATAATATAACTACAAAAATACAATAAAATCAATTAGAAAGTTTATCATGCCTTACAAAAGAAATAGGAAATAACAAAAGAATAGGTCAAAAAGATACGCAATATGTATAAAAAATTAGCAGCTAAACAGAAATTTGTACATCTGTTGAGCACGGCAATGTCTTTTTTTATCTGATTCAACTAAAAAAAGTCTGAATTTAATGGCTAAAAGATATTGCCGTTCAGCAAATGATAAATTAGTATTTACCTCACTAAAAATTTCTAAATTCTTTTCTTTTAAAGATCCTTATGCTCTAGAGTTCAAATCGTTCGTGGTGTATAAGTTCAAAAAGTATTTCATCAACTTGTTACTCTCACGTTTGGAGCAGGGAGGGGACTAAAATTTTGGGGCTTTTTTTGTTCCCAGGCTCCAATCATCGCAATTTTTTGCAAAGCATCCTTATTTGACTTAAGAATAAACATATAAATGTTTGGAGTTTGCTTCATGTCTGAATATTAAATATCTCGAAGACCAAAAAATGCTGGCGCCGCCAGCATTTTTTGGTCTTTTTTTTTGGTATATATTAGCCAATCCCATTTTTGGTATATATTAGCCAATCCCATTTTTGGTATATATTAGCCAATCCCATAATTTGTTTTCGACAACCAATTTTTATCCGGAGTGGCGTAGAGGTCATATTTATATGAAAATTTTAATTTTTTCTTGGTAGAAGTATTCGCGCCGATTGTTCGAAGTTACGTTTTTTATGATTTTTGACTAAATTTAGGGCAATTTCCAAGCATTGGCGCAAATAGATTCTGATGTCAAATCCAGTTAATTAGTTCAACAATGTTTTCTCTATATGTTTATGTACCAAAAAAACACTGCTTATTAATTTAAGAAATATGTTGAGCACTTACACTGTTTACTATCTTACACTGTTTACTATCTTACACTGTTTACTATCTTACACTGTTTACTATCTTACACTGTTTACTATCTTACTGTTTACTATCTTACACTGTTTACTATCTTACACTGTTTACTATCTTTCACTGTTTACTATCTTACACTGTTTACTATCTTACACTGTTTACTATCTTTCACTGTTTACTATCTTACACTGTTTACTATCTTACTGTTTACTATCTTACACTGTTTACTATCTTACACTGTTTACTATCTTTCACTGTTTACTATCTTACACTGTTTACTATCTTACACTGTTTAGGGTAGATAAATTAACACTTTAGCTACTGTAAAGTGATTTTTTGTTGGTCTTTAGGCTTTTTTCCAGTCATACAACAAACTTGAGATTTTTGCCTCATTTTGTTATCAAATGATGTTTTTTTTTCAAAGTACTGTTACTGGAACCTTGGATCGAACAAATTCAAATCCAAAATGGTTTCCTTGAAAAATTGGGTAAAGGACTTTCGATCTTTTGTTGTAAACTAAACTAAATAAAAACGTTTCAATGTGATTCAAAAATATATATATATACACATTTTTTGTGTGGTTATTTTAGATGCTCCAAGAAGACCTAATGGTCGCATCACAAAGCACCGCAGAAGAGCATTTGGAAGTTTATGCTTCCTTCATGTCGAAAAAAGCCTTGAGTAGACATTGAACCACAGATCAGTGAAGGATCCAGCATTTTTTGGTGTTTGACAGACGTGGCGCAAACTCGAAACATATGTTTATACTTATGTCAAATAATGATGCTTTGCAAAATATTGCGCTAATTGGAGGCTGGAAACTAAAAAAGCCCTAAAATTTCATCTCCCCTACCCCAAATGTGAGAGCAACAAGTTGGTAAAATAATTTTTTTGAAATTTCTAACTTCGTTTATATTCATTGATAAATTTTAAGGTTCATAGTAATATCTCTCAGAGTTCATAAATTATAACCATATAAAATTTAAACCCCCTTAGTTTGAGGAGGTTACAAATTTTATATAGTCATAATTTTTGAACCCTTAGAGATTGTAAAACAATACTTTAAATTTATCGATGAATATAAATTTAGTTAAGAATAGCAAAAAAATTATTTCATCAACTTGTTGCTTTCATGTTCTGAAGCAAATTTACTTCAGAATTCAGCATTTAAACGCTGCAAATGTGCAACAAATATTTATATACATATAAATTTTCAGCTTAAGACAAATATCTCAAAAAAATATGTAAAAAAATATTTTAAAATATGTAAAAAAAATTTTAAATGCACTTTTAAGGTTCAGAGTTTGCAGTTAGATATCGGATCAAAATCAATTTATTAGAACCATTCAATAACGAGAAAGCAGTCGCCGTAGCTAGCTCCTTGAATCCACTCATCTTCTTTTTTTAATGGTTTTTTAACAAGAACTCTTTATTTGAAGTAGCTTCTGCAGCTTTACTTCGCTCATCACACGCTCTACATTATCTTGAATAAATTTTACTGTTAGCACACTAAAATTGAATTTTTTATTACGAAATATTTTTCTTAAAACAAGAAATACGTTTCTTGTTTTAAAAAATAAAAATCCTACCCTGCAATTTATTTTTAATTAATTTAATTTCTTGCTTTGAGAAATAAATTTCTTAAACTATGCTTAAAAGATTTACGGTTTTGCTGTGAGTTCTGACGAGCTGTTAGCAACTTTGAAAGATTTTAAAAGTTTTGAAATTCATTGTACCCAAAAAGTCTCAGGGAGTCTCATCCGTATGAATTTTTTAAACTATGACTTAGAATATCAAAAACTAACCAGTAGTCTGATGAAATATACAACTCAAGACCTAATGGCTGGTCTTTATCAACAAAAACTGCTTTCAGTAGGATTTCAGCTTTGATTCTATCCGCTTTTACATCTTTTCGGATGTTTTCTCCCTTTGTTTTTGAATACAGAACTTTTAACCATTTTTATATTGTGATCTCGTTAAAAAGATGCTAACGCCTGCACCAAACACCTCTAAGGTTTTACCATGGTTTGAATTTCACCTCTACAGCAGGCTCAATATACATCTGCCAATAGTCTTATTGATCTTAAAAATGCAAGTTAAAAATAATGCAATGTATATAAAATAAGGTTCAAAATGATATTGCTAAATACTTATTGTATTTATTTTTGACATGATAAAATCAAAGTGGTATTATTATTGATTTCATTTTTATTATATTTCTACTGGTTTTAAGAAAATTCTGTCATTAGAAAAAAAATTGGCTTAGAGTTATTTCCTTTGTATTTTACATCTGCTTTTAAACCATTTTGAAAACCATAGTTTTTAAACAAATTTTTTACTTTATGACATAAATTATTCTTAAATAATAAGACTAAAATATCAAAACTTATGAAATTAAGTTTTACTTTAAAAAATGCTGAATCAGAAAAATCGCAGGTCAAAAACTGGGATTCCCTGGAGAAAGAAATTTAGTCAGCCATTTTATAAATCTCTTTGAGCATTTTATTACTCAGAATAAAAACCTGCCTGATTTTAGAGAAATGCAACTTGCTCCATATTTGTTAACTTTAACCTAATGGTCTGATTTTTTCCCCCAAGTTTACAATAACCTCTACACTTTTTGAAAGTCCATATGTAAATAATTTTAAAACTAGAAACTTATTCATTTTGTCTTTGCAAAAATATATTTTAATGTGAAGCAGTTTCATCTTTACCTTACTGTTTTTTAACCTTATATCGTTTTATGATATAAATAGTTTATTTCCCAGCTTAACAGTCTTATTTACGGCTACGGCTATATGAAGCTCTCCGATATGATGGCAGGAGGTTAACAAGAATAATGGTTGGCCAGGAAACTTAGCTAATCTTGTACAAACTCTTTCTAAATAGCCAGGGCTTGAAGTGGGTGAATTGTATGAGATAAAAAGCATCTAACAAATTTCTAATTGCTGTGTATTGGGCCTCAACGCTAACGTGTTTAAAAACCACGTTTTTTTAATTTCATAACAAATTTATGCGTTTTTTAAATACCACCAGTTAACAAAAATAATAGTAATAAAAATGCGCACAATCGGAGAAGATAAAAAAAACCCTCCATTACTTGTAATGACGTTATTACATAGTTAATGATTTGTAAATTTCTATTCGCGCCGATTGTTTGAAAATGCCCGTAAAAACTCAAAAAATGTAAAAATGTTAAACTTTAAAAGAGTGGCGCGAGTATAAATAGTCATCTAAAATAAAACTTAAAAAAATTTCATTATGAAAACAATACCTTGGAAATATTTTACGACACTCCACGTATTAAAATTAGTTCATGAGGGTCAAAATGGGATGGCCTTATATATATATATATATATATATATATATATATATATATATATATATATATATATATATATATATATATATATATATATATATATATATATATATATATATATTTATTTATATATTTAAATCTTCTTAAAGAACAGCTATAACAAAAACATTTTTATCTTATTTTAGACTACCTGTATATTTAAATATGAAGGGTGCAAGGGAAGAACAGGGGATGTCAGTTTTTCGCAAACTGAGGAAAATCAAATTTAATTTTCAAAGACTTCCCTTACCTTTTTGTTTGACAAGAAACAGTCTTGCCTGGATTTATTTTTTTAAATTAACCTTAGAATGAAAGAAAAAATGTACTAATTTCAATTTTTTGAACAAACTGTTGGTTTGCTATAGAATTTCGCAACCTTTATCTAAAATTGACGTTCCCGGTTTTTGAGTTGCAAAACGTATTTCTTTACTAAGGTTGCTAAGGTTACTAAGGTTGGCTTTTAGCAATTTAACCTGTAGTTCCTTTTCACAAGCCGCAACTTATTTTATACCAGCAGCCATTTGGTCCGAAGAAAATAATATTTTAAATGTCTTTAGGACGCACAGTGGGCCAGTAGGTGGACAAAATGGGAAAAATTTTAGTTGTCTAATCTTGAAAACCTATTTAATTTTAGTATCTACATATATTAGGAGAAATCTATTGATAATTTATTTATATTAAATCCCTTAGTTACCAGGACTCTAAGCATTTGAATATTGAGATAAAATTAAAAAATAAAAAAATTATAAATAAGTAATTAACGGTGACATCAACGTTGTGTTATATTTCAATTACATCTACGTTTTTGAAACAAAAAATTAGTACATGTTATTCTAGAGTATTTAGAGATAAGAAAAACCAATGTGTGAAATAAATTTGTCATAGCATATTATCTCAGTTATACTTTGAAAATCACAGATTAAAAAAAAAAATTTCTTAAGAAACTTATTTTTTGCCGCACAATAACTAATAATTACCACAATTTGCCATGTGTTGTCTTATATTTATTTGAGCTATATGATGCTTCAATCGAGTTTTAATTGATTGCTCGTCCCCTTAAATCCCTGTTCAGATTTTATGTATGTTTTAACTTGGTTGCTATGGTACTAAATTTTGCATAGCAACAACTCATTTTGACATTAACGTTGTTTAAACAGTATTTTACTTGCGCTAAATACACAATATTGGGGGTATGTATTAAAATGAGATTCAGAATTCTTATGAGGTTAACTTTTTTTGGTTACTATGGATACCTTACTTTGCATAACATAGCAACAACATATTTTCGGTAGTTGTTAGTAATTTAATTACTAACACTGACAGTAATTTAATTACTTTTAATTTTAATTACTAACACTTGTAGTAACTTAATTACTAACAAGTATTAGTAGTCCAGGCGGCATATATATTATAACATTTTACTTTTAAATACAAAATACTTGTTACAATAATTATTTAGATATGGTTTTGTTAAACTTAGACATTCATAGTTTTCTCCAAAAAAACAATCTTAGTATTTCAAAACAAAATATTACTGAAGATATATTAAAATTTATTCAGCCAAAATTTGCTGATTTTAAAGACGTTGATTTTAGACATGCTGTTCAACGATCTGTTTACTTGTATAAAAAAAAGTGGAAATCTGCAAACTATACTGTGAAAAATTTTGAAAAGAAGTTTGTGAACTGGCTTAATGAATATTTAATTGTCAGAAAAAAAGACAATGAACCAACTGCAAGTAGACGTGGTCGAAAACCAGTTGCATTTGATAATAGTTCTAATAAAACTAAAAAACGGCGTGTATCTTGTTTAATTGAATCTCATTCATCCAATGAATTATTTTTTGCTGCTAATAAAAAATTTAGAGATGAATCTGTTGTTATTGCTGCCAAGAATGTTTTAAATATATCAAATACAGATAAAGCAACTAAATATTCAGCAGACGAAGCACTGGCTTTACTAATTGATGCAAGTCTGACAAAAGCTTCCTATCAATTGATTAGAAGCGGAGCCTTGGAGAAAGAATATAACATCTACCCCACTTACAATGATGTCAGAGATGCAAAATATTATCCTGCAAACATAACAGTGGAGGACTATTCAGCTTCAGTTCCTTTAAAAGATTTAATGACTCATACTTTGCAAAGAATCTGTGCAGTTCAGGAACCTGTGCTAAGGCACTTGATATTGAACGACAAAGCAATAAAAACAATGACACTAACGTGTAAGGCTGGTTTTGATGGTGCTACTGGCCAAAGCATTTATAAACAAGTTTTATCAGAACCCGACATTAACAGAGATTTAAAGCGTGAAGAATCATTATTTATTACTTGTCTTGTCCCATTGGATTTGACTGGATTTAACAACAGCAACGAAAAGGTGCCTATTTGGAGAAATCAAAAGTTGTCCTCCACACCCTATTGTAGACCCATAAGATTTGCATACAAAATGGAATCCAAGGAATCTGTGATTGAAGAAGATCAGTTCATTAAAAGTGAGATAGAAAGCTTGGGTATAATTTTATTAGAGGTTTGCGGATCTTCTATTGAAGTGAATTGTATTATTGAACTTACGATGATTGATGGGAAGGTTCAAACAATATTATCTAAAAAAAATAACTCATACCAATGCTGTTCAGTGTGTGGTGTCTCTCCAAAAAATATGAATAGTCTTGATATCCTTAATATAGATTATACTAACAGAGAGTTCAAATATGGTCTTTCCAGTCTTCATGCATGGATTCGATTTTTTGAGATGTTATTGCACATTGCATATAAAAAAGAAACAAGAAAGTGGCAAGCAAGATCTAAAGAACACAAAGAAAAGGCATCTGTAGCTAAACAAAAGATTCAGACTGATTTTATGAACAAAATGGGACTTGTTGTTGATTTCCCTAAAAGTGGTGGTTCTGGAACAAGTAATGATGGCAATACCTCAAGGCGTGCTTTTGCAGCATATGAACAAGCAGCTGAAATTCTGGGTATTGACCAAAACCTTATATTCAGATTTTACATTATCTTGGTAACGCTCTCTTCAGGATATGAAATAGACTGCTTAAAGTTCAAGGATTATTGTTTTGACACTTTTAGACTATATGTGTCCCTTTATCCATGGTATTACATGGCTCAATCAGTTCACAAAGTATTGATACATGGACATGACATAATTAAAAGCCTTACATTACACATCGGACTTATGTCAGAGGAAGCTCAAGAGGCTAGAAATAAAGACTTTAAATCTTATCGCAAAAATTTCAGCCGAAAAACATCCAGAAAAGCAACAAATACTGATCTTATCAATAGACTCCTAGTTTCCAGAGATCCTGTTATTTCATCATTGCGTAAATCAACATCACACCAAACAAATCATAAAGCATTTCCTTCAGATTTTTTACAATTACTTAAACAATCTTCAAACGATATTATTGTTTTATAATTTTTTGATGTAATTTAAAATTGATAACGTTTTCTTGCACTATTTTTTGCTTTTATTATTCCTAAAACATTATTTACCTAAATACTCAATTTTTATTCAATGTAGGTGGGTCAAAAATCCGATAAGATATTCAAATATCAATTTACCACTTTGTAACTAAGGAAAGTATCCGGTAACTAAGCAATATAAGTATCCATAACAACTAAATTTAAAAAATTATCACTTTTGTAAGAAGTGTGATCTCATATTGGTACTCATGCCAAATTTAGTGAATATAGCACTTATAAAATATCTGCAGATAACAAAAGTAGGTTGTTGCTAAGCAAAATAAAGGTATCCATAGCAACGAAATAAAAAAATATTACCTTCATAAAAAGCGCAGACATCATATTAGTACTCATACTAATTTTAGTGAATATAGCTCTAATATTAAATTAGTTATGAATTTTGTCCAGTAAAAGTGCATTCGGCCAGAATGCACTTTTACTGTGGGACTTTTACTGTGGCCCACTGTGGGACGTGGTGATCTTTAAACGAACAAAATACGTGTTTTGCAGATTAAATTCCCGCTGAAATCGATTAATTAATTATCATTTTAATGTTAAAAATTAATATTATCCCGCTCGGATAATAATAATTTTTATTTTATCAAACATAAAGAAAAGTCCATTATATATGTAATTAAAAAGCAAGTCAACATAAACAAATATAAAGAAACCAAATAATATAAATAATAAGCAAATGATAATATCCTTAAAAAAAAATACATTGTCAAAAATGGATAAACTAGTTTAAATTTCAAAACTCAACTTCCTTTTCTTCATCTAAGTCAGAGTAGTCATTCACAGAAGGCGATTGATCCTCTCTTTGATATGGAAGATAGTCGTAAAATTTTTGTGTATCTTGCTTTCAAAAATGTTTGAGATGCTGTAAATTGCCCGTTTCAGCTCTCTAAAAAGTATTTTATCTGGATGGTTTTTAGAGATTACAACTTGTTGAAGTGCCTTGGTTTTACTTGGGGAAGTGGTAAAAAAAAAAGGTTTAATGTGTTTTTCAAGATGAGTGACTTCTGAAGACAATATTCCAGTAAAGTAGTACAGCAATATTGATGTAACATCATAAAAACCTTTTTCACTGTCTCATTATAGGAAAAAAGGAAAACCTCATTAGCTCCAAGGTTATGTATGTTAAAAGTGTGTATGTATGTGTGTATGTGTATATATATATGTGTGTGTATGTATATGTATTTGTATGTTTTTAAACAGTTAAATTATTAATTATGGCAATGACGGAAACAAAATATTTTGAAATTTTTGATCAAGAAAACACTCTTCTTTTGAACAATAACAACGACCCGGACAAAATTTTTTTTGAAAACAACTCATTTAAGTCTAATTACTATAGTATCGAAGAATTATCTTGTTTTATAAATGCGTCACAAAATACATTTTCAGCGCTGACATTAAATATACGCTGCATGAGTAAAAACTTTAAAAATTTTAAAGATATGCTAAAGACATAAGTCACGAATTTACGGTAATATGCCTTTTAGAAACATGGTGCAAAGACGAAAATACCATAAACTCAAGTTTTCAATCACAAGGATATAAAGCTCTCCATCAAACTCGTAGTAGAGGTACTGGCGGAGGAATAGGTTTCTACATACATAATACAATACACTTTAAAAAAAGTAGAAAGCCACAGCATACTGAACGCAAACTGTGAACTTTTCACGGTTGAATTAACAAACCGAAGTAAAGCAAATGCGTATATAACTGGCTTATATAGACCACCAGATGGCTATATAAAATCTTTTAAAAAACATATAATTCAGTACCTAAAACTGGCTAAAAATAAGCACTTATATATAATGGGAGATACCAATTTGGATCTTTTAAAAATAAAAACTAATAGCAATGTCAAATGCTTTTTAAATAATCTCTTACAGCACAGCATAGTACCCTCATCGATAGTACCCTCAACCGCTACCCTCATCGATAACATATTTACAAATAACACTATAAAATTTAACATTCAAAGCGGAATAATAAAATCTGACGTAAGTGACCAATTTCCAATATTTTTTCTACTAAACAATTTCAACAACAAAAAAGAAAACAAAACAATGATTATAACAAAAAGGCAAGTAAATCTAAAAATATAACAAAGTTCCGAAGCAACTTATCAATGGAAAACTGGAATTAGGTTGTTAATTGCAAAGATACTAACACAGCTTACGATATTTTAAAATTCACTATTACAAGTTTGTACGAAAAACCGTTTCCGAAGCTTGAACAGTTAACTAAACTCAAAAACTTTAAAAGTCCTTGGATGACAAAAGGTCTTATTAAATCTTCAAAAAAAAAAAAAAACTTTATGAAAAGTTTTAAAAAAAAAAAGCTTATAAAAACGATAAAATATATAAACAATACAAAAATCTATTTGAAAAATTAAAAAAGCATTAAAAAAAAAAATATATTATTGCAATTTATTAGAAAATTTTTTGCGGTAACACCAAAAAAACATGGGGCGTAATTAAAGAGGTAACAAGAAAAAAAAAAGATGCCACCAAAGTGTTCCCGTAATACAGTAGCCATTAAGGCAATAGATATTGCAGAGAAATTTAATAATTATTTCATAAAAATTGGGGAAAAACTAGCTAATAAAAAAAATAACTCCTGGAAAAAAATGTTATAAATTGTATTTAGAAAAAAAAGTCAGTTATGAGCTTGATATAATTCCGGATGAGCTTAAAAATGCATTTAATACCTTACAATAAAACAAAAGTCCAGGTCTAGATGACATTTGCGTGAACGTTGTAAAAAATGTCAACGATATTATTGAAAATCCCCTTCTGCATATCTGCAATCTGTTTTTAAAAAATGGGGTATTCCCTGATCAGCTAAAGCTAGCAAAAGTTGTTCCTATATTTAAAAGCGGAGATGATTCTATAGCTTCTAACTACAGGCCTATTTCTATTTTACCATGCATTTCAAAAATATTAGAGCGCATAACGCACAATAGACTTACAACTACCTGGTAAACCACCACCTGCTAAATAATAACCAATATGGTTTTCAAAAACACCTTTCAACAGAACACGCTGTATCCAAACTTGTCAACGAAATTTTAAATGGGTTTGACAACAATAAATACACTCTTGGGGATTTTCTCGATCTTTCAAAAGCGTTTGACACAGTTGACCATGATATTCTTCTTTATAAACTGTATAATTATGGAATAAGAAATAACAATTTAAAATGGTTTTGCTTATACCTTAAAAATTGGAAACAATCTTTATCATATGATAACACTGTAATACGACTTAAAAATATTACTTGTGGGGTCCCACAAGGATCAATTCTTGGTCCATTGTTGTTCCTCGTTTACACTAACGATATCTACTTATCTTCTAACATACTTAACTTTGTCCTTTTTGCTGATGATACGCAAGTATTCTTTAGCCACACAAAATTAGTCTATTATTTAACACTGTTAATCAAGAACTTGAGAACCTGAACGAATCTTTAAATGTCGAAAAAAGTAAATATATTCTTTTTACAAAATTATCAAAATCTGAAACCCTCCCCTTAAAACTGATTTATTAATTGATAAAACAAAACTTAAACGAGAATACTCAATCAAGTTTTTAGGCGTAATTCTTGATGAACATATTAGCTGGAGTAATCATATCAAAGTAATAGAAAATAAAATATCTAAAATTGTTGGTATTATGTATAAAACAAAACATCTCCTGAACACAAATTGTTTAAAAAATGTTTATTTTGCACCTATTCACAGCTACATCAGCTACTGCAACGTTATCTGGGCAAGTACTTATCCTTCAAAGTTAAAAACAATCTACAAAATACAAAAACGAGCAAGTCGCTTGATATTAAATGCATATAAATAAGCTAGTGCCAGACCACTACTAAGAGAAATTGGAGTGCCTAATGTCTATGAAATAAATATTCTTAATATACTTATTTTTATATTTAAGTTTAAAAATGGTATGCTACCAAGCATTTTCCAAACTTACTTTTTTTCTTTAAACCACAAATACGAAACTCTATACTCAATAAATAATTTTTTTATACCAAAAACATTATTTAAACAAGCTGATTTTTCGATATCTTGCCAAGGGCCGCGGTTATGGAACTTTGTTTTAACGAGTAATATAAAAACTTTAACTTCAACTCAACATTTTAAACATGCAACAAAACAACACTTATTTGATTTTGATACAAAGCAATTACTATCCTTTTATTAAAAATTTTGATAATCTTAATTATTTAATATCTAATAAATTGACGCAACGTGTTATAACGTATTATAATAATAACGCAATTTGTAAATGCAATATTTATTATATCTTACGCAATTTGTAGATGGAATATAAAACAGAATTATTTGGTTTTGTATGTATATATGAACGGACATATATTTGTAGGTGTGTGCGTGTGCGTGTGCGTGTGTGTGTGTGTGTGTGTGTGTGTGTGTGTGTGTGTGTGTGTGTGTGTGTGTGTGTGTGTGTGTGCGTGCGTGTATAATAAAAATAAAAGTAGAATAAAATAGAGAATTAAAAAAATTATTATTATAAAAAATAAATAATTTTTTTTTTTTTCTGCAAATAGTAAATTGATTGTTAAATCAGTTTTCTCTATAGTTTCTTTTTTCCTTTTTCATTTTTATCGTCTGATTTTTTTAGTTATATTAACGGGGCTGGATGATAAGACCATGTCTTCTGCCGGCTCCGGTCGAAACTTTAATGTTATATTTTTATGTTGTAAAAACATTGTAAAAGCTTTTTTTTTTAATGACGAAATTAAATAAATAAATAAAAAGCGTACAGAGAAAATTTTCTTCTCTTATATATGTCATTGGTTGTAATATTAGGACAAACATCCAACATTGCTTTCAGTTGTTCAGTTATTGCTTATCAGTACACTTTTTAAAAAGTAAAAAGAGAAGTAATTAAACAGATGTAGGTTTATGATTACAAGGGGAGATAAAATTTATACATAAATTCAAACATGAAATTAAAATTTATTAATGTTTAAGTCTTATAACTCGTTATAAATTTGATATTTATTAGAGTAGTATTACTTAGATCAAAATCATGAGAAAAAAATGGCTCGAAAATAACAAATCCAGATTTATATCAAAAATGTGGAATTATATCGAAAATTTCAAGAAAGGAAATAAATCGAAAATTTAGATAAAAAATTATTTCGAAAAAGACAAATCATTACTTATATCGAAACATGCAAATCTGGAATTATATCGAAAAAAATTTAAAACTTCAAAAAAAAAATTTAAATTCCAATTGTAAAAATTATCTTAAAATTATTTGAAGAAAAAAATATAAATGGAATTATTCACTGAAAAGGCCTTACAACAGTTGCAATTGGCGCACGACAAGAAGAACTATAGATGGTTCTGCTTGCTTATTTTAGGCATGACAAGCAAAACAGAAAATGCTTGCAAGGCAAAATCAAAGCATTTCTGGCATTGATCATAAAAACACCACATCTCGGAGAAGATTGATTTTCTTCAGGTAAACTAGTATTTTCAAGTTCCTCAAACTTGTTTTTTTCATATTGCCAGTAAAAGAAAAGAGTAAGGCAAATTGGAATAGAATGAAAAAAAAAAAGCAAAATATGAAAAACGCCGTAGCATTTCTTACCATGTTTTGAAATTTTGAAAGGTGTAAAATATGGTCAAAAGATTACGCTCAGTAGACCAATTGCCCAATCAGAGTCATTCTATATACAACCGGATCTTTTAAATTGTTGGATAATCTTGTTGATCTTGCCGGACAGGTTAGTTGTTTGCCAGGAGTTATTGCTCATGCAGTGTATTCAAAGATGTACTGTTGCAAAAGACGGATAAACTGCCAAAACCCTCGATGACGGTCACCCATATTAGCTTTGAGGGATCAATCCAATGTTTCAGCATTATTCTTGGTTTTATGGTCAAGTTGATAAACACTGAAGCTTTTAGACGTGATGAGATTGAGCCAGAATCTCTTGAAATATTTTTTGAAAGAAATAAGTTTTATTTTCACTTCTCCATTGATTTCGGCAAGTTCCATAACGTGATTCCCAGGGTCCTTGACTCTTGTCAGCAGGAAGTAGACTTAGACACATTACCGTAGCGTGGGGTAATCGAGCACCATTTTAATAGCTTTTTTCAAAATAAAAATAAACTTGTAGACAATTTTAAAAAGTGAGATATGTTATTTTAGCACTACATTAAATCTTTCATAGAGGTACGTTGGATTTAAGAAAAAATATAAAGCGAAGAATTTATGTTAAAAAATATACGGGTGCGCATTTACCCCACGATTTGGGGTAAACGAGCACCTATTTATTTTTTTGATAAAGTTATCGAGTTTATATATAGAGGTGTGTCTATATATATATATATATATATATATATATATATATATATATATATATATATATATATATATATATATACATATTTAAAAAAAATAAGATTTAAAAATTTGTAGACATTCTATTTTGGGGGATCTTTGGGACCCAGGCCACGGCCTAGTTTCGCCTATTGGTTTTTTTATTTATGGTTTTATTTGGTATTAGCTTTTTGGTTAATTCGGCTCTGTATGTATATTTATCAAATATGTATGTGTGTAAGAATATATACATATATATATTAGAATGTATATATATATATATATATATATATATATATATATATATATATATATATATATATATATATATATATATATATATATATATATATGAAGAGGAAAACCGGTGATGCCACAGTTTTTTCATTTTAAGAAAACAAAAAAAGATAGTTTGAAGAAGCTATTCTTAGTTTTATAATTTCTTTTTAGGTTTTAAATTTAATATTATATATATATATATATATATATATATATATATATATATATATATATATATATATATATATATATATATATATATATATATATACATACATTCACTTCACAAAAATTTTTGTTAAATGATTTTCTACTAATATACAGCTATGCTCAAATGTATGGAGCACCCCTATATTTTATTTAAAATTCAAAAGTAATGAACAAATAGTAAATGTGAATGTGTTTATTTGATACAAATTATTTCAATTCAACAATATTATTTAATATAATTAATATTTTGTAGCACCTCCCTTTGCCTTGATCACCGCACGTAGTCTTTTGGGCATGCTGTCCACAAGATCCTTACATACATTCGCTGGTATTTTTTCCCATTCATCCAGAATTTTCGCTTTAAATTCTTCTTTGGATTTACATCTGTAAATTGACAACTTCCTCTTCAAAATAGACCACAAATTTTCTATGGGTGACAAATCTGGAGACTGGGGGGGCCACGTAATGAGGGGAACTTCATTTGTTGAAAACCAGTCCAAAGTTTTTTTTGCCTTGTGGCAAGGAGCGTTATCTTGTTGAAAATAATATTGAGGGACATCTTCGTCAAATAATTTCAATATTGATGGCTCCAAAACTTCATTTAGCATGGTAATGTAGCGCTCTGCATTCATCCTACCCTCACATAAAAATATTTCACCTACGCCACTGGAGGCCATGCAACCCCAGATCATTGTGCCACCACCGCCAAATTTGACTGTAGGGATGATACATTCCGGCTCAAATGCTTCGCCTGGTCGTCGTCTTACAAAGGTGCCTCCAGGTTGCCCGAAAATCTAGGTCAAAAAAGTAAAGGAATACAAATTTGATATTATAAATTTCAACATGTAAAATTTCAGGTACTTAAAGGAATAATTTCGAAATGATATTTTATTTTTATTTTTTGGTTACACCGTAAGTCATAATGATGCCTTACCTCTATATTTGATTCGTCTGACCAAATAATTTTGGCCCAATCTTCTGATGACCAATTTTGGTGCTGTTTAGCCCATTCTAAACGAAGTTTCTTATGGTGCTCAGTCAGCAATGGTTTTCGGCGAGCCCTTCTTCCATGTAAATTACCTTCTTTTAAGTATCTTCTAACACTTGGAGCAGAAATTTGAATTTTTCTGTGCTCCCACAGATCGCTAACCAAGTCTTTAGAAGATTTGGTCCGATTTCGAAGTGAAATCCTGTTGAGGAAACGATGGTTTCTAGGAGAAAGTATACGTTTTCTTCCCGTTTTTGGTCTATTTTCGTATGAACCAGTTTCACTAAATCTATTTATAGCATTTTGCACTGCTTTTCTTGAGCATTTCATAATTTTTGAAATTTCCACTTGGGAATGTCCTTGTTTATGGAGTATCACAATTTGGCTTCTTTCACTCACAGAAAGTTCGCGTGTTTTACTCATAATGAAAATAAATAAAGAACGATAAAAAAAATCACTACTTTTAAACAATAGATAATGAGCGGCTGACAATAGTTACGTTTAAGATAAGAATGAAATGAATATCTTAATTCGACAGAATTTATACTAAGTGAGTATGTAGACAAGTTAAGACAAGTCTAATCATGCCCAGACAAGCAAATTCAACATGCATTAAATGATTTACTAATGCTCAAACGTAAAAAACAAATAAAATACCATTTAAAAAAAAATTCATCATGTATATCTCATTTTTTAAACACAAATATATTTAAACAAATAGGTGCTCCATACATTTGAGCATAGCTGTATATATATATATATATATATATATATATATATATATATATATATATATATATATATATATATATATATATATATATATATATATATATATATATATATATATATATATATATATATGAATATATATAATATACAAATGAAAAATCCTTGATAAATATATAATTCATTTGAACTAAGATAACAATATATAAAAAACATATAAATATATGAAAGACACTAATAAAATATTAACGCATATACAAGTCACCAATAGTTTCTTTCAAAAAAGATATGTTGCTTTTTTCATAGAGGGGACACGGAAGATGTTTTATGATTGATTTTCTTTCTGTTGCAAAGTAATCAGGAATTTGTGGTTCTTTAAAGGAGATGATTCTTGGGTTTGTAGTATCAAAATCTCGTCTAAAGTATTTAATATTCCAATTTTGCTTGTTTTTGATGGAAAAGCGAATCTTCAAGGTCATAATCATTATATAAATCACTTTTTTCAGTAAATAAATCTTTTTTTCTTAACGTTTCACTTTTTTCTTTCTGTATACCATCAGATTTCTTATCAGAAACTTCTTCTAGGTCAATATACATCTTGGAGCTAGAAGGTATATCATAATCAATCATTTCTTTAAAGGTATTCAAATTTAATTTTGAATTTCTTTCTTGTCTTTCTATATTTAAGAATTCATTAAGTTGAGTATTCTTTATTTTGATTAGCTTGTGTTTTGATTGGAATTTAGAAGCAGAAAAATCTGTTGCAACATCTTTTAGTGAAACACTTTTTCCTGGTGAAACCTTAACTTTTTTCCCACGCATTACTGCTACAGGCTTTTTAGCAAAAGCTTGTCGAAGTTCTGCAAGACGTTCAAAAACTAATGGGGATACTAAGTTCTGAGAAGATTTAGATATGTCTGTCCTTAAAATCTTTTCAATAATTTTTTTTTCTGTTTAGTGGGTAGATACCAGATGTTTTGAACCCATTTACAGCAAACTCTTGTATGTGATTCATATTAGTCAAGAGATTAAGGAGCAATCTTGGAAAAACATTTTTTGGTAGAGATGTATGAAATCTTCCTTCACCAATTTTCCATTCAGTAATTATTTTTCTCCATGTTGATTTCATTGGTCCATAAACTGCAAGGTCAAGAGGCTGTAGCAAATGCGTACTATTAGGAGGTAAGAAGACCATTCTAATGTTGTTAGTTTCACAAATTTCGATAACATCAATAGACAAATGGCATGCTAAATTATCACCAATAAGTAGTTTTGGTGTGTTGTTGTCAACATGTCTGAAGTAAGGTACTACTAATGTTTGCATCCAATCTTTAAAACAGTTGCCATCAAACCAACCAGATTTTGTACAGTTATAGTGTGCACCAATTGGACCTCCAAGTATTCAAGTGTCCATTAGACGCTCAGCTTTATACACTGTATATTGAGGAAGAAAAATATCATCAGCAGTACATGCAAACATTATAAACACTGATGACTTTGATGTATTTATAACTCTTTCAGCATGTTTAGTACCTTTCCGAAATATAATTTCTTTTGACTTTAGGTCATCAGAAAGATTAGTTTCATCATAGTTTATTATGTTTTGTGGTTGAATATTTTTTATTGTTTCTTTTAAGTTGTTAAAAAATCTATTAACAAAGTCACATGAAATTGCAGCACGCTTTCTACAAATATTTTGACATGCTCGATAAGACAAAACACTTTTATGCCGCTCTAAAAATGACCTAACCCAATCATCACCAGGCAAATTTTCATTAAAAAATGGGCAGTTTCTTACAGATTTGTTAAGAAAACTTTGTACAAATAATTTGAGGTCTATTTTATCAAATGCATAGCCAAAATCACTAAAAATTGCAATGTATTGTGCAATTGACGTCTCCTCGTCTGGTTGCAATGAACTCTTTCGACCAACCACACTACTTTTGCGTAAACCACTAATAAGACACCTTAAAGTTCTGTGTGGTATGTTTAGTAGCCTTGCTACACGTTTACAAGGTTCTCCATCATTAACAAGTTGGATAGCTCTGTTAAGTTCACTATCAGTGTAAGTTTTGGACTGTTTTTGAGTTGATTTTATATAGTTTCTCACCATTTCCACAAATCTGTTATAAAAAAGTGAAAAATATGAGCTAAAAACTCAAATTATTTGTATCTTTAAGTATTAATTTTATTATTAAAAATATTATAAGAATAAAAACCAGTATTTTCAAAAGGTGCTCATCTACCCCATATAAAAGTGTTCAATTACCCCACCTTACTTTAAACACATATATTTTATGAACAATTTATTTATAAGACTTGAAAACTTATACGAGTTTACTGCAATATATGAATGGTATACTAAAAAAAAATTCAAAATTCTAAGAAAGTTTTAACTACAAATGCTTACCCTTAGTGTTTCCAGTTAATAGTTTTTACGGCATTCTATGAATCTACACCGTGATATAATTAACTTGTTATTGGTTATTTATTTCCTTCCATAAGAACTGTATTTAACAACTTATACTTTCTTAAAGTTACTTTATGTATTTTTAGCTTGAAAATGAACTAAGCATTATTAATAAATGTTTTACTTGTCTTTTAAAATTAATATGTTAACGGGTGCGCGATTACCCCGTAAAGTGCTCGATTACCCCACGCTAGGGTACTTTTCGACAAGGGATAAATGCAAATAATCTCTTTGTAGCCCAAGTGATCCAAGCCGCCGCGTAATTATATTTTCAAAATGGAATTTGAAAAATGTTTTAAATATATTTTTATTTCTCTCTCTCTCACACACACTCTCTCCCTTGCACAGAAAAGCACAATAATTTCCGTTTCTTCTTTCTTTTACTCGTATGACAAAGGTATCGTTCTCGCACACACAAATAGATTTCACAATCTCCCTTGCAAAAGAAAACGTTTAAAATACATGCATGCATTAAATTTGCTTTTCCTCCACGTGACTTTCAGTGCAATTTAAAGGCCTCTTTCGAAGTCAGACATGACCTTTGATGGTTTGAATCCCAAAATCTCCTGAATTTTAATAAAGACAAATCTATAAAGAGTTTCAAACTTCAATGTCATCAGAGCAACAATGACTGGAATAGATATGCAAAATAAATGTGGATCACTAGAACCGAAGTGAGTTTGATCTTTTTCAGGAATAGGATCTTCTAGAGCTGGTGAGTACTCCACAGAGATAATCAGTAGTTGGTACCAATTCTCCACCTCAATTCGAAATGTCATGCTAAAATTAAATTTTTGCATTTAAATGAGTCAAGTACAACTTTCGCTATTTAATTTTGTTGTAACTAGTATTTTTGTCATACATCTACAATATTTCAAACAACCTATATCACTTAAGATGCACTTTGTAGGTTTTGTCTCTAGTGTAACCAAAATCGCCGGACCAAAGCACTTTAGTATTTCTCTTCTTGCCTTCAATTCAGTAAAATTTATTTTGAAATTTTAATTTTCAATTACAATTGCGCATAACTCACGAAATAAACTTAAGTTAAATTAATGAACTTTTGAAATACATAAGTTTTTAACACGCATCATTTAAAAACAAGAAATGCTAACTGCTTAAAACTATTATTTTTATAAATAATAACTAAAACATTTAGAACTTCTACAAGTTAAATTTTATAAAAGAAATGTTAACGCTGCTTTATTTATTTGTTTTTCGATACAATTACCTTTTTCATGAATTAGATTCATATCTTTTACCGCATTTCAATTCCAATCCAAAATTGCAAATTTCAATTAGGAATATTTTCGATTTCGCGATGAACCAATTCAATACAAATTACATAAGTAAGTTTTCGGCTTTAATTACTTCGATATTATTCCCTTTTTTGATCAATTTTATTTCGATACAAGTATGTCTTCCGCTTTATCATTAAATATTGAGAAATATTGATAACGTCAGTAAAAAGCGATTTTTCAAAATACTTCAAAATTTTTTAAAAATAAGTTTTAAACGTTTTAATAAATAAGTTTTGCTAAGTTTTTTTTTGTAGAACTTTGTTCGGTACGTTCTTCACATGCGCGTCACGTAATATATTATATTATTGTATATATATAACAACATTGTATATAAAATATAACTAATAGCAACAATTACTTTTAGTTGTAATAATAAGCAGTAATAGTATTTATAGTTAATAATTACTAATAATAACATAGAAAATTATTGCTAACAATATAATAGATTTTGTACAAATTTTAAAATGTTTTTATATATAAAATAATTTTAAAATGTTTTTTTTTTCTTCCAGTTCAGGTACCTGAGAAAAATCTTATCAATGCTTGATTGTCGTTTTGGATAAAATATTTACCAAGATAAATCAATATGTATATGGCCGGAACAAGGGGGTGCATGGGGATTTAACTTTTGAAGTCAATCAACGAATTTAGACCTTTTTTAATTAGCCGGCGTATATTAGAAACCAATTAACTTTTTTTCGTCAACAAATATCCTCTCGACACACGCCTAATCGTGTGTGCAATTAGCAAAACCTATTTAGAGTTAAACAACGATAAAGTCCGTTATAGTTCCACAAGGTTGTGTCATGTGAGATGGAAAATACGTAGTCAACTCATCGAACACCTGGTAAGGAAATAAAAAAATATACCAAATGTTACTTTAAGAAAAAAAAAAACTTTATATGTTAAAACTTATTATTAAGATAAATAAAATATTAATCAATTGCTAAGAATCTATTTAAAAAAATTAACTCAACCTTGGTTCTAGCTTCATATGTTTCCGAAGGGCCGTCTTAAAAAGAAAAAAACTTAATTAAATTATGTTTATACAATAAATTAATGCTATATATTGTAAGCAAATCTAAATTTTTATTGATTAACATTGATATTGAGTAACCATTATCAATATTAATCAATAAAATACTTGCATTGTGCAACCCTCGGAATTAGGGTTGGCATTCGGCAATGCCGACCTGAAAGTGTTTGAGGTCACCAAAAAATTGCCGACTTCATTTCTATGTTTTTTGGTAACCTCTTTATGTCAAACTTTTTTTGCCGACATAATACCGACCTCAAACAGTTTGAGATCGGCAATTTATTGCCGACCTTATTTTTACTAATTCCGAGGGATTATGTATATACTTGCATTAGTATTAGGAAGCATTTTCAAACTATAATTTTTAAAACTATTAAACTATAACATTTTAACAAAAACAACAAGAAACATTTGTTATATAAAACACAAGGAAGTTAAAATTTGTTAAATACTTGTGAAAAATGCTGTAGTAAAACACATGATTTGATGTTTTTAAGAGAGTGCTAAATAACGTCAAAAATGCAACACAGGAATAGAATTAAATGCATTTACTGACTGTTGACATTTAATATTAAAATAACATCGAAATTGCCATTAATAATATCGAATAAAATCGAAAATATGATTACTGGAATGTTGTAAATAAACACTATATAAAATGTTCGAATTAATAAGTTGGAATTGCGCAATTCAAGTTGTTGCGCAATTCAACAATTCAAGTTGTTGAATTGCGCAATTCAAGTTGTTGCGCAATTCAACAACTTGAATTGCGCAAATCAAGTTGTTGATTGATTGATGCAATCATGTAAGCACACATCAACTAAAGTAGGAATAAGCTTAAATGTCTAGGCATCAAACAAATGTTTTGAGCGGAGCATGGTAATGAACTTTTTAAGGTCCTGTTTTTATATGTTAAGTTAAATAAAAGTTTTTACTTTTTCGATACTATTGTAGCAATCACTCTTTTTAACATTATTAAAGTAACACGATTTATAAAGGAACTAAAAGATTTAGCTTTGCTCAAATATTTAGCATAATTAAGTTAGTTAAAGATTAATATATCTAATCAAATTGTAAATATGTAAAAATAATGTATAGTTCTTAATAAATCTATTACTACCGCATTAGTTACATTATCGATTTTTTGTAAAAATAATGTATAGTTCTTAATAAATCTATTACTACCGCATTACTTACATTATCGATTATTTTTTATCAAAATGCACTATATATAATTGTGTTTACCTTGTTAGAAAATTGTCAAAACCTAAATTACCTGAATTACTACGACTCGAAGATAATACTGGTGTTTGCGAAAATAACACAGAAGTTAGTGACTCAAACTAAATTTAAAAATTAAGAGCAAAAAATACAACAATTAAGACGTTAAAAGCAGCAAATAACGCTTACAAAAAACCATACCATCTCTCTTTCACAATCATTTGAATGATCAATTACTAATGAAACTTCTTCCTGCAACAAAAAAAAAACAAAAACAAACCACGTGCTGGAATTTTAAACATTTAAAAAAAAAAAAAAAACATAAATGACTTCACTTGTAAGTATGAAAGCGCATGTATTTGATCTATTTCTGACATCTCCATAAATCTATAGAAAAATATGAAATATTTTTAGAAGCGGTTACAGGGGCATGTCTTAAGGATGTCTGCTATATCGTGGGATAATTATTGAAAAATTACATATATATATATAGTATATAATATATATAATATATATGTAGTAAAAATAGCATATATAATATATATATATAGTATATATAATATATATATATATATATATATATATATATATATATATATATATATATATATATATATATATATATATATATATATATATATATGTATAACATATATATACCCCCAATTTCATTACACAAGATTATGTATCTTACTACTAACTTATATTTTGAATCATAAATAAGGAAAGAAAAAGTTTCCAATATAAACTTTAACTCAGTGTTATTGGATCATCAATCACTTGTAACAAAAAACTACAATATCTATATCCAGATTTTGGAATTATTAAGAAAAATTATATAACCAAATTGTTTTTACTTTTTTGGTGGTAAAGGGTTTTTAAATGATTTTTCTGCCCATTTTCAACTAAATAGTTATGATTTTTTAAGTTCGAAAAAAACATTGGTCGAAGCTTTTAACTTATGTGAATTCCAATGGCTGGATTTATTCATTGTTTTTATAAAATCTCTGATTTTTCTTCGGTAATTATGAATTATGAAATCATATTATCGATACTTTTTAAAAGCTCTATTTAATAATTATATTGGTTTAACCATGCAACCTATGCTACTGCTTCTCTACTGAATTTAATAATTTTTATTATTTCTATTATATGCTTTTTTGTGGCTTTGCGTATAACAAGAAATATTTTTGATACAGCTTTTTCATTTACTAAGTTATTGCAGACAAGTAGTAATTATATTTTTTATTGATTTAAATCTCATTCAGGCATTAAAAGATGTTGTCTTTTCACTATATATATATATATATATATATATATATATATATATATATATATATATATATATATATATATTTCTATTTATATATATATTTATATATATATATATATATATATACACACACACACACACGCAGTGAACGCTTTATATAAGCAACTCATTTGAACCAATTTCAATAAAAAGTTTCTTATTGAGAAAAGTTGCTTATAGGGAAAAAAGGAGTATAAAAATACTTACCATTATTTCTTTTACAAACTTACAGTTTGAAAATAAGTAAAATACTTCTACTTAGTTCTTTTACTAAACTGTATAGAATAAAATAAATTCCGTTTTATTTTGCAAAAGAAAACATTTTATTATTATTATCATATAAGGGTAGTTAATTATTTTATTAAAAAAATAAATAAATTAAACAATCAAATTTTAATAAATATTTGGTTTAGTACAGCACTATTTCCCAAAACAAACAAAAACAATAATATATATTTGTTCATAATACTTTTTCTCTTATTTTTAGCAACAAAAGAACCTTTTTGCAGGGTAAGTCATTTTCTTTTGCGCATTCTATCACCAAATTAAAAGAATTTGTAACATCATTGATGCTTTTATTGAAGTCATCCAACATTTTTTCATTTTCTTCAACAGGAGTAGTTTCACTTTCTACTTCAGGATTTTTTTTAAGGTTAAATGGATGATTTGCTTTGCTTGTTCCACTTGCCCACTCCATAATTTCAGTATCTGCTAAATTACGATAATTAAATATCGAATTATACAATCTTGCCAAGGTATATTTTCTTCTTCTGAAAAGTGATCGGAGGAATATTGTATTGAATTTCATCACTTGATGAAAAAAGATGTTTAAATGAATTTTGTATAACTGACACAGGACTTTCATATCATGCCTGCACCACTAAATAAATAACACTTTTCAAATTTATATTTTTCAGTACTGAAACTATTCCATCTTCTGCACCTAAGACTACAAGACATCCAAGTAGATGTTTGCGATAGCATTGTTTTAGTAACTTTAGCACATCTTTGATCTAGTGATTGCAATAATGGTGTGTTATTATTATGTGTTATTAGGGGGAAAAAACAAAACTTTGAAATTCGGATTACCAGTAAAATTATTCTCAGACCCATGGCAAGTTGCACTATCTACTAAGAGAAGAGCTTTTACGAGAAGGTTTTTAGTTTTCAAGTGTCGAGTTACTGAAGGTATGAATATATTATTATACTAGTCATTAAAAAGTGTATAAGTTTGCCAAGCATTTTTGGATGATTTGTAATATACTGGCAAATTTATATTTTAGAAGCAACAAGGAGATTTTGATTTCCCTCTCATCATTAAATCTAATTTATGCATACCTGTAGCATTTACGCGTGGCATAATTGTTACTCTTTCCTTCATTGCTTTTCTTTCAGCAGTGGATTTTTCAAAAAATTTGTAACAGTTTTATTGGGCAAGCTTTTATAGACGAGATCAGTTTTGTCACAATCATATATTTGTTTAGACAAAAAGCCATTTTCAGCAATGTAATTTTAAAATTTATTTTTAAATGAATTAGCTAGCTCCACATTGCAAGACATACTCTCTCCACAAACAAACAAAATCTGTAAACTGTGGCATTTTTTAAATTTTGTTAACCATCCATCACTTGCAAAAAAATGTTTCAGGTCCATTATTTAATCTATTTACTTTGAGTGCTTTTAATTTTATCATTTCATTTGGAACTAAATCGTTTTATTGTTGCCACAGCTGATTTTACTTCTGAATTAACCTAAAAAATAAGTTGCTTATACAGAACAGTTGAACTAAAAAAAGTTGCTTGTATAGAGGTTGCTTATAATGAATGTTGCTTATAGAGAGGTTGCTTATATAGAGCGTTCACTGTATATATAAATTGGTAGAAAATCACTTAACAAAAAAATATATATAACCATAACATGGTTATAAAGATGTAAAAGTATTTTATAGATTTTGTGACCATTTGTGATATTAATTCTGCAGCATTGAAAAAAATATTTTCAAATAACTATTATGTTTAATTATGTTTAATTATGCAACATTGAAAAAATGTACTATATTTTAAACAACTGTTATGTTTAATTTTGAATGAAGTAAAAATGAAACATTCTGCATCTGTCTTTTTTATGAAAACGCACACCAACTAAGTTTATAAGAAATTTATCAAAACAAGGTTTTAAAATCGTCAGAAAAAAAAAGAGTTTTTTTTTAATGTAAAATTAGTATAACTACAATTATAAAAAAACTAATGAAAATTTGTTATGAAAGTTTCATCATGTTATCAATCTTTTTAAAAAATTTTGTTGTTTGGCTATGGTAGTACTTTAAAAGAATTTGGTTTAATTTATTTAAGAATACACTCATTGATAGTATCATAACTAATTCAATTTTAGTCGCTTTTAAAGAAATAAATTTTTTATACTATACTATAAGCTATTGAAAAAATTAATTACCTTTTATAAATTAAAAGGTAAATAATTTTTTATTACTTTATACATAAAACCTCAAATTACCTGATAATTTATCATATCAAAAATAATTTGTTTTCGATTGCTTTCAAAACAATATACTTCCTTGGTGCATTGTTATTTAGGAAATTAATTGCTAGTTAAAGTACTTTAGTACTAAGTAATGAGTAACTGTATAAAAAAAGCTCACATTCATTAAAACACAATGAATTAGCTGGAAGAACAATAAAGCAAATAAACACATTGACAATAAGTCGACTTTGTACACTATTGCACTTTTTTAATAAATGTTGTTGAAAGCAGAAAAATTATATAATAACATCTAAATTCCCATTAGATCACACAAACATAAACACTGTCTAGATTTCCATACAAATTTATTTGTATATTTTACAACTTTAAACGTACCTTAGCTTTCTGATAATAAATCTACAATAACGAAGTAGATCTTCAGTTGTTGAACGCTCAAGCTATTATTGTAAAAAAAAAAAAAAAATACACATTACTATTTGAAATAGTAAAAACATCTCTCACATGCATTATCTCCCATTTGTAAAATGCTATTACAATATGCTTTTTACCTTGAAAAATTGTAAGAGCTGCTCATCTTAGCAAAAAGTAGATTAGTTAAACCCAAGAAACCAAAAATGAATAGATTGTAAGAGCTGTTCATCGTAGTAAAGGAGAGTTTATTTAAAACCAAAAATGGATAGATAGTCACAATTACAATTTAAATTAGATCAATAACTAGATACATTCATAGAATAACTAGATACAGATAACTAGATTTCATTTTTCTATATAACTAAATAACTAAATACATTTTTTTACTTAACAAAATTACTACTTCTTACCAAAAAGTTAGAAAATAATCTAATTAATTTAGTTAAATAGCCAACAACAACACAGTTTTTTTAAAAGCCAACAACAACACAGTTAAATAGCCAACAACAGTTTTTTTTAAATTCATATTGATGATTAAAGTTTTTATTTAACTTATGTTGTAAGTAGCAATAGCAAAATAATTTTCTTTGTTAAAATTCTCAATGTTTTTTTTTTTTTTTAATTTTCTCAAGATTTTGTTATTTCAATGTATGATAACTTGTACATTTTTTAATTCTCATTTTGAAAACTTGAAAGTTGTTGATTCATACAATGATAAGTTCGATGATTAATCACAGAGATACAGATGATGAGGGTCAAAATGTATTGGTCATGGCCAATATTTGATTAGGGCTGTCTGAATATATAGACTTACTTTAGTTAAAAAAGTAAGAAAAATAAAAAAGGAGATGCATATACAGAAATATTGTGCAATGAAAAATGAAAACATGAATAAGTTAAAAATGAAAATAGACATACGTATAGTGTATATAAAATAAATCTATGTAGTAAAACCATAAAAGTATGATGAATATCAGAGCATTATAGTTGCCATCGACAATATAGTTGCCATATTGACAATACCCAGATACATTGATAAAAAATATATATAACCTTCCACAAAATAAAAACTTCATACCTTTAGCATCCAAAAGTCATCTAATCGAAGTTTCAAGGAGGCAGAATGCCCAGGGTTTCCACCAAATAAGAAATGAACCTAACATAATTAAAATAATTTTGTAATTTTCAAACGTGAACTTGAAACATGTTAGTAACAAAAAAATAAACCCTAATTAAATAAAAAATAAAATCAAAAATTAAAAACTAGCTCTTATACATTTGACACTAGTAATAAAATATTATTTAGATAATAATTTTCAATGTAAACTCTTTTTTTTTGTTTACTATTAAATTTATTTTTACTATTAAGGTTATTTTTTTTATTAAATAACCTTGTTTATAGAATCATACACTAGTTGATGTGCAAATCGTGGACGTGGTTCAATGTTTGTCATTTTCTTCCAATACAATTTATCTATGTTTTCATTTTTGTAAACACATGTCCTAAAAGAAATTTGATGAAATAAAGAAATATAACTTTTTTTAAAACAAAAAATATTATTTAGAAAAACATATTATATATAAACCATTTCTTTAGAGTTATGTTATAAACCCAAAACGAATTACGAATACAATCTTCTTTGTTTTCTGCTTCACGATTTGATCCCTTAAAAAAAAAAAAAAAAAAAAAAATTAAATGTTCAAAATAAAACCTTATAAGTGATATATTTAACATTTTACCGACAAAACATAAATTTCACCCAATTTTGAATCAATATTAGAACGCTGAGTGAAACCAACCGACGATGCTAAATAAAACATTAAAACTTGTAGATATTTAATTTATTAGAAAATAAAATCTCTTTTACATTAACAGTTTAGTGGCTCAGTGCTAAATTGTAAATGTAAAAAAAGGCCTATTCATGGTAATGAATATTGTTTATGTCTATTTAGATTAATATAAAAAAAAATCAATGTTAATCTTATTGTATATTGAATGTCAAATGACACTAAACATTTTTTAAAACTTACATAATTTATTTTCCGCTAGCGCAACTAATATTGTAATTTCACCAGTATCAATATTGTATGAAAAAAAATCACTAAAAACCAATAACAATATTGTATTAAAGAAAATTACTAAAAAGAAATAACAATATTAAAATCAAACAATAAGTAAAATAATAAAGAAAAAAAAGACCTACTTTACACTTTCTCTGTTCCTGCCCCTCTGACCAGCAAATATGTACAACAACCTTCTTTCCTTAAAAAATATTCAAAACACAAATTATTTATGTAAAAATATTTTTCCATTTTTTTATGTCTAAAGTTATTTTTAATATTGGTTTTAACTATTTATCAAAATTAAGGTAATGTTAAAAGTAACTTTATGAACTATTTAATTTCCATTAACCCATCTTGCAGCCTACAAGGCAGTCAAGTCAACAAAGTCCAATAGAAGCAGAAGAAAGTAGAAGCAACAGAAGCAGACAAAATTATAAAAAAAGAGAACAGTACAACATTATCAACATAAAATAGCTATAGACTCAATTAAAAAATCTAAAATGTCTAACCGAGCAAATGCAAATAAAAAATAATAACAGCAACAATAAAAACACAACAACATTCATTATAGCACTTTCCAAACACATAAAATTTAGTGCAAGGTTGAGCTTTTACAGACTTTTAAATTTACTGGTAAAACAGTAATAAAAAAAATGAAAATTTTATTTGTAAATATAGGTAACAAAAATTAAGAAATCATAAAAAATCATATTTAATTTTTTTGTTTGTTTCAAAATAAAGCCTTTACAAGGTTTAGATAAAGCCTTTATAAAATTCAGATAAATTGTTTTTTAATGATGCTGCCATCATAATATCCACCTCATATGCCTCTTCTTTGAACATGTTAAAAAATTTACACAAATAAACACCAAGAGCAATATGCATAAACCTACACATAAACATATGAATTGCTGTATATAAACATGTGCATATATTGTATTGTATGCACATGTTTATATATAAAAGAGCTCTTTAAATGCAGTAATAGGTAAAACACATTAAGTTTAGTTTTGAGATTTTTTGATAAGAAATGAGCTTTGAGGAAACATAATGTACCAAGTAAATCTAAATTTATTTTGGATTGAATTTTCATCACTAATAAACTAACAGCAGAAAAGAATCGTTCAGATTCGATGCTTGAGAGAGAATCTCTGGTGCAAAAAACAAAAAAATTGATTTATATTATATACAAACTTTGCAAGCAAATGTTTTTCCTCTGCTTAAGGTGTAGTGTTTAAAAAAAAATACAAGTTGAAACAAAAAAAAGTTGGAACAAAAAAATTTTAGAAAATGAAAATTGATAATAAAATAAAACAAAAAGAAAATTTTTAATTTTATGTTAAATATATGTTATATGTATAAATTTTTAAAATCATTAATTTACCACATTGTTTATGTGTCATGTATTTTTGTGTGTGAATAACACTAAATATATATATTTTCATTTTTTTTGTCAATTGAGTTTACTGTTTTGTTTGCGTAACGTGTTTTGTTAATTGTGTTTTTGTTGGTTTGTATATATGTTGCTGTTTACTGTTGTTTAAATAACATACATAACATATAATATATGGTTCAATATTGTTAATATGTAAAAGTGTATGTATAAATTTTTCACCTGTATGTGTATGTTTGTATTTACTTTGCTTATTAAAGTTTGTCTACAACATTTTTGAGCATTATAAAAAATCAATACTTACCAAAATTTACAGACGATAAAATACCTGTAAATTGGTAAAAAAAGTTGACCAATTTACCAGTAAATTTTTGATAGAAGCTCAACCCTAAATTAGCAGCCATGCACCATGAGTGCATATTATTTGTAGATTGAAAGCATTTGTTGTATGTACAACTTTAGTTAATATTTGTACATTTTTTCATAGTTTTTGATAATTTTATTTATCATATGTTTTTATAATTGCTATAGAATGTTTTAAAATGTTCAAAGTAAGGTTATATGTGTTATACAAGGTTATATGTGTTTATAGTTTGTATACATGTTTATTTTATGTTGTTTTTGTGTTTTCAAAGTGCTGTTACTTGACAATGTGTAGAGCAAGATTGTTAACCTTGCCTGCCAAATGGTGCACTTGTAGCAGAAGTATTAGTTGTCAGCATTTAGTGTCAAGCGGTGTTACTGCATTAGAGCTAGGTTGTGTAAATAATAAAAATAAATATAGGAATGATTGGTGTGGAACAGACTTATTATGACCCATATTAAGGTTCATGTTAAGTTTTTTAAAACCTCTACTTGTTTTAAAGGTAGTCAATTATTATTTTTAACAAATTATTTAAAGTTTTTTAAAAAAAATAATTATTTATACAATGTGTACATATAAAAATAATAACAACAAAATAGAAATGTCAGCTTTTGGGGAGATAACGTTCTTGAGAATTTGGTTATGAGAATTACTAAAATGATTATTTAAACTTTTGTTTAGCCATTTCTTCTTCTCTGGTGTTATTGTTGCATCGAACTTAAGAATTAGAAAAAGCTTAACCATTTAAACACTTGCAGAAATAGACCATTGCTTCAAGACTGACATTTATTGTTAATATTTTTAAAAACTCATTAAAATAATAAAAAGCATAATAAAAAAAGACAGCACAAACCTGATCTATGAGCATAGAATGACCACTTCTGGAAAGAATTTGATCATTAGAGGGTATGTTTATGCAATCGTCCCTTAAAATTTTTTAAAAATATTTTTAATAGTAAGGAAAAAAGAGTAATAGGGACCTTTTTTAAAAATATCAAGATTTAGTTTAGATTAAAATTTTTTTTAATAAAAATAAAAGATATTTTCTTTAGAAAAACATTATTTGTTTAAACATAAAAAAAATACAATATTTTCATGAACCAAATTTTCTGGACACCAATATTAATTTATGCTAAGACAATATAACTTACTTTAATTTTTCCCATTTATTAGTTTTTGTGCAGTAAGAGAATAGACCACTGAACAGAGGTTCTGATGATTGATCATCATTAATTATCCTTCAAAGAAATGATTATTTGAAAACATGTTAACAAGTTAAAATTTAGTTACATTAATAAAACATAAAACCAACAAGAATAAATGAGTACGTTGTAAGAATCCTCCCTCCAAATACAAATATTTTTTCTGTTACACCATCATACTGCATCTGAATGTCAATTAAAAAATGTTTAAAAAATATTAGTACAAATATGTTTGAATTAAATTTTTAAGAGTATTTATACAGAGTTAGGATTATATATGTAATATTAAACCCTGTTACTTCCAAGAATTATACCAAAGCAATCTAACAAACTGCCTTTATTATATGTTATATACAGTGCTTAAAAATGAGAAAATATAAAAAACATTTTTTTTTTATTTCAAATTAATTATGCTAATAAATTGTTTCAATTTTATCAAAATAATGTTTTATATTATTGCTATTAATTTATCAAAATGCAATATATATATATTATAAATAAGTATATATATTATAAATAAATATATATAGTATATATAGTCTATATTATAAATAAATATATATAGTTTTAAATACTATTTTATTCAAAATTAAAAAAAAAAAAAACTAAAAATAGATTAAAAAGAACTACAAGTCAAAATAAAAATTTTTTATTATAGCAATTAGTAAAAATGAAAATAATATATTACTGACTTGATGGTCAAAAATCAGACTGGGTCCTCCTTCAGAATATGTATCAGATGATACAGTTTCCCATAGACCTGTATCAAGCCCATATCTAAAGAAATCACTCTAAAAAAAAAAAAAGGAAGAAAAACACTTTTATAATAAAATTAAAAAAACAAAAACAATAAAATTATAAAACAAACCTTAATATCCAAATTTAGTCTTTCTTCTGCATCAAGATAACGTCCCAATATATAAAGATGTCTCTTTTTTGTATCAAGACAGATTTTATGACATGACCTTGCAGCAGGACCTCCCTATAAAAACATTTATAAAATTAACTTAAAACCCAAGCATTTTAAAATGAAACTTTTATTAACAAACAAGCATTTTCATTAACTACTCTTCATTTTAAATGTTTTTACTTTGAAATGTTTCTTTAAAAGAATTAATTATATTATATTTGATACTTTAGCAAAAAAAATTTGTGTTAATAATATAATCTTAACTATTGTTAAGAAAGCTTTTAGAAAATAATAATAAAAGAATAAACAATAAAAAATAATAAAAAAAGATGGCTCACTACATAATAATAAAAAAAGATGGCTCACTACATATTAATAAAAAACCTTTTTTCAAATTTACTTAGTAAGATTTCTTTTCAATAATTTACAATTATATTTTCTTTTCAATCATTTATAGAGTTATATTTTCTTTTCAATCATTTATATATTTTGACAGTTGTAGTAACAATAAAATATATAAAGTATTTTATTAAAAAATCAAGACACACAAAACATTAGTAAATATATGAAGTATTGAAAACCAATATGACAATACAAAATCAAAAAATATGTTTAAATGACAGTATTCTATTTGTATTTTTAAATATAATATAGTATTTTAAACTAATATAAAACATTACTTTAAACTTATGTTTGAATTCAATTTCTTTTTTTATTATTATAAATGTGAATGTTATACTAGAATTTATTTGCTACTTTTTTTTATTTTTGCTATATTTAATTTTTTCTTTTTTTTTACTGCTATATAGTAATGTGCTAACTACAGGTTATAAACACATTTATGTGGGCCTAAGTTACTTATTTTATTGGAGTTTAAATACCCGTAGCGATTCACCTTTGACCATTGTTTAATAAAAATTATCTGCACTTTTATTCACAATTACATGAAGCTTATTTACTTTTTAAATGAATTGTGTTACACAGCAATACAATGCAATACAAAATAGCAATTTACACTGAGTAATGATGTCATCAGACATAATTTTTTAATATCGACAATGCTTTGTACTTTCATTCATGCAACTATGACATATTTTTATTTGGCAATGTTACTACTTAATACTACAGTAGTATGTTTGAAAAAATATACAGATAACTATAAATATAAATAAAACTTGGCTACTTTTTTTTTAATGGTATTTACCTCCCAAGGCCAAGAGGGCCACTACAATCAAGGAAACTACTTTTTGTAGTTACAACTCTCTCTCAACTCTTTAACTCTGAAACAGGACCTTGACAAAACAAGGCTGCTGCTCAGAGAAACAAGTTGAGTAATGTACTACCAGGAATGTGGTGGGGATCAAACTCCTAAAACCTGGTGGGATTAATGATGGGGTCTCTAAACTCAACCAATATGAACTAAATATTAAAAAAAAAATGTTGTTAATTATCTATTTAGCTTTATTCTAATTTAAAATTCATGCAATTTAAGTTTTTTATTTTTTTTTATGTCTATATATTCAAATAAATTAATGTTAAACTACCTTATCAATCATTTATTCAATTTTTTAAAATGGCAATCAATTGCAGCTAATGCTTTCAATTGTCGGGAATGACATTCAATGGCAAATTGTAAGATTTATTCACTTTTAAATTAGATTTTTATTTTTAATTGCTGATGAACAAAGAGTAACACATTTATTTTAAGCTGGTCAGACCAAATAAAAAAGATAAGTAATTCTTTGAACTATGTTAAAATTAAAAAATTTTTTTTAATGGATTAGCCAATAGAAAAAATAATAAATTGAAACTTCTTAATCTGTATATATATTTTATCTGTATATATATTTTAATTTTGTATTGATTTTTATATATATTTAATGGATTATTTTGATTTTTTTTTTTATAAATTTGATTGATTATTTTTTTGTCAAAGTATATTTGAAAAATATAACTATTTAACATATTTAAATGTATGTATGTTTATTAGGGTGCCCCAAAAAACAATATTTTTGAAAAACCTATGCTGCCACCCCCTAAATGTGTTCTATATGATGAAATAACACTGGATTTAAAAATTTTTTCAACGAAAAATATTTTTAGGGGTCCCCCAAGACCCTTGAACATTTAATAGGTCCCTAATATTATTAAGAAAAAAGTTTTTCAATAGTATATCTTGTTGGGTTTCAAAAGAAGTGAAATTATATAAAACTTCAAAAATAATCATCATTTATAAAAAAATTATTATTTTAGATTTTAGTGAACAGAAAAAGATGTTTTTTAAACTAAAAAAAAATAAAAAAGGAATTTAACAAGACTTTTTGATTATAATTTTTTAGTGATGTTTTTTTTTTAATAAAATAATGGTTATTTTTAAAATTTTTATTTAATTTGGCTTCTTTTGAGACCCAACTTACTTTAAAAAATTTTTTTCTTATTAGTATTAGACCCATTAAATGTTCAAGGGTCTTGAGGGACCCCTAAAAATATTTTTTATTGAAAAATTTTTTAAAGTGTTATTTTATCATATAGAAAGCATTAAGGGGTAGCAGAATAGGTTTTTCAAAAATGTTATTATTTGGGACACCCTAATAAACATACATACATTTAAATATGGTAAATAGTTATATTTTTTGACAAAAAAATAATCAAATTTATAAAAAATAATAAAAAAATTTTTAAACTCAGTGTTATTTTATCAAAAAGAACACATTAAGGGGGTGGCAGCATAGATTCTTCAAAAATGTTGTTATTTGGGACACCCTAATGTTTAAAGAGCTTACTTGATAGCTGCATATTTTGACAGTATATGTTGCTACTGGTAACTAACCACAACTGATATGCTTTTTGATAAGTGTAAAATTGTGTTTTGAATTGCCATGTTGAGATTTTTAATAAAAATTGTTTAACTTCAGCATGAATGAAATATAACAATGAAATTGACAAACAGTATTGTTTATGATTTATTTGATCATTGGTGTATTAAAATAGACCACAAGACCCTAATCAGGGTTCCCACGAGATAAAAAAATTGAAATTCTAGGACTTTCCAGGACAATTTTTTTCTTTTTCCAGGATATTTGTTCCATTATTTCCAGGACTTTACCAGGACTTACAAAAAAAAATGTTTTTAACTCCAGGACTTTCCAGGACTTTTTTACAGATACCCAAAATAACACAAAATATGCAACTAAATGTAAATTAATATAGAAATCAAATATAAATTAAAGAAATACATTACAGCTACATAAATATAGCTACAACACTTCAGCTATATAACTAAATATAAATTCAAAAAATATTTGACAAGGAACTATTTTTTATTTGAAAGGAAACTTTCAACGCAACCAGTTTAAAAAACATCAAAATCATTTTAAAAACTCATAATATAAATATCATTTTAGCAAAACAAAAAAACAAAAACTTTACTCAATAACAATCTGTACAAAAATATGCTTTTAAAATTAAGCAGTGAATTTATCATTTTTGTGAATCATCTTTTTTTCTATATTGTACAAAATCTTGAATACCTTTTATATTTCTCAACAGAGTTTCTTTTTTTAATTTGATTCTTTCAAAAGAACAAAACAACTTTGCTATTCTGCATTTATGGCTAGCATATCAAACTGTTTTATCAAAGTAGTTATTTCACTTCGCAAGATTCTTTACTTTGCTCTAACCACTTTTTTCACCAACTAAAAACTGGCCTGCCTCTTTTTTAAATATAACCACTCCTTGGTCACCGTAACTTTAATTAGCTTCATCAATTTTTAACCGAGCAACAAAACCAATATCACTTTCATTCATAGGCTTTCTAATGTTTTTATCCATTAAATTTATTTGAAGTTGCTGGTATAGATTGCTACACTTATTTAAAATATCTTTAGATTCTCCTGAGAAAGTTGTTAACTATATCACCAATAATAGCCATAAATGGAACCATAGTTTGTCTGTTTGAAAGCATCTCAAAAAACTATTTAACTTTTCAGAAACCATCTCAAAAAATTTAAGTTCAGCTGGCAAAACAGGATCGTGAATCATGGCTTTCAGTCTCTGCCAGAATCTTTGAATACAGTTTAGGAATGTTTGCATGTGCTGTCAAGCGCCCCATGAACTCTGATTTAAGATAACAAGTTTTAACCCTACTCATATTGTAATTCCAAAATCTAACTAGAAGGTCCATTTGACCCTTCTCAAAAACTTAGTTCAAGGATTCATCAAATGAAACAGGGTAATAAGGTGTATTAGATAGGGAAGTTAGCAACTCATCTTTTAAAAAAGGAGCTAATCGGAATGTTGTAATATAACTGGCCTTGGTGGATTCACATTGAAACAACTTAGCAATGTCACTATCTGGAAACATTTTACTAAATAATTCACCAGAATCAGTTGAAGAATTCATTGAATATCCTTTTAAAAAGTATTGAAAACTATACAACAATGCAATAATTAATTACTAATTGAAAAAATATATATCAAGAGTCTATATATTTATGATTTATGAAAACCTCTATGATGATATCTTTCAAATAATATTTTTAAAACAAAAATTAACTATGCCTTATTGTGGATGTGTAAGTTTTTTTAAGAATCTTTAAATTTCAAAAACAATATAAGAATCAGATTTTCTATAAGAATTATAGATAAGAACAATTATATTACTATAATTTACTATTGTAAGTGTATTGTTGTTGTAGTGTTTTTCTTTACTTAAAAACAATCAATAAAATACTACCCGATTTTCCAGGACTGCTCCAGGACTTTACAGAATAATTAAAAAAATCCAAGACTTTCCAGGACTACTTTCAAATTCCAGGACTGGTGGGAGGCCTGCCAACCCAGACTAAAATACACTTAAAGATTTTAATTGGTAGTAATTAAATAGTAAATTCTGTAAAGATTTTATTAGGCAGTGATTGAAAAGATTTGTGATTCAACAAGGTAAGGTATGTTCTGGTAAGTGCAGTAGATGCCAGTGATGTCTAGTGACATATTTTGACATAATGTTATTTTTTTACTCAGTTAAAACATTTAAAAAATGAGTCCTTGACATTAATATTTGTTCAAGTTTCCTTGTATAAAAGTTTTAAACATGTATAGATTTTAGATATGAATAGAGCTAACAAATTTGTATTAGAAAATAAATATAATACTTAGTGAATAAATTTATTACAATTACTGTAAAGATGAAAAGAACCTTTTTAAATTAATATCTTGCATTTTGTTTTTCTTTGTAGTGACAGTTAACCATATACTTTAAGAAATAATTAAACCTTAGTCATCTGATTTTAAGATTTAACTGTTAAAGTTATCTAATATTACCTTTTAGTTATTTTTTTGTTCATTTTTTAAATCATAAACTTAGAGTAAAGACGAATAGAAAACTGATCAAATGAGTCAATGAGTCAACAATAAAAAAAAAACAATTAAATTTGAAGGTAATTTTTTACTTCATTTAAAAAAGTTTTTAAATTTAATCAATTAATTTTTTACTGATTTATCTCTATGTTGATTTGTTTTCATTTATTTACTTTTTTTTTTACAGTTATAAATTTTAACAGATTTTCAACATACCATTATTCTTTGAACAATTTACAAAAAAAAAAATGTGACAACAATCAGACAGAGGCTTAAGCTTGGCAGCAAGAGCAAGTCTAAAAACATTTACAATGTGTTTTTGGATCTTGTCTAAAAGAGAGAGGGCCTCGCTAAAAGAACCAGCCTAAATATGACAACAGTATTTTATATAAGGTTGAATAAGAGGTTAATAGAGGTAGAGAATGGAATCACTATAACCATAGCAGATGCTAACTTCAAGATCAGCTGTCTGTTCTAAGCGATTAAAAAGTAATGACTTTTTGTTATGTCTGGAGTATATACTTGTGTCATCAGCAAATAGAACCACTTATAAGTACATAATAAAAAAACTATAAATGCTTTTCTATCCCACTCTCCAGTTTTGTGTATTTTTAATATGAAATTAATATGGAACCCCCTTAGCTTATTTACTAATTATTTCCCAATACCACAATAAATAACAATGTTTAGAAAAAAGTACATTGCCTGTTCCATTTTTAGGTTATCAAAAATAAATTAAATTGGCATAAATTTTAGCAATTTAAATTACAAATTTGTCATATATTAGCTCCTATATAAGAGGAGAAAAGGAGTCTATACTATACAAGAGGAGAAAGGGAGTCTGTACACTTCTTTAAAGAAGTTTAATTTAGTACTTCATTTAGTAAAAACTTCTTACGATAAGTTTCTTATTGACATTATGATTAGAAATTACAATTTAAGACATAAAACATTTGATTTGTAAAATTACTATATATTCTGAGCTGCAAATTTGTCTTTGTTCATTTAGTAAGGTCCAGCAAGGTATAGTGATGTGGTTATTTGAATTTTGTTATTTAAAGATATTTAAAAAAATTTTTGAAAAGAAAAACAAATTATTTGTTAATTATAAACTTACATTCATTATTTTTCCCTCTACTTGATTAACGTTTTAGTTAATCAAAGTAAATTTTCTATTTTAACTAAAGTTTCTGTTTTAATTAACTAAAGTTTATGTTTTAGTTAACTTAAGTTTATGTTTTAATTAATCATATAAAGTTTATGTTATGCAGTTTGAAGTTGTAAAACATAAAATAAATTTTTGTTGTGTGCAAAGATGCACATGTACAGACGCGCACATTTCCTGGGAAAACTTGAAAGGTCAACTTTTAACACCTGGAATCAAGAAAACCCTTTTTTAATTAAAATATTAACGAGCATTAAAATATTTACTCTCATTTTTATAATTACTTTTAATTTTAAAAAAAAGCAACTTTCTAGCATATTCACTTTACTACACTTCTTTCCATAAGCATTTATAACACATAAAACAAAAATATTTTTAAGCAATGTCTTTTAGAATAAATAAAAATATTTTTCTATACATTGTAGGTTATACTATATTAAATAACTTGTCATTTAATATAATATAACCTATATATAAATCATTTCTTGTTCCTTGTGTTTTTCAACATAATCATAATAATTATTACATAATTATGATTTATAAAAGACATAACTAACGTTACAAAACTTTAAAGTTAATAGCTCTCTTCGACTGATTACAAAATTATGATAATTATTACATAACTTTGATTTATAAAAAAAATTGCTAAAATTACAATACTTCATAGTTAGTCACTTCAACTGATTTTGAATAAAATAAAGAAGAATCTAAAAATAAGCATTTATAAATGATGCTTAAAAATTGAATTATTAATTTAAGGATTCTTTTTTGAGAAAATATATTTTTACAACATATTATAAAATGTTTAAAACTATTCTTACATCCATTTCAATATTTTCAGAGATACAATGCCAATGACTACTGTTGATATTATAAACCCAAAAATCAGAAATATCTTTCGTACCATCCCAACCTCCAATTAAAAATATGAGTTGCTTTTCTTCATCAATACACATTTGATGTCCGCCTCTCATTCCAGGCTGTTCACAAACTTCAACTCCATCTTAAAAACAATTTGATACAAAATTAAAAATTGAACAAATTGAAAATTAAAAACAAAATTATGCATATATAAATTATATTTTTATATACATATATCAATTAATAGGCTATTAGAAAAACTTACGTAATCAAGACTTTTCATAATCAAAACTTTTTACAATCACGGTACATATTCACCCTATGCCTCTGGAAGTACCTTACTTAACCTGTTTCTATGAGCAGCAGCCATTTTTAAAAAGGTTTTTTTTTTGGAGCTAAGGGTTGGGAGCGAGTTTCAAATAAAATGAATTGAAATATATATGTGTGTTCATGTATATATATGTGTGTGTGTGTGTGTGTGTGTGTATATATATATATATATATATATATATATATATATATATATATATATATATATATATATATACACACACACACAGACATTTTACCACAAATGAAACAATACTTAAATAGGAATAGGCAGGGTCCATTTTTATGGGCAAGTAGTGCCTACCTATGAAATAAATTTATATGGGAAAATTTTTTTGTTTCTTCTTTACAATTTTTTTTGATGTTGCTTTTTTTGCTTAAATCATCGAGCCACCAATTTACTTGAAAAATTCCCTTTGAAAAACTAATTATTAAAATCAATCTAAATTCCCAACGTAAAGATGTTAAATTTTTTTTTAAAGTTTCATTATAGACATAAAAAAGAGTATAATTAAGTGTAGAACTTCAATTTAGGGCTTTCACTTTTGAAAAATCATTAGCAAAAAAAGTGACAGAAATAAAATGCTAAATATACAAACTCTCTAAAGCAGAAGAAAAAAGATGATCTGTTAGAAATATTAAAAATGGTGAAAAAATTTTGATAAAGAAAACTCATACATTCTAATAGAACTTTAAAATATTAAAAAAAAGAGGTAATCGGTAAAAAGTTTGAAAAGAACTAATAAAGAGTAAAAAAACATACCAATTATGTAAAAATATAAAAACATACTAATTATAAAATAATACAAAGCATTGTAACAGCAAACAATTATCAATGAATCAAAAACCGAATAAACTAATTCTCACTATAGTTATTCAATGTAATGCTGGCTGTTAAGTAAGATTTTAAACCCTTCAAAACTCAATACAAAAGTAAAACTAAGAAAAAAAAAATAAAAAAACCTATGAAACACTGATAAAATAATGTAGATCATTTTTTATTCACATACTCAAGCTGCAGAGGGAGGCCAAGTCAAAAAAATACCTTTTTTCTTTAAAAAAATTACGGTTACACTCCTTCTTAACCTAACTCTGAAACACAGACCTTTACAAGCAAAGCTCCCGCATATAAAATATTTGATAAGGGTGTTAGAAAAAGACTTATGATCTAAAATGTAGATAAGCTACCAAAATAGATAGCAAAACATTACTATGTTTGACATGGGTAAAGGTTTTAACAACGTTGTCTATTACAATAACTGTTTAAAGTATACAAAATAATTTCTAAATCAAAAATCCATTAAAGCTTTCAAAAATTTTGAAAGCTTTAATGGATTACTAAAATACATATTAAAATGGTGAACGTTACATTTCTTTAACTACCTATCATAAAAAAACACAGCTGACTATTTAAGCAGATATGAAACTTAAATTAATAAAAAATATAGAGAAAATTAATTTTTTGAAAACTAAACACTGTTGAAACAATGTAATATAACAATGGATTTGAAAAAATGCATTATAAGATATAGAATGATATAAAAGAATGCAATGTAAAATATAGATTGATATAAAAGAATGCGCAATATAACATATAGATTGATACGAAAGAACGCAATATCAGAGAAAGCTAAACACTTTAATTGTTTATAACTTTACTAAAAAGTTTTAGTATTAAAAAAATTAAATATATTATAAAAAATAAATTTCAGGAACATTCATTTCAAAAAACTAAGTAACAAACTTTAGTAATAAGAATAAAATTTTAAAATTCAAAGAGTCAACCTCTGTTAAGAGATTTGAGTGCAGTCCATTTTGGTTGATAAGATTGTGTACTAATATATTCATTGAACAAATGAGCTTAAAAGTGAAAACAAAAAAAAGATTAACAAATAAAGATAACACATACAAAAAAAAAAAAAAAATTAAAATGTATGCATTTAATAATAGCTGAATTTTAATTTATATTTAATAATACCTAAATTTTAAAATTAAATTTAAAAATTTAAAACCTAAATTTTTAAAATTAAATTTAAAATCTAAAAATTTAAAATCTAAAATTAAATAATACCTAAACATTTAATAATACCTAAAAAAAAATTAAAAAGTATGCATTTAATAATACCTGAATTTTGTATTATATGTTCCGCTTCCTCAAAGTTTCCATTCTTAACCTTAAATAAATGAACATTTATCATACAATTAGGGTTTCCAATCAGTTTTAAGCGATAACCGAAAAACACAGTTTTTAGTCAAACAGATTTAAATAAAAAACCGTCGATTTTCAAAAGCAGTTCTGGCAGTTTTTTTGTATAATGTCTTTTGAATGTTTATTTTTTATAGAAATGTATAAAAAAATCAAGTTTGTAAGTAATTAATTTTTATTTTATTATTTAGATTGTATTTTGCTGGAAAGCTTACACATCTTTTCATTTTCAAAATTATATAAGTATCCAAAAAAAAATATTTAAATATTGAATAAAACACGCAAATATATTCAAATGTATAAAGTATTCGAATACTCAAATAGAATAGCCTATTCTTTATATTAAAGATTTTTATTCCTTGAAAAAACATACGGATATTTTTAGTGTATACTTTGGTTCAATAAAAGATTAATGTATAGGTATTTAATAAAAATAATTCACGATAATGCTCCTATTAATTATTTAACTTTTTGAAAATATAATTATCTTCCAGATAAATCATGTCCTCAGTTTGGAAATTTGTTGCCCGGCATAAAATTCCAAAATCAAGAGATGTTGAAGGCATCTGTTGTAGATCCACAACTACTTTGTGGAATCATACTTTGCGTCATGGAATTACTATCAATAGTCCTTCGACTAGCGAATCAAGCAGCAGCTCAAATCCACCACTGGAAAAAATAATTAAAACCATGGACAGTTATTTATAAAAAATGAGCCTTAAAGAATTTGTAGCTGATCTAGCAACAGATGGTGTTTTGACTAATATGATAACAAACACAATTATAACTTTTATCAATTAATACAATAAAATTTATTCACTCATTGATTCAACAAAAAGAAAATCATCTTCCTAAAAGCCCAACAACTGTGATAAACTTAATCCATCAAGATTTTTCTGATAAAAAGGAAGTGATGAAACAAGAAATTATTGAAAAAATTCAAATAGGACATAACTTTAGCTTAACGCATAATGAATACACATCTTTTAGGCACAGAATGTACATTGGTGTCAACCTGCATGAAAGCGAATGTAAGAAAACCTATAAAACTGGACTCATTAGGATTTACGATTTCTATCTAGTTTAAAGTTTAAGATAAATATTAAGGATCATTTAAATTCATTTAGTGTCTGAAGCTTATTGCAATCAATGGACATAGCTGATCAGTTTTGCTTTAATCATGCTATTCATCTTGGTATATGCAGCACATAATTTAAGAAAAATAAAGACACATACATACCAATTCCCAAGGAAATGGACAGTGATTCAGAAGAGGATAAACATGGAATTTAGGATGATAATTTTAGTTTTGAATAAGTAAACAATTAGATTAATGTTGACTACTCTAAAATTGACCTTGTTGTTGACCTTGAAATTTTGATGAATGCACAAAAAGTAGTAAAATTCATAAAAATGCCATCAGTTTGTAATCAAATTTTTCAGAAGTAAGTTACTGAGGAATTTGGTAAAGAAATCGAACTGCATCTAGATGTTTGTCATTGTTAGAATTCACTTTTTTCAATGACTGCTTTTACTAAAAACTAAGAAATATTTATTCCAGACATTTACTGGATTAAATGCTCTTGATGTAATAAACAAACTAGATTTTAAGTCATTAACTCATTACATGCCGCTTTAGAGCCACCATAAACTAGCTGTGGAATTCCTTAGCAAAAAAGATGCAACGTTATCAACAGCAGATACAGTTCTTGAATTCATGCTTGCGACTGATCAATTCAAATGGCTTAAGCAAGAGTTTTTGTACCAAAATACAGATAAAAAAAACATAAAATCTTGAAATAATTTACAATGCAATTTTCTATATGAAGCCCACAGCGACAGATTTTGAACGCATTTGACTCATTGAGCTGACACGCATTGAGCTGCACTAGTTTCTGCACAAAAATCAGTTTACAATTACCTGATAAATCATTAAAATCTTTAGTTTTCTTAAAATTCAATAAAAATAAGTCATTACAAGTTTTATTTCTAAATTTAAACTTTTTTAATAAACAATGTAAGATAAACTTACATAAGTTTTATCATTTAACAAGAAAAACCGAAAACCAAAGTAAACCGTGGCTTTTTAAAAATTAAAACCAAAACCTCGGTTTTTTATAAATGCATTTTTTTGGAAAACCTATATACAATCAACTTTTTTTAATTAAATATTTTTATGAAATTAATCTATAAACTTAAAAATGATAAAATATACCAAACTAGTATGTAAGCTTGTGAGGAGTGGATTTTCCAGAAACACATTTGTTTCATTTTTCAAAGCATTAAATGCTTCAGTGTAATTCTTCTGCCGAAAATATTTTAAACAAAGACGTATGGCTTCTTGTTCTCTATACTATAAAACTTATTGAAAAAAACAAACATTGTTTTAAAAAATAAATAAAGAAACAAAATAAACAACCTACATTGTTGAACCACTTCAAGCAGGGTTGAACAATTTTAGCATCATCAATTCCAAATAGCTTTATGTGCCATATACTAAAATTAAAACTGGGACCCCATGAAGCAACAGGTACTAAAATTTAATTTACAAATTACTTGTTGGATTTAACTTTAACAAATTTGATTTACAAATCAGCATTACAAAAATATTTGCAATCAAAGACCACTTTATAAAAATGATCAAACCAGAAAAATTAAAATATAATTAAGTTATAACTTTTAAATTGTTATTATTACAATACAAAATAAAACATACCGATTTTAATGTATTCACAAACAAATTTCTTCCCTTGAAGCTCATGCTTTAAAGAAAATGTTTCTTTCTTATTATCGTTCTTTAAACCACTAAATATAATATACAGTATTAAATATAAGTAAAGAAAAATTTTTTAATTTGATTGACGGGGTTATATGAAACTATTATGCCTTGTTAAAAGATGAACTTGGTGATCAGGACTTGCTCCTCCTGTAATTGTAAACTTTCTTAAGTTGCAAACATGTGTCTTTTCAAATTTTCCAAATGTGATAGCTGTGACAATAGATGGTTGTAGAAGTTTCAATATGATGTACTAAATTTATATTTTACAAACTTTAAAATCTTTAACATTGTTATAACAAGCTTATCAACATGTTATCAACAAAACGTTGTGTGACTAACCTGTGGAGGATAGTTGCTGTCTGATGACCATCGAGATGATTGATCGTAGGGGTGATCATTTTTAATATTTCTAAAAATGTTCAGATTATATTTTAATATTTAAAAATATTTAAAAGTGTCATAAAAATATTTAAGTTATTTATGTTTAAGTTCCTTTAGTTTAAGTTATTTAGATTTTTTAGTGAACTATTATTTATATTAAAATTTCTGATTACCCATAATTCAATAAATTGTTAATAGTTACCATACCTTAATAAAATGAATAAATACAGACCAATGTTCAACTAAATTGATTGTTTAAAATACTTTCTAAATACGAAAACTCCAAAAAAATTTTCTTCTGACTAATAATTTCATAGTACCTGTAAAATTATACTTAGTTTTACATGTACTAATATATGTAAGATAAAGAAACATTAAATCCATGTTACTTTTTGAAAACATTATGAAAACTTTAGATTATATATTATATATAATCTAAAGTTAGATTAGATTATATATAATATATAATCTAGAGTAATAACATATAAATACATAAATTAGAGTTAGATTATATATTATATATAATCTAAAGTTTTCATTATGTTTACAAAAAGTAACATGGATTTAATGAAGTAACTTTATTGACTAATAAAAGATGCAGCAAAAAATGCTTCTTTATCTTACATATATTAGTACATGTAAAACAAAGTATAATTTTACACCCTCATATATAATATTTTACAACCTCATATATAATATATGAGGGTGTTAAAGATATTTATATCCAATGTTATGTTATGTTATCATTACATTGCAAGATTTTTTTAAAAATAAAAGATAAGGCAATCTTTTTTAAAATAGAGATAACAAAATAATTTTCAATTTGAATAGTACACAACACAATTTTTTTATTGTTAATATTTATTTAATCATTGAACTACTATTAATGAGAGTGCAAACACCATATAAGAAAATCAACAAAAACTGAGGATGCTTGTATCATACAAAAAACTTACCGAGGATGATAATTGGAAGAATATGAAGACCAACTATGAATGACATATTCTAAGTCATGTTCATAACTATTTAATTTTAAATTATAATCCATCATTTGCTATTCTTCATCAACTTTATAAAAGTATAAAAAATAACAAAATTTAAAAATATAATAAACATAACAATATGTCATAATAATTTATATTATACTTAGGGGTCTTCCATCTAGTAGGTACAGTATATGTAGGCCCATCCAGTAGGTAGCAGGTATTTTTATGTAACAGAATTATGATGAATTAACTGAAGGTTTTTCTGTTTTCAATGCTTTAAAAAATGTTTGCGTTGGGAAAAGGGAGGGGTTGATTTTGTAATATATGTGTATGTACATAGAAGAGGGGGGTGGGGTTGAAAGCATAGAGGTGTGCACAAGGAAGGGGGGGGGGGTTGTAGGGTCTAAAAACAGTGGTTTGTCTGCGTACTTTATGGATGCCCCCTTACATTACTATTGAAAACAAAAACACTTTTCAATGTATATTTATTAGACACATTTTAAACAATCATCATCAGTAAAATAAAAAACCACAAAATTTAAAACCTTGTATACAAAATTTTTTGAAAATCTATTTATAGCGCATAAAATATTAAGTTTATAGAATATGACTCTTACAATAATACTTACAAAAGTAATTAAAAAAATGTTACAAGTCTATTTTTAAATTAGCAACATAAACCACAAAAATTAAAGTATATATATATATATATATATATATATATATATATATATATATATATATATATATATATATATATATATATATATATATATATATATAAACTAACAACCCAATGTTTCACTATTCAAGTCAGGGTTTTGCCATTTAATCTAACTTTTTTTAGTTTCTAGTTCAAATTATTTTTTAGCAAAATTTAAAGCCTTTAAACAACTGACATTTTTTAAATGCTGAAAAATGTGTGGTTCTCATCTCTCTCTATATGCTAATCATTGAGAAAAGTTTTGGAATGTTCGCCATATGTAACAAACATTACTTTTTGCAAAAGTAATTTTGTAAACAATATTGGATTTGTTTTTATTAGGAAGTAAATCTTTGAGTGAGAAATACTGGGTAGTCTGTAAAATGCGAACTGCAAACTGGTAAAATGTGAACTTTTTTGTGAACCATGTTTATATTGGTTGTTAATGATGTAATACTTTTTATATTCTGTTTACTGTTAATCTGTTTATTTCGCGATATACTTTATTGACTTTAAGCAGAAGCATAAATTATATTTAATTTAAAAGAAATACAATCTAATTTAAATAAAGTATATCAAGTTCCATTATATTTAATTTAAATGAAAAAATTGGTAAAATACTGGTATCTAAAATACTGGTATAATGCTGATTTATTTTTAATGAAAAAAAGAACTTTTTAATAAAACCTGCTTTACAAAATCGTTATGTTAAAACAAAAATTTCATTTTAATGTTTTTAGAGCAATTACTAATTTAGAGCTATTTTAAGTATTTATTTATTTTGAATATTGATAAGTCTATAAGTTTAAGCAGATATTAATTTTGTTGTAAAATGGTGTTTTGAACACCATCATGGTAGTCATGTTATGTGTTAAACACATTTCATTTGAAGTCAATTTCATTAAAGCAATAATAAAGTAGTTAACAAATAATGTTAACTATTTTGTTATTACTTCAATGAAATTGCTTATTGTGATCAATTTTTGGTTATTTTAAGTGTTATCTAAAAAAGGTAGAATGCCATTTTGTTAATGCTTGTTAGTAAATTATATTATACTACATTCGTAAAAATTAACTTATTGATAGAATTTTAAAATAATCTTTTCATTAAATGATCTTAAAAACACTATATTATAAACAAATAAAACCATAGTATTCATAAACACAATGACATTTGGATGTCATTATATTAATTTTCCTAATTCTTATTCAAATAATAATAATAATAAAAATAATAATAATAATAAAAATAATAATAATAAAAATAATAATAATAATAAAATTAATAATAAAAAAGAACGAATAACAATACAAATACAACAAAAATATATAAATAATATATAACCTATATAAATAAAGGGTGTTCCAAACTTAACATAAGATTTGAATTTGCTGCCATTTGTGCAGTAAATTGTTAGTGACACTGAAAAAGTTAGGGTTAGTGAAAATGAAACTTTATATGATACAACATATTTTCAACACTGAACAATATTTCAAAAATAATTTATTTCACACTAAGTATGGTTGGAATAGTATTTTAGCTTCATCAACGGTTAAAAGATTAATCAAAAATCTCAGGGAGGCTGGATCAGTTGGAGATGCTAAACACACTGGTCATTTAAAAAAAGCCATTCAAATGTTGATATCCAAGCAGTGCGTGAGAGTGTTGGTGAAAATCCTAGAAAATCAATTTGGTAATTCTTGGACAAGAATTATATATTTCAAGAAGGGCTATAGAGTGTGTTTACACTAAAGATCTGCATCTCTATGATTACCAAACACTAAAGCCTAATACCATGCACAGCAAAGTTGTTGAATGGATTATTGAACATCAACAAGTTCATTGCTGATTTTTTGAGCAAAATCATTCTAAACAAATAAGAACATTTTCAACTTGATGGCTTCGTCAATTGCCAAAATTGTCGTGTTTAGGGTTCAAAGAACGAACATAAAAAAACAAATACATCCACAATATGTCACTGTTTGGTGCACATTTTAGGTTGAAATTTTTTGAAAATGAGGCTGGTCAAGTAGTGACTGATGTGCTCCATATCGCAACATGATACTTCCTGCCAAATGCAACATGATACTTCCTGCCAAAATTAAACAATATTGATGAGGTCGATATGTGGTTTTAACAAAATGATACTCAATTATTGCCTGAGACATTTCTTGGGCGTGTATTCTCTTGTTTCTGCGATCAGATTTGGCTCCCTAGATAGTGTGATTTAACACCATTAGATTGCTTTTTATGGGGTTATTTAAAGTTAAAGATGTCATCAAGTCCCTAACTACCTGTGCATTACAGGAGGAGACTAAATGCAGCATCTATGAAATTCAGCCACATTTATGCAGAACAGTCATCAAAAGTTTCAACAAAAGAGTGTGTATGAGCCAGCTAAGTTGTGGAGGCCTTTTGTCCAATGTGTTATTCTATAAATAACCCTATTCTATGTACATTACAAACCCATATAAAAATAACTTTCTGAAAACTTTAAACTCTATTTTTGATTCAATTCAAATCCAGCATTAATTTGGGACATCTTTTGCAGAGTACATAAATAATAACCATCTAATTAAAAAAAAAAAAATCTGTTACAGAACATTGGAGTCCTAGAAATTTTCTATATCTTTCTATCTATTCATCTACACACACACACACACACACACACACACACACACACACACACACACACACACACACACACACACACACACACACACACACACACACACACACACACACACATATATATATATATATATATATATATATATATATAGTAAAAAAAACTAAATAATTATAACACTCGATTTATTTAAAACATTATTCAGAGTTTTACGCAAATAGCGATCATCAGATGTTACAAATCTCAAAAAAAAAAAACAACAACAAAAAATATATATATTAAAAAAACAGTGGAGTGTCTTCTTTGATGACATTAAAGTTATTCATCATAATTTGTTTTCATGGCGACACTTAGACGCAAGTTCGCTTTGCTTATTTAGTAAAGGCAATGGGGATGAAATTATAAGATATTTTTCCATCAAGCATAAATTGTATGACTTACCACCAGGTTTAAACGGTTCAGCCTGGTCTAAAATTTTCCACGAAAGAACAGGATTTAAACCTTTCTTTTTAACACTCCACACAAATTTAGAAAGTTCAGTAGAGTTTGACCCACTTTCATAACGAAAGGAATTATTGTGCTTGTAAAGGCGATCTTTAAAAGTTTTTTCTGTGAGCCCTATATAATATCTGCCTTCATCTTGCGGATTTGTCTTAACATTACATAAATAGATGACATTTTTAGTTAAACAATTTCCATTAAGTGGACATAAATTAATCTGTTGGCAATTGCACGTTGGAGCATTAAGGTTTGAAGAATTTGATAAAATTTTATTGTTATGTGAAGTGATGATGTTGCAAATATTTGGAAGACAACTACAGCTAACCTTCAGGTTGTTTCGATTAAACAGCTTATGGAATTTATGAGATTTTGGAAAGTTTTTATCGATTAAATTTAGAAAAAGTTTGGCTACGTTTGTCTTGACATTAATTGAAAACGGAGGGTTAAACCAAATAATATTTCATTCACATGATTTTGTAACTTTTATAGAATCATTGGGCAGTAATGTGTAACTTTTATAGAATCAAAGGCAGTAATGTTTTCTTTAAATCCACTAGACTTGAGGGCACTCTTGTAAAAAGTAGCGGCTCGATTAAAAACTTCATTACTTGAAGATATACTTCTTATACGATTAGATACCATTGAGGGAATAGCTTTAAGAATGTTTGGAGGATGGTTCGAATTAACATTGATATATAATGGGATGTCACCTGCTTTCCTATATGGCTGATAAGAATTGTCAGACAAGTTGAGCGAAATGTCAAGAAAGTTAACAATTTTCAAATTAGAATTTATTGTCATATTTAGTTCGAAATTTTCTTTAAAAAGAATGATAAGGTTTTTCTTTATTATTTCTGATTGCGGTCCACTAATACCATTGAAACAGCAAAGCCCGTCATCTCTATATAAACCGTTGGTGCTTAATCCGTATTCTTTGCTGATGGTATATAAAATAAAAAGGCCTACCAGTTCACACAACTCGGCTCCATCAAAGCTTCCCATTGTCACGTCAAAATCGGAATCTCCTAATTTTTTAACCCACATACTATTCCTTGTAAAAAGTAAGGATTTTCTAGAATGGTAAATAATATCAGTTGTATTATCTGAAATTTGAGTAAAATTTTTGGCGTGAGTTAATATATATATATAAGTTATATATATATATATATATATATATACACATATACATATACATATATATATATATATATATACATATATATATATATACAAAATAATTAATTACACATTTTTTTTAAACACAACATTTTTTAACTAACTTTAATATAAATATTAGTTAGCAAAAACATTTGGTTAAAAAATAGTTTTTTTTTTTTAAATATTGAGACAATATTAAAAAAAAAACTAATTTATAAATAAATAGAAAACAATACAATTAAAAGAAAAATTAAGATTTACCATATAATTACCAAAATCTAGTTGCATAAATATATATTGAATAACTATAGTTTAAAATGTTTAAATAAAACTTACAATAAAAATTTAGAAATTGTTTAAATGTGCAACATTACAATATTTTTAAATAACAAACTTAAATAAACTTTGAAAAATTTAAAAAACTTTAAATTGAACTATTGAACTCAAACTAAAGTTCAGTTTTTTTTAAACTACAAATTTCATTAAAGTTACAATTATCCACAATACTTTCATAGCATTTCAAAAAAGTCTCAAAGTCGCACTCATACTTAGATTCACAGCAAGGTATTTTAACTAAATATTCATTCATGTAAAGTTGAATTTTATGCTTCTTACTACCACAATCATACAAAACAAAATACACATTCCCAGAAAACGGAGATATACAGCTAGGTCGAAATTCTCTGCTTTTCATCTCATTAAAATTATCAGCTCTTAATTCAACTGAGTCTTTATTTAAGCCGAGTAAAGCAATAAACGGCATAATTGTTTCAGCATGAGAAGATCGGAAAATACCACCAAGTGATTCAGTTGTATTTAAGTAAGCTTTTTTCATATGTTTTACGATATCAGCTAACAAAGGACAGCTACTTTTATAAGTTATAGGAAAAGCAGAAAATCTTCTATAATAATGCTTCAGATCAAGATAGTATTCCAAAATTTGTAAATCATCTTTATCAAATAGAGAACATAAACCAGAATTAGTACTTCCATTAAAGATACCAATCTCATAAGCACAAAACAAAAACATAGATTTCAAAAGTTTTATATCAATTTTTGGGAGCGCAAGCTTTCTCATCATTTTATTAATTACGAGTTGGACTTCATCACCTAAACCAAACTTTTTCATTTCAGTGACTGCTGATTTGTTCTCTTCTACTTCAGCAACATACTTATGACAAAGCTGGAAGAATCTTAATACCATATCAACATCGCATGGCCGAGTTCTAACTGCAACTGGTTGAAAGCGGCATTCTCCAAGGGCACCAGTGCCTTCAAACAAACCATAAGCAAATGCACTTGAGCTATGCAAGCAACGTGATTTACAAGAGCTTTCAAACTTGTGAAATACTGATGAATAACTCTGAGTAAATAACTCAGGAAATCGCTGACGTATTCTCTGTGCAATACCATACATTTCTTCTTCACCCACTACAGTTAGTAGTTTGTCTTGATCTACTGTAAATGGATTTTCAGTAGGAAAATCTTTTGATGATGCTTGATGAGAAGATTTAAGGATGTCAAACATATCATTAAACTCAATTATATTTTTTCTACTAGGATAACGGTGGCCATGGCGATGAACTAAATTTATTTGAACAGGTTTACAACCATCTGGATACTTCACATCCAAGTTCATATTTCCAACCAACTTATATGGAGTTTTTGAAGAAAATAGTGGATTGTTCCAACACTCATTACCATAGGAAGGCTTTAAGAATTGAAAAAGCAGTATTAGTCCTAAAATCATAGCTTAGGCCTAAAGAAAAAGATTTACAAAAATCATAACCATAAAAAAAATAAATAAAGAAAAGTATTTTTTATAACTTATTACTATTATTACACATATTAAATCTACATTTTGTATTTACTCTTATACTTTTTTTATACAAAACTTCTTTTTATGGATTTAACTCTATTTGTTAAGAATATTTAACTTTACGATATTTCATGGAAATAAAGATATGCTCGTTATCAAGTGTATTAAAAAAACATTCTAAAAATAAAACCATAATATTATACAAAACCTATTATGAAACAATGTTCTTTTTAAAAAAACACTCTTGAAAAGAGCTTCTTTTGAAGAGTGATTTTTTTTTAAATTTTTGACGTAAGAATTAGAATATTGGTTTCCAAAATGATATCATGACATAATTATCATCATAATTAAGACCATTGCCATTGTAAATGAGCAATTCAAAACTTGTCAAGGAAATTTGTACTGGAACAATTGCAATACTATAAAAATAGAAATGAATAGTTACAACAGCAAAGGTAGGGAAGCATTGGAATTACAACACCAAAAAAGTTTTGTACCAATCATCTTAACTACGAAGATGGTGACAATGTGACAACCTCATTTCGGAAACTGAAGTTCTAATTCTTATGCCAAAAAAACACTTTTGAAATGAAACTCTTAAAATGAAATTTTTTTTTTTGCTATTTGAAAAAATGTATAATACTCATTCAATAGAAATTAAAATAATAAAAAATAAAAATAGACAAAAGAAATATCAAGATTTGAAATATAATTAATAAAAGTTGTATAAATATATATTGTATAACTATAGATAAAATAAAATATAAAATAAAAATCTAGAAATTGATCAAATGTGCAACATTACAACATTTTAAATGACAAACTTAAATAAACTTTAAAAAAGTTACAAAACTCAAATTAGACTTTTTGGCAATTAAGCTCAAACTAAAGTTCGGTTTTTTTTAAACTACAAATTTCATTAAAGTTACAATTATCCACAATACTTTCATAGCATTTCAAAAAAGTCTCAAAGTCGCACTCATACTTAGATTCACAGCAAGGTATTCTGACTAAATACTCATTCATGTAAAGTTGAATTTTATGCTTCTTACTACCACAATCATACAAAACAAAATATACATTCCCAGAAAATGGAGATATACAGCTAGGTCGAAATTCTCTGCTTTTCATCTCGTTAAAATTTTTAGCAGTTAGCTTTGTAACATCCAAGTTAAGGCGAAGCAAAGTAACAAATGGAATAATTGTTTCAGCATGAGAAGATCGAAAGATACCTTTAAAAAATTTTCTTTTATCTAAAGTAGCCATTTTTAAACTACTAATGAAATCAACTAACAAAGGGCAGCTGCTTTCATAAGTAACTGAAAAACCTTTAGAGCGCCGGTAGTAGTGCTTAAGATCTAAGTAATATTCTAAAACATGTAAATCCTCTTGATCAAAGAGTGAGCATAAACCTGTGATAAAACTTCCATTAAATATACCAATTTCATATGCACAATACAAATACAATGCTTCTAAATGTTTTTCTGTGACAATTTGGCTAAGGCCAAGTTTTTTTTTGATTTTTTGAATTATCTCAGCTATTTCTGAGCTCTTACCAAAAAGCTTCATCTCTTCCAGAGACAAAGAGCTGTTTTTAACATCAACAATATATTTATGACATAAATCAAAAAATCTTAATAGCTGATCTTGATGACAAGATTGAGATTCAATAGAAACAGGCTGAAATCGGCATGCTCCAAGAGATCCTATTCCTTCAAACAACCCAGACGCAAGTGCACTTGAGCTTTGTAGACAACGTGTTTTACATGAACTGACAAACTTGAATAAATCAGATGAGTATCCTTTATTAAATAAATGTGGAAAGCGCTTGTGAATTCTTTTACCAATGTTGTACAAATCTTTTTCCCCTACCTGATTTAACAACTTTTCATGCTTAACAATAAAAGGAACCTTATTTGGGATCGAAATGTTACTTTGAACTAAGACCTTTTCAGCAAACTGAAGCAGATTAAATAAGTGTTTCATTGAACTTATATCTTCTTTGCTTGGGTACCGGTGACCATGTCGATGTACCATATTGATCTGAACAACTTGACATCCTGGAATTATGGTAACATTAGTGTTATTGTTTGACACCAAATTATATGGAGTTTTTGTTGAAAACAAAGGGTGTCTTAAACAATCATGACACCAGACAGAGTAGCAAAAACATGTCATCAGCATTAATAGGAAACTAATAATACTCATACTTTTTAATAACTGTAGTACTTGTTAACAATAACTAAAAGAAGAAGCTATTGAAATTTACAATTTACTATCTTCAAACAAACCAGTAATTCAAAATTTTTAAGAACTTATAAACAAGCAACTGGCCTAGCTTAGCTTTTTTATCAAATTTATATTTATAGACATATTGGCAGAGCTTACTATCCAGGGCTAAATAATTTTATTTGATAGTATTAAACTGTTTTAAAAGAGAAACAAAAAATTTCAAATAAATATTTTAAAAAATTAGTTGTATTTGCAAAAAAAGGATTAAATGATTCCAATCTGAAAAACTTGAAATCTTTCACCATTTTTTGATAGTCATTTCAAAACATTGAAATTTGTATCTTGCAATAAAAAATTCAGAAAAAGTTCTGCAAATCCATACCTGTTTTTTTCAACTTAAAAAAAATAAAATAAAAAAATCAAGTAAATTAAGAATTAAAACAAATTGATTAAAAACATTTTAAACATGTAACTAAATTTATACCAAAGGGAAATAAAAATAAATAAATACAAAGATAGACAACTTAACATTCTTACGTAATTATGAATATTCTTTATATTCTATATATAAATATTCTATTTTATAATACCTTTGAAAATAACCAAACGCATGAGAATGGTATTAAAAAAAACTAATAAAAAAAAAGTTTAAAAGTATTGAAGAATTGGCATTATTAGAAAACATCTAGAGAAATACATGTAAAGAAACAAACATTCAAATAATTATGGTTATAGTTTTAATTATAAAGTTTTATCTCCTCAATAATCCAAAAAGTTTGATTCATCACATTTAATCAACCCCCAGCTATAATATATATATATATATATATATATATATATATATATATATATATATATATATATATATATATATATATATATATATATATATATATATATATATATATATATATATATATATATATATAATCTTTGAAAGTCATTTTCTTGTTATACGTTAAAATATAGGTAGAATTGAATAAATACAGCTGCGTATAAACTTTTTTAAAATATATATATATTTTAATAATATATAATTATTTCAATATTTCGCAGATCTATCGTGATCAGCGTCATCAGGTATAAATTTTTTGTATTGCAAAAAAAGGATTAAATGATTCCAATCTGAAAAACTTGAAATCTTTCACCATTTTTTGATAGTCATTTCAAAACATTGAAATTTGTTCTTGCAATAAAAAATTCAGAAAAAGTTCTGCAAATCCATACCTGATGACGCTGATCACGATAGATCAGCGAAATATCGAAATAATTATATATTATTAAAATATATATATATTTAAAAAAAAGTTTATACGCATATAAATTAGGGTGCATCAAACGCCCCATACTTTTAAAAATTGATCTGTCCCTATTCCTAAAACTTTCTATTGGTTCTCACAAGACACTCTGTTAAATTTTTTCAAAATTGAATGAGGTTTAGGGGGGCTGCCTCAAGTCTGAAACTTGCAACGAGACCCTAAACAGAAGAAAAAAAAGTTTTTCAAATGTATGTCATGTTGGGTCTCAAAAGAAGCAAAATTTTATAAAGATTTCAAAAATAATAAAAATTTTATACAATTATTATTATTTTAAGTTTTATTGCATAAAAATTATTATTTTTAACAAAAAGTGATAATTATTTTTGAAATTTTTATAAAGTTTGGCTTCTTTTGAGACCCAACATAACATACATTTAAAAAACTTTTTTTTCTTCTGTTTAGGGTCTCATTGCAAGTTTCAGACTGAAGGTGGCCCCCCTAAATCTGATTCAATTTTGAAAAAATTTAACTGTCATGTGAGAACCAATAGAAAGTTTTAAGAATAGGGACAGATTAATTTTTAAAAGGTATGGGGCGTTTGATCCACCCTAATATATATACACATATAAGGGTTATAATTTTTTTGAACCATAAGGGATCCGCATGAACTTTTTTTTTAAATGAATGAAAGGAGAATTGGTTTTATTTAATTTTTAGAAAGAATCATGTCCATATATATGTAAAAAAATATTTTTCTTCAAAGTGCATCTCAAAAGTCTCAATAGCATCAGATTTTCATAAAAAAACTTTTCAAAAGAAAATACAGAACATTTTTTATTAAAAAAAAAACACAAATTTAAGAAAGATATTGAAAAAAAACTTCAAAAAACAGTATATTTTTCATAAAGAAACACAGAATACTTTTCATAAAGAAAACACAATATTTTTCATAATAAATTCATAAATCTTTTCTTATTAAAGTTTTTGGACAATCACATGTGCAAAATAATTTTTAAATTTTGCTTTAAAGTAGTAGCAGTTAAAAAAAAAATTGTTTGCAGTAATAGATGCACTTTGGTTTAAGGGTCAGAGTTAAGAGTCAGGGTTTAGGCCAGGGACCAACAACTAATCTAGAGATAGGTTCAGCAGAATGTACAAAATGGACTGACTCTCTAGGAACAGGTGCAGCAGAATGTACAAAATTGATTAAGGGCTTTAGTTTGGTCAGGCAAACTATTAAGTTAAAGGAAAGCTTGAATTTTAAATCTTATATCTTTCTTTTATTTTTAAACTACTTTTTAAAGTTGAGAAATAATGGCAAAAATTAAAGTTTACCAAGCAAATATATATATATATATATATATATATATATATATATATATATATATATATATATATATATATATATATATATATATATATATATTACAACTATTGATTTAAATGAACAAACCAAATTTAAATGACAACTTATATGGAGTTTTTGAAGAAAATGAACAAATAAAATGCTTTTACGCAATAATTATACTACAACTATTCCATAAAAACAATCTACTACAATCGCTATTTACATAATGCAAATGTGTTTGGAAGACATCCAGCCTGAAAGCCATTGAATTACTGAAACACCTAGAAAAATTAGCATCACAGCGGCATCTTAAGCGAAGTAGTCAACATTGGTAAAAGATTTTTTTTAGTGATGATGGAATCAAGTTTGTTTGACATTCAATAGGTACAATATATGCTAAATCCCAACTGCTTACCATAAAATATGGAGGAGGTAATTTAAATGGTTTTGCAATGTTTTAGTCAGGATGGTGTTGATCAGCTCTATAGATGTACTGGAACTATTGATCAAGAAATATATATGAGCATAGTGTTAACTCTAGCAAAGGATAAAATGCCTTGTGGATGAATACCATCAGGATAACAATTACAAGCACACAGGCAAATCAATTCAAGAATTCTTCAAAAAGAGTAAAGTTTGCATTTTGAAATTGATATTCCAATTAACTGATTTATTTGAGATTAGATGCCATTAATTATTTATGGTGACATTTTGATCTTCAAATATCAAGCTATAAATCATGTTAATTTATTCATAAAAATTAAAGAATATTGAAAGTTTTAAGTTTATTAAATATAACAACTTTGTCCGCAAATTTTTGAACTTAAATATACATATATTATAAATTTACACAAATGTATACAAACATGTATATATTTATGTATAATATGTGTGTGTGTGTGTGTGCGTGCGCGCGCGTGAGTAATGAATGTTTTTATTTATAGGGATTAGTACTACAATGCCTTCTCACATAATATAGAAGTTAATAAAAAACTTAAAAAACAAACTTCTTATTTTTCAAAATCCATTTTATGTTGTTTTAGAAAAAAAATACAACTCAATGTCTGTGTATTTCTAATCATCTTACAAAAACTAGGTTCTGCATTCTGAAATAGACAAGTAACATTACAAACCAATGAATAGTTTTTCGTTTGAAATTTGTTCTTAAAATTTATTCCTAAAATAATATAGACCTAACTAAAATATATAATAATATTTGCTTTAATATAAACAATTTTTGCTTCTTTTTTTTTTACTAAGAAAAACTTGCCTATTTTTTTTCATTTTAACAATGAAATGTTTTATATACCTTTTTTTTTGTTTTAATTATTAAATATCTTTAAAACCTATTTTGTTTCACTCGAGTAAACAAAGAGTTAAATAAATAAAAAGTTTAAAACTAAAAAATACAAGTCTAAAACATTTAAAACTATTTCATTTTAATCCAAATAGAAAAAAAAAACATTTTTGGCTGCAATTTTATCCTGGTAGGAAAATTCAAGCATAACTAGGTGAAAGACGGTTTGCTATTGAAACAACGCCATACAAAACTCGACGCACAATAGAAGGGCATTTCGGGTGACATGCTAATTGCTCAATTCCCAATCTGAACTGACTGAATACAAGTCTAGAAAAAATTCAGATGTAAAATTACAAAAACTTAGTTAAGTTTAAAAATTATAACACTAAACCACTCCAATGTTGTGATTAATTAATTTAATGTAACCTTGAGTAAGGATTCCTTCTTGAAGTATAACGAAGTTGTAAAAAACGATAATAAAATAATGGAGTCAATATTGTGCCTTGCCCACTAAAACAAAACATACAAGCGTAAAAATTCCAGATTAAAAATCATACACGAAAATATTTGAACAGAATGGAAAAATGACTAGAGCCCACTTTTTTCAGAAACGTATATAATGGTTCTACAACATACTCAATACAGTTATGTATCTATTCTTTGCATGAAAAAATTGCCTCAATCTTATATTATTCTGTTATTTATAACATTCTGCTTTTCTAGTCTCAAAGACTATCAAGTTTACTTAGACTTTCAAAGTTTGTTTTTTGAATAGCTAAAAAAAAAGATTTTGAGACTTTGATCATCTTTCCAAACTGTCCTTTAACTATTTATATATAAAAAAAGCATGCAACATGTTTCTAACACACCTAAACGCCATTAGTATAGTAGTAAAAAACACCATGATTTCAATTGTAGCTATAAACTGCAGTAATTGTTGCTGGGTTTCGGGTTGGTCAATTTTGTTTATTAGTTGACGAAGTCTATTAATTGAAAAAACAATTTACAAAATTTTAAAAAAAATTTACAAATCTTGTAAGTTTAAAAATTAACTAAAAAACTATTATTAATACTAAATAAAGAAAAAAAAAATACTTCAATGCCAAAAAGCTGCTAGAACGATTTATCTAAATGTAAAGAAACCATTCTGCCAGACCAGGTTTAGTTTACATTAACACAAAACAAAACACAACAACACAACACTAAAACAAAAGCAATAACAACACAATACTCGTATTTTGAATAATAACACAATGTTCATATTCAATATCTATATTCAATATTAATAGTCACTATACTCATTCTTGCTAATCAATTAAAGTTGTAACAAAGAATATAAGAAATTAAAAGAACATTTCCTTTGCAATGAATTTAATTGTCATTTGGCAATTAACAGAGTCATTTAGGAGCTATGTTGTGCAAGGATAAATTCATTCACAACTTGGATCTGTTAATACTTTGATATTGTACAACTGTTAATGAAATCAGCCTCACTGAGAGCTAGTCAAAATCAGAAAACCTTAAGCTGGCCTAAGAACTATCAAACTAAATTTTAAAGCAGTTCCCTCATTTTGAGTTAACTAAAGAGTTGCCACCAACAAGTGGCTATGCAACAAGGAGTCACAAGCAAAAAGCCATGACTAGAGTTAAGAATCTAGCATTTATTATACTACTTTTATTATACTTAGCAAGAAACAATAAAACACAGATTTACATCTACACCAGCCTAATTAGATAAAGAACTCAGGTCAATAGAAACTTTCTGTTCACGCTTAACGTCTTTGTCTAAGAGGCTTTTTAAAAAATAGTACCAAGCCCAATGTCCACCACACCACTGGTAGTACCATGTTTAACTTGTTTCATCAAGGTCTGAGTTTTAAAATTAAAAGATTGAGATATGGTTGTGACAATAGTTTTGAAAAATGATAAAAAATGAGCTGCCTCATAGATTGTACTGGAATTGAGGAGGTGAAAAAACTAAATTAAAAATAAATAATTATATTTAAGATTAGTAAAACTATAAATACTTTAAAAATAAATATAAATTTAAATAAAATAAATACAACATAAACTTAATATTACAAATACACTTTTTTTTGTAACTTATATAAATTTAATTATATGCAGGCCAACTATTATAAAAATCATTTATTCAAATTATTCTTTTTTAATAGAGAAAATATAAATAAACTATGTTTATTTATAAATCATACTTTTGTAATAATTTCCGAGAATTTAGTGAACAGTGGATTTAGTGAACAGTGGATTTAGTGAACAGTGGATTTAGTGAACAGTTTTTCACAGTGGTGAAAAACTTTCTTACACCTTTCAGCATGTGAAGCTCATTTTCAACTAAATTGAGATTTATAAGGTATACAATATAAACAATATATAATTCTGTGTATACTATATTAATAAAAAACACCACAAAACAATTTATTACAATATGTATCATGCATAATAACATAACATCAAGTATAATAAACTCACATTAAGAACTTTTTGAGTATAACTAGTTGCATGCATAACAGCAAACAACAAAATAGGTAATAAAACCACTAAAAAAATTTCATTAAAGAAAATAACTGCTTTATTAAAATTTATTTTTAAAAAATAAACCAATTTTTATAAATAGTTCAAACTAAAAATCATTAATTTAATCCACCCAAAAAGTTGATTCTATATAATAAATATTTAGAAGAACAATATGTAATAGAAAGAAACGATTTGTGCAATTGAAGACCATACACTCATTACCATTACTATGCTTTACATTAGTTCACATACTGCATTAAAAATTGAATTTTTTTATTATCTACATTACTACTGTCCTATAAAATTTCCAAACTTATTACAAACATATGATACTAAATTCTTTTCTTTTTTAATAACACCAATAGTAATGCAATCAAATGTATCTGTATACATTGCTGACCTTGTTTCTATGTTTTATGATAACCCCTTTGTGTCAAATTTTTTTTTGCCAACCTCTAACAGTTTAATGTTGGCAATTTATTGCCGACCTTAAACTGTTAGAGGTTGGCAATTTATTTAAACTGTTAGAGGTGGGTAAAATTCTGAGGGATGATATATATATATATATATATATATATATATATATATATATATATATATATATATATATATGATACATATATATATGATATATATATATGATATTATATATATATATATGTATATATATATGATATATATATATATATATATGTATATATATATGATATATATATATATATATGATACATGTATATATATATATCATATATATATATATATCATATATATATATATATATATATATACATATATATATATATATATATATATATATATATATATATATATATATATATATATATATATATATATATCTTAAAATAAAAGATAAAAGATTTTTTTTTCTAATATTATACAGTTAGGTCAGCATTGCAGAGTGCTGAGCCTAATTCCGAGGGCTGAGTATATTTAGATGTTGATTTATTAATAAAACAAAATATAAATAAAACAAAATATAAAACAAAACAAAAAATGTTATAAAAAGATACTAGATGTTGAATTAGCTGTCAAAAACAAGACGCTATAAATCAAGTAATGAAAACTATCTTGCAATAGCAGATCTTTAGCAAACTGAATTGTTAACTGAATCCTCTATAAAAAGAAATTTTTGTATATAGTATTCTTAACATTAAAACATAAAAATAGTCAAATATATATAAAAAAAACCTAAAATTTTATATTTAAAATTGTAATAGTTTAACAAGTATCAGTCATGAGAATCTGCCTCATATCGAAGTTTAATTTTATATAATGGTATTCCAATTCATCAAAAAGTTATTGTCAACAATATTTTTGGCAGTAAATAAAAGTTTTGTTTGAGCTAAAATTCTTCAACCACTGCAATCTCTAAGCTTCTTCGAAGCAATCAAAATATAATTAATGATCAGCAGCAGAGCAAAGGGATCAAAATCACTGTTAAAGATTTTCTAAGACTCTAGAACTATATTTCTGATATAAGATTTAGTAATCTGAGAGTTATGAAGCTTCATACATTCAGGGATCACACTGAACATTTTTGCATCGATTTCTTTCATTGATAAAAATATGTTTGTTATCGAAAAAGTTGTTCTTGTGAAAAAGATGATTACAATTAGACATAGCAGCTACTAAAGAAGAAAACTGTGGAAAACAATAAGCCTTGACTTTAAATTAAGAGATGGAAAAAAAGCTTCAACAATGGCCTGAATCTAGGAGATAATGTAAGAAACACAACTTTTAGCAGACAAATAAATCACATCAGCCCAAGGACTATTACAAAAGTAATATTGAACACAAGCTATGTTAAGAAACAAAACACAAAACAAGGAGTGAAAGTAAGTAACTAAGATCCTCTGTAAAATGAGTCATAAAGTTAATTATCTAAGTAAAAGAGTAAAAGTTTGAGCTTTAGTACAAGTAGGCTTAATGGTACTAGAGTGAAGCCAATTAGTATGATGAGTAGTGAAGCCATCAATAACAACAATATTGGCAAATGGATTCAGTGAAATTGTCAGATTGGTCAAAAATCATATTAGTTTGTGTGCAGTCTTGAAACAAAAAAGAAAACAATAAATAACAAAAAGAAAGGTAATTGAATCAAAACAAAAAATGCTAAAGAATAAAAGTATGAAATAAAAAAAAATGAAAGCACGTAAAAGAATAGTTAGAGCATTTAAACTTTTGCAACAAATGAGTGAATATATCCAGGTCAAGCATGTTAGCCAAGCATGTTAGCCAAGCATGTTACAAGCATGGTCTCTCTCTCCCTCATATATATATATATATATATATATATATATATATATATATATATATATATATATATATATATATATATATATACATATATATATATATATATATATATATATATATATATATATATATATATATATATATATATATATATATAATGTATTAGTTCTTACATTTTAAATCTTTCAGTGATTAAATTGCCAAAATAGTTATTCCAAAATATATTTTGTACATAATTTACATTGTACTAGTATCAGTTTACTATATTAATTTACACATATTTTTCAATATATATTTTAACACAACAGATTCTTATACATTTTAGTGAAAAAAAAAAAAAGTCACAATGCTTTTTAATTACAATTTAATTTTCAATTATTATTAACATTATTTAAATAAAATTATACCGGCAATCTTTGATGCAAACGAAGAGCTGATATAGCAGCAGAACCTATTAAAACTTTTTTGTAAGAGGAAGCACCAAGGTCTGTTCTAAAAATTTACATAAGTATATATATACAATATATACAATATATATATATATATATATATATATATATATATATATATATATATTAGATGCATTTTGGAAAACCACCTATACCATGCCTCAAAAATTAACATCAACAAGAATAACATTAGGAAGTATAGAACTAGAAAAAGATCTTTATCTATCTATATTTATTTATATATATATATATACTTTTTTTTTTTTTCTATATTTATTTATATATATATCTATATTTATCTATATATATATATATATATATATATATATATATATATATATATATATATATATATATATATATTTATATATATATTTATATATATATATATATATATTCCCGACTACTGCGCTAGAGCGCAGAACCTGCGGGAATATATACAGCGGGAACCTGCGGCTCTCTTGTTGAAGAAATGTGGCTCTCATATAGATTTACAATATTAAAAATTTTAACTTCTTTTTATTTTTACTTTTGTATTTTCTAGAGAATTTTTACAAAAATGAAAATTACTTATTTCCTCCCCCCCTTATATATTTATGCACTATTTTTTGTCTCTATGTTTTCTAGTTTTTCATATATTTTTATGTACTATTCTTTTATGTCTATTTTTTCCAATTTTTCAAAAATGAAGGAGAAAACTAACCATTTTTGAAATTTTTTTGCACATATTTTTATCTACAATATGTCTATTTGCCAATTTTTCAAAAATGAAAAAGAAACATATCGTTGATGCGATGGTGCTTTGAATGCAAAGTACAAAAGCAAAAATATATTTGAACAATTATTTGAATTTATATTATATATAACAAACTTATTTTAATTATTATTTATTTTGACTTTCAATTATTCAAATATATTTTGTAATTGTAATTTAATTTTAGCTTTTTTGATATATTAAGACTGGTAAGTTAATTATTATTTATTTTAGCTTTAGTATTCACTTATATTTTTTTTTTCTAATGCATTAAAACTGGTAGATCATAATGAGCACCAAAAAAAGAAAAATTGCGGATGAAAATAGAAGATTTAATTTTTAAAAAACTATGGACTGAAAAATATGCAGTTATTGAAAGCAATGGTAATCTTCTATGTTTAATATGTTCTGTGAAACTTCAGAATAATAAATCAAGCAATGTTGAACATTTTGAAGGAAAACATAAAGAATTTGCCCAAAAATATCCCAAAGGTGAATGCAGAAAAAAAGCTATTAATGAATTGCAAAGAAAACAATTAATTCAACAAAATTGCTTTTCAAATTATATTCATTCAGGATCGACCACAACTGAAGCAAGCTTCGCATTATTATTGCAAATTGCAAAAGCTGGTAAACTATTTACAGATGGTGAGTTTTTAAAGGATTGCATGTATACTGTTTCTGGAATTCTATATAATAATTTTAAAAACAAATATTTAATATTATCAAAGATATACCACTGGTTCTCCCTGGCTATTAATGAATCTGTAGATGTCACTGATATATCTCAATGTTGCATAATGGTCAAATACTTAACAGCATCCGGTGTACAAGAGGAACTTCTTGAATTGTTACCTATGAAAGGACAAACGAGAGGGGAAGATATCGCAGAATCAGTTTTGAAACGTTTGGAAACAAAAAATATAAACATTGAGTGTAAGGTATCCGTTGCAACTGATGGAGCACCTGCTATGATTGTAAAAAACAAAGGCTTTATCAAACTATTTTCCAGTCATATTTCTCATGAAATTATTTCATTTCATTGTATCTTACATCAGGAAGCTTTGGTAGCAAAATCTTTAGGAGCAATACCACAGCTGAAAAATGTAATGGAAGTCATTGTGCACATAATAAATTTATCTGAACAAAATCGTTAAATCACAGAATCTTTACAGCATTGTTAGAAGAAATGGCTTTTATACATAAAGAACTAGTTACATTAACAGCTGTATGTTGGTTGTCAAGAGGAAAAACTTTAAAACGATTTTCTGAATGCTTAAGTGAAATAACTAAATTTTTAGCTGTTAAAAATTATAATGAAGAACATTGCAAACTATTAAAGAATTCAGAATGGCTGCAGAATTTTTACTTTTTGCTTGATATGACAGAACATTTTAATAACCTAATTTGAAGATGCTAGGAAAAGGAAATATATCTGCCCAGCTACTGGAAGAACTGATTACTTTTGAACAAAAATTACAGTTATTTTTAGACGATATTTCAGGAGACCAATTTATATATTTTAATAATTTACGAAACTTCAGGATGAAAATAATTTCAGAAGCAGAAAAGGTTGATCGTAAACAACTTTTTGAGATAACAACTACAACTGTTCACCAATTTCCAAGCAGATTTCATGATTTCAGGAAATATCAGGAAACATTAAAGTTTGTAATGCTGCCATTAAAATGCAATTTGACATTGATGGATTTAAATGCATTTCTTGAAATAAATATTGCAGACTTACACTTGGAGCTTGTCGAGAATTAGAATAAAAGTACCTGGGCTGATAAATTTGAAGTAATGCTTGCACATATCGCCATCTATGAAAAAAACATGAAAGATATGCCACAGGATATCATATTTCAATGCTCGACTTCACTGCCAAATACTTATATAAATTCCAAAAAACTTGCTTTTGGTCTATTAACCATTTTTAGTTCAGCGTATAATTGTGAACAACTTTTTTCATCGATGAATTTTATTAAAAATAAATACTGAAGTAGGTTAACAGATGAAAGTATGCAGGCTCTACTACATTTGCATTCAACGAAACATCAGCCAAATTTAACCAAATTATCAAAAAAAGTTCAAATCCAGAAATCACGTTAAACTTCATTTAACCAATAATAGTTATTAACTATAGCTTTTTCTATCTTTTTAATGTAAATTTCATTTTATGATTTCAAGTTAATAAAAAAAAAACTTAAAATTTTGTATTTTCGTGGCTCTTCATTACTATTTTGAATTTTTTTTAGCCGTTATGGCTCTTAGGTTAAAAAAAGTTCCCAACCCACGCTCTAGCGCTATTAGATGCACTTTTTCCTAAAACAGCAACTTCATATATTAGTGTGTCTAATAGCGCTTTCATAAGAATATATATATATATATATATATATATATATATATATATATATATATATATATATATATATATATATATATATATATATATATATATAAATTAGTAAAAAACACTATTTAATGGCTAACTATTACGGCTATTTATTATTGCTCTGTTCTTTAAGAACATTGAGCACCCTATTTTTAGAAATTAATTCCGATCTTTTGTTTAATAAGCATTCTTGATTTGCATGTGTAATTATTTCAAATTTTTCTTGTAGGCATAGTATGCATTTTTTGGAAATATTGTTATATGCAGGCGCTGTTTTAAGGATAGACCAATTCAGTATAAAATCATCAATATTTTTTTCTTTTAATTCCCATATATGTTTTGACAGCATCGTGTCTTTTGAATACTTTTTATTCTTGAAAGATTGTTTATGATTGGCAAAACGTTTTTTCCATTCACCCTCTGTTATGCCAATATATTGTTTATCAGGTACATTCTTAGAGGAAACAACACATTTATATACCACATTTTTTGATAAACAACTTCCACTCATTGGACAATTGATTTTTTGTTTACAATTACAATTTTCTGTAGTTTTTTCATTTAGGATTTCTTTTTTGATTAACAAAGCCTTATTGTGACCTTTTATAATTCTTTCCATATTTTTTGTGCAACTGTAGCTAACTTTAATTGTATTTCGATTAAAAATTTTATGTAATTTATTAGATCGCGGGAAATGCTTATCAACCAATTTTAAAAACACTTTTCCTATGTTAGTAGAAACATTTTTGCTATATGGGGGGTTGAACCAAATTACATTTCTAGTTCTATTTCGTTTTTTTGTATTCTTTTTTTCAGGGTCAAATTTTAATTCAAAATTTTCAAAACCACTTTTTTTTAGGGCATCTTCAAATATTCGTTTAGAGGAATTGAATACATTTTCATTTGAGGAGTTTTGGTTTAGTCTGTTATTAATTGAAATCGGGATTTGTTTTAGAACTTAAGGGTGGATTGTTAGAGTTAATGTTAATATATAATAGTTCATCGTTTGGTTTTTTGAAAGGCTTATATGAATTTTCAGAGAGGTTAAATGTGACATCAAGAAAATTCACAATTTTTAAATTTATGTTTATTTCGATTTGAAAGCCAATATTTTAAAAAATTTTTATAATATTTTTTCTAATTTTGTCGAGCTGTGGACCAGATTTTCTACGCATTACTATTAAACCATCGTGCGATAAAGGCCTAAATCTTTTATATTGATTATTTTACTTAACAAATCTAAAATATATAGTCCAACAAATTCACAAATTTCTGTTCCGTCATAACTGCCCATTGTTATATCAAAGCAGTCATGTATGTTTTTCTTTTTCCAAGTTTCCTTATTAAAATAAAGTAAGGTTTTTCTACAATGTTTTATTATACGGATTGTGTCATCAGGAACAGCTGTGTGGCTTTTTGCAAATTCAATAGTCTTATCTAAAATATCTGCGGTTATTGAGGGGTAAAAATCATTAATGTCAAATTGAATAAATGTGCAGTCATTTTTATTTTCGATTATGGAGAACCAATTTATAACATCAGTGGTATTTTTCCACTGTTGCAAATTTAATTTATTTCTAAGAATGTTATTAATTTTGTCCAATTTAATTTTGCTTATATGTCCAATCTCACTTTTTGAGGGAACCAATAACCTACAAGGAAGTTTGTTTTGAAAATTTGGTTTATGGTCTTTTAGTGTTACGAAGGCTTGGGCAGGGGCAGTTGATTCGATTCTATTATCAAGGTTGTTTTTTTTAGCAATACTTTGCGCTTCTAAATTAATTGTCTTTTCCAAATTTTTAGGGGCTTTTTCATAAGAACTAGTAATATTGTCGCGTAAAATTTTTTCATAGTTTTCTGTTGTGAGTTGGTAAATATTATTTTTATAATATTTACCAACTCACTACTAACTCAACTATTTTTATAATATGTACCAACTCACTACTAACTCAACTATTTTTATAATATTTACCAACTCACAACAGAAAACTATGAAAAAATTTTACGCGACAATATTACTAGTTCTTATGAAAAAGCCCCTAAAAATTTGGAAAAGACAATTAATTTAGAAGCGCAAAGTATTGCTAAAAAAAACAACCTTGATAATAGAATCGAATCAACTGCCCCTGCCCAAGCCTTCGTAACACTAAAAGACCATAAACCAAATTTTCAAAACAAACTTCCTTGTAGGTTATTGGTTCCCTCAAAAAGTGAGATTGGACATATAAGCAAAATTAAATTGGACAAAATTAATAACATTCTTAGAAATAAATTAAATTTGCAACAGTGGAAAAATACCACTGATGTTATAAATTGGTTCTCCATAATCGAAAATAAAAATGACTGCACATTTATTCAATTTGACATTAATGATTTTTACCCCTCAATAACCGCAGATATTTTAGATAAGACTATTGAATTTGCAAAAAGCCACACAGCTGTTCCTGATGACACAATCCGTATAATAAAACATTGTAGAAAAACCTTACTTTATTTTAATAAGGAAACTTGGAAAAAGAAAAACATACATGACTGCTTTGATATAACAATGGGCAGTTATGACGGAACAGAAATTTGTGAATTTGTTGGACTATATATTTTAGATTTGTTAAGTAAAATAATCAATATAAAAGATTTAGGCCTTTATCGCACGATGGTTTAATAGTAATGCGTAGAAAATCTGGTCCACAGCTCGACAAAATTAGAAAAAATATTATAAAAATTTTTTAAAATATTGGCTTTCAAATCGAAATAAACATAAATTTAAAAATTGTGAATTTTCTTGATGTCACATTTAACCTCTCTGAAAATTCATATAAGCCTTTCAAAAAACCAAACGATGAACTATTATATATTAACATTAACTCTAACAATCCACCCTTAAGTTCTAAAACAAATCCCGATTTCAATTAATAACAGACTAAACCAAAACTCCTCAAATGAAAATGTATTCAATTCCTCTAAACGAATATTTGAAGATGCCCTAAAAAAAAGTGGTTTTGAAAATTTTGAATTAAAATTTGACCCTGAAAAAAAGAATACAAAAAAACGAAATAGAACTAGAAATGTAATTTGGTTCAACCCCCCATATAGCAAAAATGTTTCTACTAACATAGGAAAAGTGTTTTTAAAATTGGTTGATAAGCATTTCCCGCGATCTAATAAATTACATAAAATTTTTAATCGAAATACAATTAAAGTTAGCTACAGTTGCACAAAAAATATGGAAAGAATTATAAAAGGTCACAATAAGGCTTTGTTAATCAAAAAAGAAATCCTAAATGAAAAAACTACAGAAAATTGTAATTGTAAACAAAAAATCAATTGTCCAATGAGTGGAAGTTGTTTATCAAAAAATGTGGTATATAAATGTGTTGTTTCCTCTAAGAATGTACCTGATAAACAATATATTGGCATAACAGAGGGTGAATGGAAAAAACGTTTTGCCAATCATAAACAATCTTTCAAGAATAAAAAGTATTCAAAAGACACGATGCTGTCAAAACATATATGGGAATTAAAAGAAAAAAATATTGATGATTTTATACTGAATTGGTCTATCCTTAAAACAGCGCCTGCATATAACAATATTTCCAAAAAATGCATACTATGCCTACAAGAAAAATTTGAAATAATTACACATGCAAATCAAGAATGCTTATTAAACAAAAGATCGGAATTAATTTCTAAATGTAGGCTCGAAAACAAGTTTCTCCTAAAAAACTATAAAAATAAATGAGTTCAAATAATAATTACATTAACTACCCTTTTTAAAAAAACATTTTAAAAAAATAGCATAAGTAATCATTTCTAAAGAATTCTTTTTATAATAGTGTCAGCAAATTCCACAAATGTGTGAAAATTTACAGTAGTTAAGACATTTGCAACTTCCTGTAATTTAATTTTTGGTATAATTTGAAGTTTTATATATATATATATATATATATATATATATATATATATATATATATATATATATATATATATATATATATATATATATATACATATATACAGACACACACAATCTGTCTTTACATATCATTGTCTTTATATTATATTTCAATTATAATTTTTAACATATATATCAACATTACACTTACCCAAATAAAGGAACAAAAAAAATAAGTGAACTGAAGATAATATATAAGCGTATCAACCAAAGAATGCTATCGATGCGATTTGCAATCAAAAATCCCTAAAAATAAATTAAATCCAAAAAATATTGCAAAATTATAGTTACAAGAATACAGTCTGATCTGTTTATGACTTTAGTTAATTCTAAGAACCCAGTCTCCTAACTAGCGCATTAGATTTATATTAAATTTTGTTTTAGAGGAATACTTTAAGCTATATATAGACACTGGCACTAATCTTTTCATAATTGCACAATAAACTTTTAAGTGTAGTAGTTCTCTAAAATGAGCTTTAATGCTTGTTTCATCATCGATTAAATTTTATAACTATAGATAAATATACTTAATATATAGATATAAGATAACATAACTTTTTTTTATTTAACAAAAAAGATTAATGAAAAAAAACTAAATAATAGGAATTTTTTCGATAAACGCTTTCAACTTCAAATAAAAAAATAAATAAAAGATCTATCTTTTGTAATTAAATAAATATTTACATTGGAATAAAAATAAAAATTAAGATACTTTCATACAACTGAAAATGAAAAATTTATTTTATGTACCTTTAGCTATGTTATCAAATATGTTTTCAAAAACATCATGTTTTAAAATAAATCTTTTAAATTTTAGGTGAACTTTTGTATTGACATTTTATTGGATGATATAACCTTTAATACATTACATTTTAAACTACTAATTTTTTTTTTTAATAATTCACCTCCCCAAGGCCGAGAAGGCCACTACAGATGAGGAGGCTACTTGTGGTTATAACCCTGACTCTTAACTCTATAACTCCGAAACATTAACCTTGACGAACAAGGCCGGTGCACAGAGAAACAAGTTGAGTGCGGTAGTACCAGGGACGTGGTGGGAATCGAACTTGGAGCCTCTCGCTTATGAAGCGAGCACTCTTTACAACTTTTATCAAAACACAACTTATCAATTTACAACTGTTATCAAAACAACTGTTTCGACAAATCAAATAAAGTTATGCGGAACTTTTCTCAAGATTATCAGGCTTATATCAGGTTGAACTAGTTGAAGTTGTCAGATCATCCTTTATCTAGTGCATATATTTGTTAATTGATACTATTTTATTTGTTTATATATCAGGTCTTGTTTTAAATAAAAATGCCTAATGTGAATTTGACGTCATAAAATTCTCTTTATTTTTTTAATTTTTAGACATTAACTTTTTTCAATTACTGCAATAATATAAATTACCACAAAACAAGTTAAATGTTTTTTTATTATTACTATAAGAGAATGTCAAATATTAACCCTTAGTTAATTCTCAATTTAACACTTCTACAGTTTGTGCTCCAGACAAGATTTCCATCATAGTCTTAAAAAAGTGTCTTCCAGAATTCTCTTCAATTTTTGCTAAACTTTTAAAAAGTGCTAAATAAGTGGTTCCAATTTTTCAAAACTATAGAAAACACTTTGACTTTATAATTATCCTACAATTAATCTTTACTCTGTTATTAGTTTCTTTATCTAGAGTTTTTGAGATTAATAAATTATTTCTTTCTAACTGAGGAATTAAAGTTATTCTTGAAGGCCTACACTCCACTTTATTTCAAGTAATTTTAAGGGTACCACAAAGTTCTATCTTTGCTCCTGTAATGTTTCTCATCTACATTAACAATCTTTTATTGACAAAAAAATCTTCACTTTTTGATTGCTTAGAACAAGCGCCGTTTTTTAATCTGATCTTTCTTCTGTAAGAACCTAAAGCTTGCAGAGGCTTGTGGATTTAAATTTTTTAAGGCAACAAAACTCATTTATTTACTGCAAAAAATATTGCAATATTGTTGGCATTCCTATATTGACGAATAACAACCCTCTTACTCTCAGACAAAGTCTAAAAGCACATTGTAAATGTAGTTAAACATGCTATATCTGCAAAGCTTGAACCATTCTCCGATTGTTGTAAGATTGCATTACTTTATTTTTTCTACTAATACCATCATGTTCAATGTTAAAACAAGCTATCATCACTATTACAATAAACCAAAACTCATTCTTACTTGGCTTCTTATTCAACAAGTTGCACACTTTCACTGTTAATGCTATAAAAACCTTTATTAATTCAGTTTTTTGTCCTTGCACATCAAAAAAAGCTTTTTAACTCTTCTCCATCTTTGTGTTTTCATTTTTATTACATCCTGCAACTTTTAAAGTCTTCAGTTAACCATTTTCTAGTATTTTAACCTGTCCTCTATTTTAAAGTAACTTATAACTTAATAGTGGTTACTTGCAATCTTGTTGAAAGTAAATTGTGTTTAAAAATATATAAATATATGCTAGTATGTAATAAATAGTAAATGTAAATATAAAATTATAATACAAAAAGTATTAAAATTCTTTTTCTAGCCCTGGCTATCAACCCCTGCTAAATCTTATAATTTTGCCAGAGCCAGGGCCAGGTTTGCTAAAAGTCTTGTTTTTAGCCGGGACCAGGGCCAGGGCCCCGGTCACTTACTATCTAAGCAGGGAAGAGGGTTAGTGATTTTGTGACGACTCATACAAAACTTGCTACTAAAGTGTTACGATTTTATGACAAGGAAGGGGGGTCAAAAATGTGAAACCAAAATTTTGTGACATAATTTACAGACAACCCCTTATTTAAAATTTAATTTTGAATAATAAAAAAAATGTTCAAGAAGAAAAATCGAAATAAAATTTAAATATTGAACAATATTTAGTAATATCTTTAAATAAATTTGACAGTTAAGTTAAACCCAAGCATTAACTTAATTTTAAAAAACTTAAATATATTTTTTAAATCAAAACTGAATTGAATATTTTTTAAATCTAAATTAAATTATATATTTTTTATCAGAATAAAATTATACATTTTTACTAAATTAGTTTTAAATTAAATTATATGTTTTTTATTAGGATTAAGTTATGTTATCTTTGCTTCAAGTTTAAAGTATTAGCATTTTTCAAGCAAAAAAATCATTACAATAAAATAAAAATTAATTTTTAATTTTATTTGAGTTTTTTTCATTAGTAAATAGCGCGTATATCTAACATAATTGTTATTCAAACTTTTGTAAATATTTTTACATAAACATCATTCAAAAGTTAACGTGATTTTTTTTTAATTAATTACTTCCTTTATCTTATCGCTTATAGAATAATTAAAAGTTAAAAAATGATAAAAAGTTGCTTAACAAAATTGCTTATTGCTTACATAAAATCACTTAAGACATACGTCTTTTTTACAGGCCTTGTTTTAAATCATTTTATGTAATGATTTAAAACAAGACCTGTATATGTATTTAACTAAGAGGGAAACTTTAAAACAATGCATTGAATAGGAAAATGGTTAAGAAGTGTAATTTTCCTTTTGTTAAAGAATTAATTAAGGCAATTAATTAAGGAGAATTTTCCGCTTTAAATAAGAATCAATATCTATTGAGTTTAGTTAACTCTTGGCATTAAAAATGTGAAGCAAATAAAGAAATTTAGATTCTTAGACAGATTTGCATGTCAAAAAATGAGGCTCTTAACTTTCATTGTAACTCATTAAGTTTTCAATTAGAGACTATGAGTGTTTTCTTAAAACAGAAGGAGCAGTTCCAACTTATAAAAAAACGAAAAAAAAAAAAAAAAAAAAAAACAGCACAAAATAGATTTGCATGTCAAAAAATGCAAGATTGCTTAAAAAAAAATTAAACATGTAAAAAAAATAATTCAAAAATCAGTGATATAAACTAGTTGCCAAATTTGCTGTTGTTTTGTGATTCTCTGTCTTATGTTGAGTCAATATCTTGTTGTGTTGCAAATAAGTTATGTTTAGTTGTGCAGTTAAGTGTTTTCAATGCTATAGAGCTTCAGAGCCATTCTAAACATATCATAACTCCAATTTTTATTTTAAGTAGATTTTTTTGTTATTGGAGGTTACTTCTTTTTACTATTTTTTATAAGAAACTAAATATCTTTAAAAAATTTCATCAGTTTTTCACAAATGTTGTTATTGTATGAAAACACACTGCGTTGCTTTAAATTTAAAGAATTGTTTTCTTTTAATTTAAAGAATGAATATGTAAATGTTGAATTAGATTGCAATATGTTTACTTTTTTTTTTCAATTTTTTTTTCTGTAATTGCAAATAAATTTGTTAACATTTATCTCCGAGAGTTAAAATAATATTGGCTAATCATGTTATAAATAATATTGTATAGGTGTATTGTAGTATTGAAAAAATAGTTATACCTTTACGAGAACTGTCTTGAAACATAAGCATATTAATTGTGGTATGATTTGTATTTTGAATACTTAAACATACTAATTTATTGGTACATTTAAGTACTCAAAATATAATGATCATCAGCACATTTTATGCAAAGATTCACATATTTTAACTTATAATTATCTTTAGTAACATAATGATCAGGAGGACATGGATAATATTGTGACCCTTGAGGACAAAAATAGCCACTTTTAGGATATGGACCAAATTGACAATTCTCATTTATACAATCTAAACTGCTAAGATTTGCACTTTTAGCTCCTTGTTTGCACCAGTATCCAGTATTACAAAGTCCAGTGTAATTTCCAACTATAGTTCCATCACAGTATCGATCAGGGGCAAAGTAAACAGTATTCAGATTTTTTATTATTAATATTATTATTATAATTATTCCATATGCAAACTTTTTTATATTTATATCTAGATATCGATTTTATATACTTTTGGTATATTCACAGATTAATATAATAAATATTTATTTCTTGCATAACTTTAAGTTTATTATTACATATTTATTTATTAACTTAACATTTAAAATCTTTTTGGTTTTTTAGGTTTATTAAAGTATTCAATTGGTATTACGCAGGGTTGCATGGTTTTAACCAAATGGTTTAAACCATTGGTTTAAACCATGGTTAAAACCAATTAAAAAAATGTTGGTTTAAACCAAATTAATGCTTTTTTAAAAAGATTTGAACTTACAACAGGAAACTAAAAGAGGTTTATGTTCACAAATAAAACTAATCTTCAAGATAGATAATTTTTTTTGAATTCATGAGTTTTGTTTTTGTTTTTTCATAGAATAGAGTCCTCGGTGTTATTTTAGAACAGAGCAGTAATAATTTTAGTAATAACACTTATTTATCTGTTTTCTTCTGCAGGCTGTTTCTCCTTCAATAGGTTCATCAAGAAGCATTCCTGATGAACTTATTTCATCAGGAAGTTTTCTTAACGATATATATATATGTATATATATATATATATATATATATATATATATATATATATATATATATATATATATATATATATATATATATATATATATATATATATATATATATATATAGATTTATATGTTTAACAAAAGTGTCAGTAGTTATAACATAATTTATTGATACCACAAAAATGTCTCAAAAAACTGGGCGCAAATGTGATATGATTTGGTTAAAATATACACGAGTGACTGTTCCGGAAAGAAAGGGGTGTAGAGCAGTTTGTAATGCGTGTAGAAAAGAAATGGAAGGTCAAATTCAAAGGATGCATGAACATATAAAAAAGTGAAAACAATCACAACCCCATGAAATTATGGATTCAATTGAAGATCAACAACTTCTTAAAGGTAGTTAAATGACTGCATTTTCATTTTAAATTTTATACTTTCCCTAAATTGTAAGCATATATATTTAGAATAATTCAATAAACTGCAATTTCATTTTAAAGGTAACTCACCATCAGCATCACAACAACAAATGAAAAGGTTTCAGCCCAATTCAACATCAGCTGATAAATATTTGAAAATTGATAAGTTTTTCACACGAACAAGCCTCAAAGATTTATTTGATTTGCAACTTGGTAGATTTATATACAGTACAAACTCTAGCTTCAAAACAGTTGAACACAAAGAATTTAAAAAATTTATCAATATGCTTCATCCAGGATACACTCTACCTAATAGAACTCAAATTGGAGGAGAAATGTTAGATAGGGTTTACATAGAAGAAATTGAAAAATGTAATGTATTGAATGGAAAAATTGTAGCCATGTCTTTAGATGGCTGGAGTAATGTACATAATGAACCTATAGTTTGTATCTCTGTAATTACAGATAAAATTAACATTTTAGTAGAAACAATCAACACTTCTGGTCATTCATATACTGGTGAATATCTTACACAATTAGCAAAAGAAGCAATAGATTCTGTAAGATGTAAATTTGGATGCACAGTAAAAAGCTTTGTGACTGACAATGCAGCAAATATGAAATCAATGAGACAATCTGAAAAAGATATTATCATAACTTATGGGTGTGCTGCTCATATACTGAATCTTTTAGCAAATGATCTTAACATTGAAAATGTGAGCAAGCATGTTACACAAATAATAAAATATGTAAGAAATAATCATCAAGCTGGAGCAATTTATAAATTAGGCGGAGGAACAAAATTGCCACTTCCTACTGAAACTCGCTGGAATTCTGTTTGTGATTCACTTGAAAAATATGTCAACAACTGGAGCATCATTTTCACAATGTTTGAAAAAAATAAAGACTTGGATCCCATGATTGGTAAATAAGTAAGTGATATACAGATAAAGCGAAACGCAGAGGATTTATTAAAAATATCAAAACCAATTGCAGTAGCTCTAGATAAGTTGCACAGTGATCAAGCAAAAATAAGTGACACTGTTGAAATTTTTAAAGATTTGATGAACAGTTTATCATTTTTATCAAACGATAAAAAAAAATTGAATCTAGATACCTTCAGACTGTTAGTGATGCTCATTTACTGGCAAACACACTAGATCCTAGATATTTTGGATCTAATCTTTCTAAAAATGAAAATGAAGCTGCCATGAATTTTGCAGATAAAGAGTTAAAGAATTTGTTACCATAATATTCAAATTAAAAGCCAAATCTGCTCCATTCGATAAAAGCTATTCGTATAGTGAATCTGTTTTAAAAAATGTATCACCAACAGAATGGTGGAAATCTTTAAAAATTGTGGATTGTAACATTGTGGATATTGAAGGTTTATTAAATGCACCAGCTTCTAGTTCTGGAATAGAAATAATTTTTTCAACTTTTGGCCTTGTTCATTCTAAGTTAAAAAACCAATTGGGGGTAGAAAAAGCAGCAAAGCTTGTATTTATATATAGAACATTAAATAATGATGAATAAATTGAATAATTTTGATTAAATATAACAGTAATATTGATAAAGAATATAGTTTACTTAAATAAAATGTGTTATGCTTTTTTTTAATTTAATAGGATAACTAAATACGACATTTTTTAATAAAAACCTAATTTAAACCAAAAAAACCATGGTTTTTTTGGTTTTTTTAAAAAAACCTATGGTTTTTGGTTTTTTTCAAAAAAACCGTTTTTTTTGCAACCCTGGTATTATGGCACTGCAGTTTCGATTCAATTAATTTCAGAAATTTTGTTAGCGCACGTTAAAAATTAGCAAAAATTTTAAAAATTTTTTTAAAAGTTTTTTGAGAGCATTTTAGAATATTTGAATTTTGGATTTAGTGGGAAAAATTATAAATAGAATTCAAATAGCAGCCGAGGTATAATAGTTAGAGTGCCGGCTCTGACCATATATGCATCATTGGTATTGAAAGAGGCATGAACTTTCTGATAGCTTTGTGATGCTCTATGATAAAATATTTTTAAAATCTTTTTCATATTCTATTTGAAATTTTTCTTTAAAATAATTTTAAGTTAGAAATTTTTATGCATTAGCAACATTTAAGATATAAATAGAAACATTGCTAATGCTAATATTTGCTAGAAAGTGTCTTACGCTAGTAAGTGAATATTAGGTATATTAATTTATTGAGTAACTTAACTGTAGTAACTGTAGTAACTCAAAGGGATCCCAAAGTGCCAAGACAAGTTGTGTTCATATGAAAGAGAATGTTTTAAAAGAATGATTGGGCTGAATTTTTTCAATTGAAACAAAGCGTAAAATGGCCGTGATAAAACTAGAAAATAAGTTCACATTGTTTATATAAAAATAAAAAAGATTCAGAATATATAAGGTGCTCAACATCTTTTTTATATATTTATTATATTTATACTATAAAAATCTTAATTTTATTTGGTTTTTACACTCTAAAAAAAAACATGTTTAGCTTTCTTTAAAATTTATAGGAAAGTCATACGATTGATGAGAAACATTTATTTTAAACAAATTAAAATAAATACAAATAATATCGATTGTTTAAACAAAAAAAGTATCCTACAATGATGTTATTTTTTATACTGAAACTCTTTGAAATTAAATGTGCTTGAATAAACTATAAAGCCTATAGATTGCAGCGTATCTTTTAAAGACTTAAAAACCACACTAAAATGGAGATGACAAGCTTCTAAAAATAGGGACTCCTTGTACATGAAGTTTTTTTATTTTTTTATAACTTTTTTGAGTAAATTAACCAGAATTTTTATCAATGAAATAGTCCTTGAAATAGACTATATAGCTAGAGTAGACTATATAAAGTTTTAATTATGCTGTAAAAAATTATAATCTATTTTTGATTTCATTTCTTTGCTCAATGTTATTTGTGGTTATACTGGTTTAAAGTTACGTAATTGTTGGCTAAACAAATTTAAATAAATAAAATTATAAAAGTTAATAAGGTTTAGTTAGGAAATGTTCATATGCTGATATAAAATTTAAAAAATCCAGAAGTCTTAATTATTATGACAGGCGGGACTGCGGACTCTGGGTAAAAACAGGGACTCCTGGACTCCAACTTCGCATCCCTGGTTGGTATACATTGTTTATTTTCATTTAATCAAAAAAATCAGCCAAAACATTTTTTTTCAACATCCTTTTTAATATGAACACAACTTGTCTCGGCTCTTTAGGATCTCTTCAACTTAATTCTTTTTTATTCATTTACAGATAAATTTACTGTGATGCACATTATCCTTAAAGAAAATCACAATAAATTCAACTTTAAAACAGAAGAAGGAAATTATTGGCTTCCACGCAGAGACTCGAAGTAATTTAAATTCAAAAGTGTTTTATGTTGAATAAAAATCTCTACAAAAGAGAGCAAATGATCATACTTCTATTTATAAGTTAAATTTAGCGGCACATACTTTATAGAATTTCTCCTGCGTCAATAAATTCAAATCGCAAGTTATAACAAAGATTTAAATTTAGGACACAGTCCATTCTATTGAACCAGATAGTTATGGTTCAAGACAATTTTGTTTTATTATTAAAAAATTAGGTTTTTAACATTGGAAAAACCCAAACAACTTAAACATGATTATATTTGTCTGACAAAAAATAAAGTTTAAGTATCTTTCATTAACCCAAGCAGACAAGCAAAGAGAAAACACTATATTTATAAGCAGTTTTGTGTGACCTCAGGTAACAAAATTGATAATAAACACGCGTTTTTTCGTACGCTGGCAGTAAATTTTAAATGGAGAAGACTGGGTAATGTATAACTTAATGTTGATTCTGATTATTTGAAAAGTGAACTTGAAAATTTTGAAGTAGACCACAAAAATATCAACACTATCCAACTTGTTCTACAAAACACAGAGCTAAATTCTTTAATTACAAAAATTCGGAATGTTGTAAAACTTTTCAAAAAATCACCAACCAAAAATAATAAACTACTGCAAAAATACGTTAAAGAAACTGTCGGAAAAGAACTTTATTCAATTTAAGACTGTAAAACTATATGAAGTAGTTTATTAAGCATTGCTGGAAAAACTTTTTAAAGTTAAAGATGCTGTTTGAAAAAGTCTGATAGATTTAAAAAATGACATTGATTTTAATAAAAGTGAAATAAAATTACTTTCAAACATAATATCAAGCTTACAACCTATTAGGTTGGCCATTGTAACACTCTGCGCTGAAAAGGTTAGCTTATATGTAGCCAATCTTACATTAAAATTTATGTTAGACGAGTTAAGTAACCAAAACACTTTTTTAAGTATTGCACTAAAAAAAGAATTAATAAGTAGTATTAAAGAAAGAAGAATTAATTTAATGTTATTACTTCTTTAACAGAAATAATAACATTAGACCCTAATGTTATTATTTCTGTTAAAGACAATTATGGCATTTTTAATATCAGCAGTAAAACCGTAATTATTAAAACCATTTTTTTTTTAATAACTAATTAAAGTTGGAAGTTACTGGAAGAGAAAGGATGAAGATTGTAGAGCAAGAAAATGATTGATGGACGACTTAAAGGATTGCAAATTATATGAATCAGGAAAGCAAGATGAAGGAAGCGAATTCCAAAGAACTGATGTTTGAGGAAAAAAACTAGACGAATAAGAGTTTTTGGAGCAATTAGGAACAGTCACAGAAAAAGGATAAGACTTAACTGAATAACGAGTAACACGAGAAAGAATTTTAGTAGATGGCACTAGAGACGCTAGCTCTTTAGAGCAGTACCCATTATAGAATTTGTAGAAAAAAGAAAGAGAAGCAACTTTATGATGATGTGATAATAGTTGGAGGTTGGCTGCAAGAGCAGGTCCAACTATGTTTACAATGCATTTTTGCACCTTGTCTAAAAGAGAAAAGGCATCATTAAAAGATCCACCCCAGATATGGCAACAGTATTTCATACAAGGCCGGATTTGAGATTAATAGAGATAGAGAATAGAATCCAAAGTAAGAAATTGTCGAGCTTGATAAAGAGATGCAACCTTAGCAGATATTAATTTTGCAACTGATTTGATATATGGTTTCCAAGAAAGATTGGAAGTAAGAGTTAATCCTAGAAGATAAAGAGTAGATGACTCATCGAGTACATCACCATTCATAAATATAGGAAGATCTAACTTATTGCGATAACGATTAGCTGAAAAAAATTGAGTTATATTTCTGTATTAAAGTTCACCAGCCACTGTGAGCCTCATGCTGTAGCAGAAGTGAGATCCTTTTCAAGCTCAAATGCCTCCTCCAAGCAATCAAAGAGTGTTGAATTCTTATCATGACAAAAATAAATGGTAGTATTATCAGTAAACAATGCCACCTTAAATGTGAGAATATCTGGAAGATCGTTAATGTAAATTAAAAAGAGTATAGGGCCAAGAATAGAACCTTGAGGAACCCCTGAAGTTACAGAATAAGAAGAAGAGTGCTGTCCATCGAGGACAACTTTTATACTACGATTGGAAAGAAAGAATTCAATAATTTTAAAGATGTTGCCAGATACACCATAAGAAGAAAGCTTATGGACAAGACCAGCATGCCAAACTTTATCAAAAGCTTTTGAAATGTCAAGAGCGATGGCCTTAACCTCTCTACCTTTATCTAATGCACAATAAAACCTATCGGTTATTACTGTTAGCAAATCAGCTGTAGAACATTGATGGTCAGAAAGTAAGTTATTAGATTTAAGTATTGATGTCAGTATTGATGGTCAGAAAGTAAGTTATTAGATTCAAGATGAGAAATTAATTGTTTGTTAATTAAAGATTCAAAAACCTTGCTTATGATAGAAAGAAGACTAATGGGACGGTAGTTAGATGAATCAGATTGCTCCCCAGAATTTTTGAAGATAGGGATAACAGATGCCGCTTTCCAGCAGGCTGGAAAACAAGACTCTGATAAGCACTTGTTGAATAGTTTTGAGAGTATAGACGACAGCTCTGGGGAACACTTCTGCAAGACAATAACAGGTATGTTGTCTGGGCCACAAGCTGTCGAAGAGTCAAGGCAGGAAATCACTTTAGATACAGAAGCTGGAGTGATATAAATGTCAAGCAATGGATCAACCTGTTTGTTGGCAATATCAGGTAGAACACAACTAGTGGAATCCAGAAATGATATTGATGAAAAGTTTTTAGCAAACAATTCAGCTTTGTCTTTAGGTGAGGTGACAAAGTCTGAACCATACAAGAGAGGTGGAATTAAAGATTTGCCCTTATTATTGATACTATTAAAGATTCTCCAGAAGTCACAAGAGCCTAATTTTTGAGATAAGATACGAGATTTCATGACCTGAAAATAGCAGACTTTGGCGTTAGACAAAACCTTTTTACAATGGTTTCTAGTAGTAATAAACAGACGTCTGTTTTCTGGAGAATTGTTTTGCTGATAGATATGGAAGTAACGGTTTTGATTGGCAATCCCAGCAGCACAGTGTGAGGAAAACCATGGTAATAGTTGTGGGCTTTAATGCCTGCAGAATCACTGACACTAGAGCCAAGCCATTCAGAGTGGTGAGCATTAAAGTCACTGACAACAACTATATTAGCTGATGGATAAAGAGAGAGGGCTTGGTCAATATGATCAGAAATAACATCAAAAAGAGTGCAGTCTTGAGATGAAGGAGAGCAATATAGAACAAAGAGAAAGGCGATAGAGTGAAGCGGTGCTAAATGAAAGCACATGAAAGAATAGTCTGTGGATTCAAACCTAGTTATTAATGACATTGTAGAAAATACTTTGTACAATAATGCGGAATTCGGTGAGAGTATTCAAAGACACCTAAATGAATCAGATTCAGATTTAAGTAACAACCTTATTACTATTAAACCAAATGCCGATTTTTCTATGAAGGAAAACTTCATCTTTTGATGTCCATTTGTCCAACAAAAGTTGAACCTGAAAGAGTATTTTCAGGAGCTGGAATAAATAATGCGGAATTTGGTGAGAGTATTCAAAGACACCTAAATGAATCAGATTCGGATTTAAGTAACAACCTCATTACTGTTTAACCAAATGCCGATTTTTCTATGAAAGAAAACTTCATCTTTTGATGTCCATTCATCCAACAAAAGTTGAACCTGAAAGAGTATTTTCAGGAGCTGGGGTACAACTAATTTGTACAAAAATTAGATCTCGATTTGGAGACAAGACATTGGATAGTTTAAGCTTTCTACAAACTTTTTGAAAAATGATATTTAATAAAAATGGTTTTATAAAAATTGTATTGATTTCTTGATATTTAAATTATTGGTAATTTACTGATTTACCGGTATTATTATGGATTAATAGATAACTTATAAATATTATTAGATAACATAAATTAAAAAAAAATCAATGGTGTCACATTTTAAAAGCAGAAAAGATTGTAACTAGTTAAAGTTTTGAATAAAAATAAAAAATACAGCATGAAAAAGTTATTTATACAACTAAAATTATATTTAAAAAAATATGACAAAATTTATTTACAAATATTTTTAAAATAAGAAATATTGTAAACAGTAAGAAATACCTGAATACTTTGATGTTGCTCATTCTGGTTACTATTTGTGTTACTTGTACTTCTAGTTTGTGTTGTATTGCTGCTGTCTTCCATATTTTATATTTGAAACTATAATACTATCATAAATATTTTCATATTATAATAAGTATGCAGTAATAGCATAAAAATTCATTTTTGATTTCAACCAGATTCATGGTATAAAACATATTTATATAATATAGACACATATGTAGAATACATATATAACTATTATGAAATTATTAATTTTAAAAACATTTTAAAACTTTTTCATTTTTTTGAACTTAGATTTAAAATTTTTATCCAATAAAAATTATACTTTATTTTATAAAACCTTAAATAAATGCTAATCATAAAACTTTTGCTTAAATCTATTGTTCCAGTATCACTACTTTTGGGTGTCATCTACAAATTGAACTGTAATGACTTTAACCATCTTTAACTAGTAATAATAATCTTACTAAGATTTGAAGGAAGAAATTTGAAATAAAGGGAGAACTCAGCCACCAATTAGGAACTTTAAATTTTTATAAAACTTATAAAAATTATTTGAATTTATTGGCAGATAAACTAGAAACAAAAAAATGTGTTAAATTGTGTTACACAGAAAGCAACTTAACTAAAAATCATGAAAGCAACTAAAAACCATGGTTATGCACAAATTTTTAAATGAGTAACAACAAATCCTTTTTGTTGTTGAATCATAGTTGTGTGTTGACAATTGAAGGTCAAATTCCTCTATCAGTAAACCTGATACAACAAATACTGCACCTGACGCCTTTAGAGAGGCTAACTTATATTTAAAACATATTTAAGCTATACATTTGAATGAGAAATAAAGAGATTAATATATAATTTATAAATAATATGACTCAGGAAATTGTACCTTATAAGGTAGTTTTGAAAGAAAATTTTTTTTTTTTTAATTTAGATGTTAAAAAAAACAAATAGAGAAAAACAAGTAAGGAAAAGGCAAAGCAAAGTTTTATCTCATACTAAAATTAAATGTTTCTAAACAAAGTAATTTTTTTTTATGAAAAAATAACATAAATAAATTTTTATAAATTTGCAACAAGTGTTGTATTACAAGACTTTTGCAGTGCACTAACAGTTTTTGTTAATACATGTTGTACACTAACTAATTATTTTAGTTTATGGTACACACTAACTAGTTCTTGTCAAGCTAAGTTCAAAACTAGATCTCCTGTTAGATACATCATTACAAACTTTATTTAAAAAAGACCTGATCTGAAATCGTTAAAACTATAACAACATTAGATAAATCAATAATCTCAAACAAAACGGTTGAAAATATATGAAATTTAAAAAAATATATATTATATATATATATATATATATATATATATATATATATATATATATATATATATATATATATATATTAAATAAATTATATATATTATATAATAAATCTAATATATTAAAATATTCTGCTTATGACAATGTAGCTTGCTAACCAAATGTCATATTTGGTTCACGAGACAAAGGTTCAAATAATCAAACCATTTAAATGTTAGTTACTAATTATTATTATTTTTGCAATAAAATTTTTTATATTATATTTATAGTCTTTGTGAAAAATCTAAAGATTTATTTACAAATCTTCGTTTTAACTGTTCGATCCAACTAGAGAATTCAAAATTCTTCTAAATTTTTTAAGGTAATCAAAAATTATTACTGCGACACCTAAAATAACGCATACTATTAATAAATTATAGCGTTAAAAATTTATTCGGAAAAGTAATTTTAAGTGAAAATTATGCTTGAATAAAAAAACATCGCTGAAAAAAGTCATAAAAAATGGCCGCATCAATTTTTATTTTAAAATGTTTATTTGTATATAAAATTTGAGTAATTGATTTTGTACAACCGACTTTTTTTTTTGAAATCTCTATAAAGTTCAAATTACTTTATGAGCCAGGTTGGAATACTTTTGGGAAATTCGGCGTGTAATAAAGAGTGGTGCAACGATTTTGGAGTTACTTTTATATCAAAGATGATCTATTCTTCATACAGAAAGCAAGGAATACCAAAAAGTTATAACTCTAATGTGATTAATGGAGATATTTAGTCAACTTTGAAAATGCTAATAGATGGACAATACACTTTTTTTATATAAAAAAAGAAACCAACTTGGTTTCTTATATATATTTAAAAAAAACATTTACTTTGGTTTAACCAAACAAATGGGCTTATATTAAAGAAATCTTTATTTTAAAAGATCTATTTTCCCCATGTAGAAATCTCTAAAATTTCCTTAAGAGTTTCTAAAGTTTGTTAATATAATATACGTATTTGATTAGCAACCGAATGGAATTCTATACGATTGCGCAAGCAAATAAAACACTTATTTATACTACCGTTTTCCGTTTAGATATGTAGATTTCAGTTATAGATATAATCAGGTCCGGTGTAGTGGGCAGGATTGACTTAACGGCAGCGTTTAATGTACAGTAAGCCGGAAGGTAACAAAAACTGTACAGTGCTTACTGCTTAGGTGCAAAGCACTGTACAGTAATTCCTACCGGCCAGGCACCAAACATTTACTTTTTTTTTAGTTTAAACTTATTTACTTTTCATAACTATTAAAAAAATTTCGCAAAGTTAATTTTGTAATACGACTTAGGCTAAATTTTTTTAACCTTTTTTTCTAATTTAAATAACATTACAGAAGAGTTTTTATAACACGATGTCCTTCTTAAATTTTATTTGACCAATTTGATGTCATATTTTTGTTGGAACTGGTATTGGATGCAACTCTGGAGAAACTTCATTTTTGACAAGATTCACAAGTGGCTACATAATTTCGAAAATCTATATTCATAATATCTTGAATCAATCAATTTCCATATTGTTTTATCTCTCCTAACGTGTCCACCTTTAGCCTTTGATTCAGTTGATGTGCCTAACCCATCATGTGCTGCTTTTTGTACTTATTCGTGATAAGTACAAAAACATAAAGTCGCTGGGCTAGAAGTAACTTTCATGATTTATCTATATTTGTAATGTAACATACCATTAACAATTACAAACTTGTCACTTTTTTTTAAATTTTGTTTTAATACTCATTTTCTCTTCTTTGTAAATGTTCAGGAAAAATTCCTGGTAATAAATAATTCTCAATATCATAAAAGTTCGGTTCTTTAATTTTTTTTTCAGATGATCTTGAGTCATCAATCTCTGTTGAATTTTTTCTCTCTTACCTTTTAGTATGCAGCTTAGATCTTTAAAATTTGAGTTTCTAATTAGAAAACGCGGCAGCATTTTGGAGCCAAAGCAGGCTCCATGTCAAATGGCCATGTTGGTGATTAACAACAACAAATTTCATTTTTTTTAATATGATCTACAAACTAAGATAAAATTCTAAATAAAGTCATAAAGACAATTGACGTTAGAATAACTTAACAGCATAAACAAATTGCACGATCACTTTGATTTTTCCATTTATCAATGGGTATATAAACCTAAAACTATGGAAACATGCCCAAAATTCAACTACAGCACATTTTAATGATTTTGTAAAACCAAAATATGCATCAACAAACTGATTTTAGTAATATAAAAAGTTTACAAATTATTTGACAAGAAAACATCTTTTTATGGTATTAAGTCGTTAATTCTAAAATTGTTCACACACACACACACACACACACACACACACACACACACACACACACACACACACACACACACACACACACACACAAACACACACACACATACACACACACGCGCGCGCACAAACACAAATTCAATGAATTTGTTACTGGTATTACCAAGAAAAAGGTTATCAAAGTCGATCAACAAACATTATCAAAAATAAAAAATATCTAAACTAAACCAATAAAAGCTCCTTGTAAAATGTTTAAATATTCGGTAGAAAACAGCAATTTATTTGCATGACAATTACTCCTAGAACTTTACACGTCCCACAACCTAAATGTTTTCCTTATTTGTTCCTTATTCTGAATAAATTATTATCCCATGCCCAATATTTTTCTTTTTTTGTCTATATTTATCAAATTGATTAATTTTTATACTATGAATCTAGTTTCAATATTAGTCAGTTTATTTGGTTAAAAGGGACACCTAAAATACATAGCAACAGTACACATGATATAAGTAAAAAATTTAACACTTCAAACTCAGTTTTACTTACAGATAATACAAACTTTGTTTTTGTAATTTATTACTTTCTTTTATTGAAAACAACAAAAAGTTAAACTAAGCGAAATCGCTAATGATGTTAGTGGCTAGTCATCGGCGAGCCATTTTTGACGCTTGCCATTAATTGTCCTCTAGTAACCGATGAGCAAAATTACAGTGAACCGTTCAAAATGTCTAAATAGGTTCACTAAAACTCCGTTATAGAATGTTTGCTAGGTTTTTTTGAACCAATTCATAATAAAAATACACATAAGTATACATTCAAAGTAAATGTTAACCCTTAAAGGACGGCAGAGTATTTTACTACGCCAGAATAGTTTATTTTTAATTGCCACATCAACAAATTTTGTCTATTTGAACACCAACTTCAGAACATCTTTTATTATAAGTTAAGGTAGTTGTTAGTCCAAAATGTTTTTATTTTTCTAATAAATTGGCAATAATATTGATTGCGGAAAATTTAGTTACGTTAAAGACGGTTGGAGTATTTTTATACCCCATTTTCTCATTTTTTAGTTAGTAGATCAATAAATAGCTAAATGAATTATGTTTAGTTTAACATTTGCTTGTGTTTTCGTTATTTTTTAATAGATATGGGGTGTTTTTTTATCTTTTTTTATTAGTAAATTATACCATATATGCATAATATATATATACAATCACTGTAACAGCAATAGAGTGCTAATGTTGCATAATTTTGTTTTTATGTCAAAAATATTTATATTATTGATACAAAATAATAATGCCTAAAATATTTGTTATATTTTTTTCACATATTTTGTTTGATAAACACTGAAACTATTTTTTAAAATAAATATAATTAATATAATGAGTCGCCCATGAAGAAATACTGCAGTTGCCCACCAAGGTTTGCAGCTCAGGTTTGCGGCCAATGTGTGGATACTGCCTTTAAACTCTTTATAACACCAGAAATGATTATAATTATTATCAACTGTACTAATGCTGAAGCTCGTAGAATAAGACTAAAAGGATGAGTAAATAAGCAGTTATGAATTTATTGGAGTTCTTCTCCTAGCTGGAGCGTTCCATTCTAAAAACCAAAGCATAAAAGAGCTTTGCAGTAGATTAGATTGCATGCCAAAATTTTCAGCTTCAATGCAAAGATATCAATTTGTTAACTTGCAACAATGCATTCGATTTGATGAGAGAAACAAGAAATCAAAGACGGTTTGAAAACAAGTTTGCACCTTTAAGAAATATAATGGAAATGTTTATTACTAAATGTAAGTGCAACTACAATCCAAGTGCATATCCTACTGTCGATGAGCAACTATTTACATTTAGGGGACGTTGTCCATTTAAGATGTTTATACCTACAAAGTCAGGAAAGTATGGAATAAAAGTATGGATGTTATGTGATTCTGAAACCTCTTACTGCATAAACTTGCAACCGTATATTGGTAGAGTAAATGGAGTACATGATGTTGGACAAAGTACATGAATAATTCTTGAACTAACTGATCACTTAAATGGAAGTTATAGACACATAACAGCTGATAACTTTTTTACAAACATTCATTTTGCATGTGTATTGCTAGGGCGTAAAATGACATTTACTAAAATGACCTTTAAAAAAAAAAAAAGGAGAATACCAAAAAAGTAATTGCCAGCCTTACATCGACCAGTTTACTCTAGTATTTTTGGTTTTCAAAATGGCTCTACTATAGTTTATTATGTACCAAAGAAAAACAAAGCAGCAATATTATTATCAACCTTCCATCACAGTAATGACATTGTTATGAACCATAATGAAAAACCACATGTTATTCTAGATTACAACAAATATAAAGGTGGAGTTGACTCGTTAGATCAGGTTGTCAGGTGCTACTCGAGTCGCCGAAAGAGTAACCAATGGCCATTTACAATGTTTTGTAATATTTTGGATATTGAAGTATACAATGCTTTGATTTTATTCTTGTAAATTACCCAAATTATCAAAATTGGGACTTCTCATAGAAGAAGAGATTTTTTTTTTTTTTAAAAAGTCTTATTAAAAAATTTGATGCAAATCACAATCATAGAAATACAAAATAACCTATTAAGTCAAGGTCAACCAATTCAAGAACAGCACATAAAAAGATATGTGCCGTCGTGTTCATAACAGAAAAATCCGTCTGCAATGTGCATCATGTAGCCATTCTGTTTGCAAGGCTCATTGCAAAATTGTTTGCAATAGTTGCCTTACTTAGAAGATATATTTTGTTTTTATTTGAATAAATTGTATTCAACATATTAAAAGTTCAACATACTTTGTAAAAAAAACCTATATTTTTAGTTGGGGTAGCTTAATAACCCAGTCGTCCTTGACGTAACTTTTTTTCCCGTTCTTTAAAAGGCATGGGCGCCCGCAGGATTTTTTGATGTTTCAGAACATTTTCACACATTATGCAAAATTTAAACTTTAGTATGTTCATAACTATGCCAAATGAAAAAGCCTTGCAAAAATTTGGAATGGCGGAGGCCTGGGAACATAAAAACCCAAAAACGTTGCCCCCCCCCCCCGCCCAAACGCAAAGGCACTAATATAGTAAAAATTTCAACTTCATATTGTAAACTAAATTTAAATCTATTTAAATTTAAATATAGTTTACGATAGTAAAGTTGAAAATTTTACTGCATTTGTGCCCTCACGTTTGGGCAGGATGGGGGCAAACGTTTTAGGGCTTTTTAGGCACCCTTTTTTTAGACAAACGTTTTAGGCACCCTTTGCGTCGGCCTTATGTTTAACAATTTTTTTAAAACAGTTTATTGAGATTATACTTTTCATAATTTCATCAAGAGCTATGTTCTATTTATGAGGTCCTTTATACGAAATTGAGTAATCGGATGTTTTAAGAGTTGACTTAGTAAGTTAAGGTAAGTTAAAGCTATGTTATTTTTGTCATTTTAATATTTTTTTAAATTTTGTTTCTTTTATTTTACAAAACAATGCGTAAATCTTATTTTTTGAATAACTGTAAATTTTAAACGCTAAGCGATATATTTACATTTTTTTAATATTATTAAGTCAGAGATATTTACATTGAAACTTTATTTTATTGTTAAACTATATTTTATCTAGTAACGACGCATTTTTCGGAGCTTGGTGATAAGACTAAATTTGTCTTCTTCTAGCCCATCATGTAATCAGGGCCGTCCCGAGGGGGGGGGGGGTGAGCCTAGCTCCCTCACGAATTTTATTAGTCGGCATATCGGACACTGGAGTCGGCAGAATGGAAACTATAGTTGGCAGTTGGCAGTCGGCAAATGTCGGCTAACGAGGACCTTTTTTTTTAAGAAGAGTTTGTCAACCAAAAAATTTTTTTTGACTTTAGTCGGCAAAAAGCTGGTGCTGGTTTATTAGTTACGAGTGTAAAATTTTTTATTAATGGCAAAAGTGTAAAGATAAATAAAAACTATGTTACAAGTAAAACCTTAATCCTTCATTTTTCATACATATGCATTCAATGTCGATACACCGACTGACAGTCGGTGTATCGACAGTCAGTACGACTGTCGATACACCGACTGACAAATAGGTAGAAATGCGGGGAGTATGTATGCATCGCGATAACGACTGACAAATAGGTAATATGCAAGGAGTGTTGCTACGTCGACTAACAAATAGGTAGAACATGCAAGGAATGCTCTATTGACTTAGGGTTTATTTTAGACAATCTAAAATCAATAAAAAAAAAAAATATTTTTAATATTTTTTTTTTTAAAGGTGATTTTTTTAGATACCAATTTTTTATTTAAATCAGTCAGGTTTCATTTTCTTTTTTTATTTATATAGTTTATTTTTGTTTTATGTATTACAACAAATAAAATGTAAAACTATAAAAAAACAAACAACAACCAAAAAAAAATTAATAATAAAATTTTGTAGTATTTATGAAGTTTTGTGATAAAGGTAGGTTACTTACCAAAATGGTATAAATATCAAACACTGGAAGGTTCAAATTAGTATGAAATAAAAATAACTTAATATGAAATTAATATGAGATAAAAACAACTTAATATGAATTTAATATGAAATAAAAATAACTGTTTTTTTCTGGTTTAATTTTTAAGAACCCAATTGAATTTTATTCAATCATCATTATTTTAGTTTATTAGGGTCTTAAACGTCTGCTAGGTTTAAAAACTGAGAGAATAGAGAGAAAAAGTAACCAACGTATAAAACAAAACATTTCCATGCATGACTAAACATTTCCATGACAACATGACTATATTACATAATTAGTTGTATATATACATCGGTCAAAACCCAGCTAAAAAATGTTCACGTTACTGTAAATATTTTTAATTTAAAATAATAATAATTAAAGATTTTGTAAAGGTTACAGTTGTAGATATGAACCAGTAAACAACCCAGAACCAAGAATTTGTTTAGGTTGAGCCTAGTGATACTTTACTAGGATTTAGCTTCTTGGATTTAGACAAAGAGTTTTGTGAATGATATTAAATGCCCAATATTTATATATAAAAAAAAAATTGATTTGTTATGTCTGATATGTATATATAATCAACAGATTTACTACGTTTGATATTTAAACATATTTTGCTTTTCAATCATGTTGAAATTGAACAAACAAAACATTTTTATATTTCCGTACTTTAATTCAATGTTTTTCGAAACACGATTCACACGATACTGTTACCATCAGCATAATTACAGCAAGAAAGAGTGTCGTATCTTTTTTGTCTTTCATAAATTTTTTGAATTACATCATATGTAATTCGTAAAAAAATTTGATTCTTTTTGGGAAACTTGCTTTAGAGAACCAAAAGTTCATAATTCACCAAAACAGAACCCATGTGCACAACGATCGAAAGTTGCGGCTACTCATCACTAACAGTCCATACTGAACATTTATTCTTTGGATTCATGCGACTACCAATAGGGCAGTTGAAAGCTTTTGAAAATTCTTTCGAGTTGGAAAGTGTTCCAATAACTCTAATGGGAATACATACATACATACATACATACATACATACATACATACATACATACATACATACATACATACATACATACATACATACATACATACATACATACATACATACATACATACATACATACATACATACATACATACATACATTTATTTATACATACATACATACATACATACATACATACATACATACATACATACATACATACATACATACATACATACATACATACATACATACATACATACATACATACATACATGTATACATACGTACATACATATCAGAGGCGTAACTATAAATTTTTTATAAAACTACAAAAAAATAACAGGACCCGTCCACTGAAAATTTATTTATTATATTTATAAAGAGAACATGTAATATTTGCTTGATATATCTAGTTAATAAAACACGATTAAGTATTATTTATTTTAAATAATAGAAAAAAATTCTTGAATCTCTGCTCCAAATAGTTATAAAAAAGAAAGAAGATTGATATTATGTTTAAGGGAAGCATACTTAATATTAAAAACTAACTTTACCTCATTTAAGACTCTGACAGAACTTTTAAATTCTTAACAGCTATACTATCTTCAAACGAAATAATTCTTAGAATGCTATCAAGAATATAAAAAAAAGTTGAAAAATATCCTAAGGAATCTTTTATTTATTAAACTGCCTTAAATATAATTTTTTCTTGCCTATTATTTTCTTTTTTTTGCAAATTTCGCAAAAGTCTCATCCTTTTACAGTGAGTGTTCCTAAGTGCTCTAAAAATTTTTATTTGTCCAGTTTTTTTCCTCACACATTTTTTTCTCTATTGCCAAAATTGCACAATGTTTGGGACGTTCCTGAGGCATGCTATTTCTATATTATCATCAAGAACAGTATTGCTGTGTTTTCATCTAAAAAATCTCACTAAATAAAGTTGTATTTGATGAGGAGTATGTTGGCTAAATCTTTTATTATATTTGCTTCTGTGATTAGTTAAAATGATTACATTAATTAATTGGGTTAGAAGTTTTTTTTGTCAAATTGCCCGGGTAATCCTGTTGTTACAATTTAGCTGATTCAATTAGATTATCTTCCAATAATTTTGTTAAATTTTGAGGTTGCATAAAATTAAAATTTTTTTTCCATTCTAGTAAATGTTTCACTTATTTGCACGTTGAAAATATTTAAAATACATTTGAAAATAAATTTGAAATCTTTATTCAGCGCATTCATGTAAATAACTTCCGCTTAACTTATCAAAACGTCTTTTATATTTGGATTGCCTTTTAAACTTAAAATTTGGTTTTATTTTCCACTTACTGCAAATAGAAGAAGCCTCTAATTTAAATTATTTGGTCTAAAATCTTTTAACTTGAATTTTAGATTATCTAATAACTCGTATACTTCTCTACAACAAGAAACAGCGTCATTTATTTAAACCAGCGTCAGATTTATATTGTAACTCGCGGAATAAACATATGTGTAGCGCAGATGGCTGAGTATTATTTTTTTTAAAATTCCGTTATAAACGCCATTCATCGCATTAGTTCTGTTAATAAATTTAAAAAAGTGCCTTGACCACGGCACTTTTTTAAATTTATTTAATTATTTTTAAGTAATAGTAATAACTGATTAAATGCAGAATGATCCTTCATTTCATAAAAATGCAAAAATGTTTTTTTAATCTCTATTTGACAAAGTTGAGCAAGAGTTGAGTTACAAACGATCAACTCAAAGTTGAGTTAAAAACGCAGCAATAAACCATTGCATGTTTTTATTAGTATTATTGAAATAATACAGAGTTCGTTTAGACAAACAAATAGCGAGTATGCACATCTGGCCGACTACTCTATTCTGTTTTCCTCGCAGTTTATATCTGTTGTAAATTATTGTGATAGTGTTTATCATTTCAACACATTTGAGATAAATAGTTTAACTAATTTAGGAAATTGTTTTTTACCTAAGAATACGGGAAAAATAATAAATCAAAAAAATGTATTTTTTAAAACAAAAATTAGTACCACTTATATAAAAAAAAATTGAAAAATGTGAATAATATTAGTAAGGTTCGCGGGGTCCTCTGAGGTCCGGGGCCGCCTCCGCTTTGTGGGATTGTGCTACCCCTAGTTACGCCACTAAGACATACATACATACTTAAATACATACATACATGCATCCACGCACACACACACACACACATACACACACACACACACACACACATATATACATACATACATACTCACAAAAGATAAATAAGAAATAGAAAGAACAAGAGTACAAATTTATAAATAACGTGTACCTAAACTCTTCTTCGGAGTGTCTATCATTAAGTGTTGATAAGTATTGTTCACTTGGTCGACTGTTGCTACAATAAGCCTATATAAAATAAAAAGTTGTTTTAAAATTGGCTTGAAAAACTTGATTCTGAACGGAAAAAAATATCCAAAATGCCTTTTGAAATTTTTAGAATTAAATTAAAAACCTGAGCAAATGCAATATGAAAAAGTTGTTCATTATTAAAATCCAATCCTTCAATCAAATTGTCTCCTCCAGATGTTTTTACCCAATTATAATAAGCCTAGGAAAATTTTTGTTTTGATTAAATATAAAATAATAAATTTTATCAAATACATTGTTTAGTTTATTGTTGTTTACAACCTTAAGTGCTGTTTTAAATCCACCATTATCGGCTATATTTTCACCCAAGGTTAGTTTGCCATTCAGCTAGAACGAAACCAGTAGAATTATGTTTTAAATATTAAAAATAAGAGCTAAATAAATTGAGTAATATTTATTAGCTAAAAAAATTAAACAACTAGAATGCTGTACACAGTATTTAAAAAAGTTATTTTTTGAATAAGAATAAAAAAGTTTTTTTTAATCAATTAACAATACATTTTATAATAAAACACAGAGCTGAAACGTACCGGATATTTTCCTCTAATTTTATATTTAGAATATTGATCAACTATACATTGTGCTCTTTTTTTAAAATGAACAAGCGATTGGTTAGTCCACCATTGTTTGGACAGCTCTCCTTTTTTGTTGAATTTTCTTCCTGTGTTATCAAAACCGTGTGTAAGCTCATGGCCCAATATAGAACCAATAGCACCATATAACATAGCCCTAATAAATTTGAATGTTAAAACTTTTAAGTTTATGTAAAATAATTTTTAAACATCAAATATTAATTCCTATTAAAATCAAATTATAGACAGTTATTATAATTACGCATAGATATCTAATTAAAGAAATATTTTATATTTAACTATTTTTACAAAAACCATATTTTTGTTAGAAAAAAATCAAACCTACATTGATAAGTTTACACCGTGAAAAAATGGCGGCTGAAGTATCCCAGCAGGAATAACTAAACAAAATTTCTTTGATTTTAAAAGAAAATTTATTAAATACATTAATCCCTCATTAGAAAAAAATCATCAAGTAATTAAAATTTTAAGTTTAGTATTAAACAAAAATTAATAAATAGATTAAATAGTAACTAACAAGTAAAAACTAATTTAAAAATAAAAACATCAAATGTGATCAATCAAATCATCACGTGATCAATCAAATCATCATGTGATCAATCAAATCATAATGTGATCAATCAAACCATCATGTGAAAATTCTTTTTAATTAATTTTTAAATACGTCAGGTTTGTCAATTACTATAATATCAAAAATGTCTGCTATAAAATCGGCTCTCTACAGGATATGCTGTATCCTTTAAAATCTTCTAGGTTTATTGTCAATCATAAACTTACAATTTCCATAAAAAACTGTTCCATATATTTAGGTAGCAACATCTTTGGGAATATTTTCGAAAATAACTGTGTTTTCATGTTTTTATTTATAATAAACCATTGTTTAGAGTTCTAAACAAAGAGACTCAATTCAATCTATTATTAACTCTTTAATTTTATCATAAAGTTGTAAGTTACACGACTTGCAGATTAGTCATTACATGCCAAATCAGCATAATATGTCACTTTCTATATCATAAAATATTAATGAACAGAATAGTTTTCTTTAGCCTCAAAATCTTAACCTATCTAAAAAAAACTAAAAAAACTTTAAAAAAGGTTTTTTAGTTTGATTCTAACTAAAGTTTGTTAAACAAACGTAATTAGGATATTTTTTGCGTTTTTTATAGGAAAAAGAAATTCGAAGTCAGAAAGAAACCCGACTATTTTTTGTGGACCTAATATGTACCCCAAAGTTTCATATATTACACCTGTTTTTATAAAAATCTGATGGCTGTATAAAGTTACTCCAAGTATAGATTATATTCCTAAAATATTTTTTTAACGTAAACCCTTAAACGAAAAATATGTTTAAAATGCAACGTAAGAATGAAATAATAAACTGCAAGTGTATAGCGATTTTAATACTAAAATCTATACCAGTGTACATACATGTAATTTCTAGTTACATTTTTTATAATCAACTAATTTTCTGGAAAGTCGCACTTTCCAGAAAATTTATTGACTATAAAAAATGTCGGTTGTAAAATGTTTGAAAAAATTTAAAGTACTAAGTAAGCTGATTTCAACCGACAGCCACGTAAAAACAGGTTTAACTTTCTCTTCAGAAGACAATTTTTTAACGCTTAAGTTTTGCTAAGTTATTTTGTTTAAAAGTTAATCTGTATTTCAAAAATAAAAAAATAATAAAGTTAATTTTATAGCAGGTCCCTTACTCATTCCGTTTTGATTGAAGCTGTACATTGCGTTAATGGTTTGGGGATCCATTGGCCATCTTAAATATAAAAGGTAATTGTTGTATATAAAGTTCTAAATAACATTTAAAAAATCTTTAATTAAAATTCTATTATGCTTACTCGCTTTTATCAACTTTCTTTCGCAACTTGTTCAACATCCGATTATGAGCAAACTTGATCAGAGAGAGTCGATTGTGAAACAGATCATCGCTGACTATTTTCAACTATGTAAAATAAAATGCGAGTAGACTCTTTAAAATACTCTATTAAAATACGTGAAAACTCAAATCAATGTATCAAGTGAAATGATTAAAGCACTTTACGTCTTTGTATTTAATATCAAATCTTGTATCGTTATTTATATAAGACGGATAGCCAACTTGATCTTTCATGGAATCAGCCTAAAACAATATTAGCTAAATGTTTCACAAAATAAACACACTTAATATATTTATATAAAGTCAGGTTGTAACAAGATACAAAAATTTCATTTTTTATTCAATATTGCTTTAAATTGTTTCATAAAGTGCAGAGATTGTCTGAAACAGATTGAAACATTACAAGAGAAAAGTAGTATCACAAGTCACTGATTCTTAAGTTTAACGTTAATTATTACTAATGCGAGAGTGTTTTATATTTACGTTAACAACCACATACAACAAGAGTTTAAAGCAGTATTAAATATATAAATGAAACATTGATTTATATAGTTTTAATTTTTTATTTCATAGATAGTCATGGTGAGGATAAATAACAGTAAGACATTACCATAACAATCTATACTATTGTTTTAATAGTACAGAAATAAATAAAAATCTTTCTAAAAACGTTTCTAACCTTTTCGGCAACTCTTGCTTTTGTCACCTCGTCCATCCAATGCAACGTTTTTACATTGTCTTTAAACGCTTCTCGTATATTTGTAATCATATTAGTAGCCTAATTTTTAAAAATAAAATTATCAACAAATGGTAATCAACATTATCAACAAACGCTAACCAACATTATCAACAGATGGTAACCAACATTATCAACAATATTACCAGTAATATTACCAAAAATTTCTTTTTCTAATTAGGTCAACCTGGGTTTCAAAAGAAGCGTAATTAATAATGGTTTTAATAATAATATTTGCTTTTAAAACCATTTTCTTAGAAAATGCTCCTGGGTATCAAAAGAAGCGTAATTAATAAGGATATTAAAAATAATATTTGTTTTTAAAACTTCTTAGAAAATGTTCCTGTTAGTTTTCCCTAACTAAAATTTAAAATTTAAAATTTTTAAAAAATAAATGTTACTTTTAAAATCCTTATTTAATTACGCTTCTTTTAATACCCAGATTGACCTATTTCAAAAAAGAATTTATTAATATTACGTGGCAATAAATTTTCAAAGACAAAGTTACCAAAAAAATTTTCAAAGACAAAGTTACCAAAAAAATTTTTAAATATTATTTTTTTCAAATTTTAAATACTGTTTTCCACAAATAAAAAACTACTCTTTTTACAATTAAAAAAAAGAAGGGATATTCGACACAACCTAATGTAACAGGCTCTCGCCTAACATTAAAAAAACAATATTTACTTTGGTTCATATACATGTACCAAGTAAAACTGAAAATCTCTAAAATTACCTGATCTGAAAATAAATGAAACAGTTGATGAGAGTTTTTTAAAAAGAGCCAAGTCACATTTTACATTTTGGCCAATAAATAGTTTTTTTTTAAAAAAAAATTAGTTATTTCGTTAATTATCCTTTGAATATCAATAGTTTTATAATCGTAAATAAAAATGATGAACAACTTTTTTATTCATACTAACATAGTTAGATTTGTATCTTTTTTAATAAAAAAACCCAAATGTTGAAACTCAACTCAATTTAAGAAAAAATAAACATAGGTTCTTTTAGAAAAACGTTCTTGAATTTTTATTAGGCAGACATCTGTAAATTTTGTAAGTGTTCTTTTTAAATAAAATTTTTCGTGGAGGTTTTATATTGACACTTTAGAAAGCACGCTTTCAAAAAGAGATGATTTAAAGTGGATGTGTGGGGGAATGTGACACCTTTCCCCCTATATTGTATATGCAAGAACCAATTACACTAAGTTGAAAAAAATTTATTCTGAACAAAAACACGCTTGCAAAATCGTATTTGGAGCTTCAAAAAATGTATCTCGTGAGCCATTTTTATGTAAACTTTGAGCGTTAAATGCTTACAAAAATAAACTTATATCTAGTTACTCAGTTCATGTTTAAAATAAAAAATGGGCTTAAAATAAGATTTAAATATTATCTTCGATGATATTTAAATCTTATTCTAGCGATGTAGGCTGAAAATACCCCACCAAATTTTCAGAAGACCACTTTTTTACTCCTAAGTAAAACCAAAAGTAGGTTTTTACTCTAATTAATAATCGGGGATTTTGTGGAAATATTTTCTGCAAAAATTGTAAAAATCTCTAACAAAAGTAAAAATCCCAATAAATAAGCGTAAAAAAGCGCGCTTGACTCAGAAACTAGAGATCCGTAGTTCAACACCACCTCTGGGCAAGTTTAATAACATCGGTAAGGAAGAAGGCGCGAACTTCCTTTCAAATGCTCTTCCACGGTGCTCTGTGATAAGACCGTATTGACTTCTTTGAGCACCTTCTTGGGGCACCTTCTTGGGGCACCTAAACTAATTAATTAAAAAAGCCCAAATTTTGTAAGCGTAAAAGATTTTCAAAACAAGAAAAATTTAAATGAAAAAATAAACTAAAAAAAAAAAGTTGTCTTACAAGAAAACAAAGATAACATTAACAAAAAATAACAGTTTTAGTTATAAAAGCAGAGTGAACTGTTTACAGATGTTGCAAATGCTGGTGATATTAGTTTTCCAAAAATAAAATGGATTGACGACAGCAATGTTATTTGAAGTTCGATACTAAATAATTCTAATATTAATTACAGAAACTATAAATGGTTGCTATTTATATTTATCACAATGACACCGACAATGAATCTATTAAGGTTCTTGATCTTACATTCAAATCATATTTCTGAATTTACATCAAAACTGTCACTATGCCACATCAATTTAACTTACATTAAGTTGTCATGAAAATATTTAGTCAGCAACAAAAAATCTTAAAATATTAGTTCAAGTTTTTTACATAAAAAGTCAACCTTCGCAACAGTTTCAACAAATAGAATTCATGTTTAATTAAACACATTTTTGTTCTTGAATAGTTAAAATGTCCTTATCTTGAATACACATCTTCTATGTGATGTCTGTGTTTGAAAAAAGATATTAATTTTATTGAAATGGCACAGCATGAAGCAAGTGCAGCATTTTTAGGATAGAAAAGATAGAAAGCTATTTTGCAAAGCAGATTTCTCCCTTAAAGAAATTTTAAACCAACTAAAAGTACTTTTAACTACATAACAAATGTATTTTTCTGAAAACAGTATAATAATGATTTCAAAAAAGCAACCGTAGCACTGTGGTTAGAGCATGGTCTGAGGTTTGATACCTGCTCTTGCCATAATTTCGTCATTGGCAATTGAAGTCATAACGAAGTTCCAAGTTAAATGCACTTCAGCGCTGCTCTGTGACAAGATCGTTAAGTTTTCATTGGAGCATCTTTATACCCATTTACAAAAAAAAAGGAAAATTATACTAAATACTTACAATTAATTTAGTGCTTTCTTTAAAATGTTTTTCGGTATATGTTCTAGCGATAATTTCACCAAGATATTCATTAGTATACGATACACACGTCTTCCACCTTTTTCGTAGCCCTTTTGAACCTAAAACCTTTTCTTTGTAATGCATTCTTGCTTTTAAAAATTTTTCTGATAGGTAAGGAACTTCATCTTGAATAACACTCCATACAACATAGTTCGAAAGAACACTAAAGTTTATTATAGAAAGTAAACTTTATTTATCAAAACTGAAATGTCTAATAAAAAGAGAGCATAGTTAGGTATTGTTTAAATTTACTCACTCTGGTCCTACAGATTCTACTACGGACATCATTTTTTTTAAATAAGCCACAGACGGTGCAATAATGCTTTCGTTTTTCGCAATGTAACTTCGACCTTTAAACACTTCGTTAACATATGTGTGCCAATTAAACTAGCAAAGGTATTTATAAATTAATTTTTTTTTTTTAAATAAAACAAAACTTTATTCAAGAGTTTCCCTCTTACATTTGGGACTTCATTTTCAAGTTCTTGCATTGTCATTTTGTGAAACCATGTTTCTTGCTTAACATCGTCGGGTACACTTATCTGAAAATAATAAATGAAGACATTCAACTTTAATTACTATCTGTATATAAAGCTTTACTATACTTTTTTTGCTTAAGCTATTAGATTTAAATAAAATAAAAAAATTTTAGAGTTATTTTTTTACCTCTGCAAGCTTTTTCTCGAAAGCTATTGTCTCTTCCGCTTTCTTTTTTATATCTCCTTTAGCTCCAAGAAGTGTGGCCACGTCAATCAAATACTCTTTATAAGCTTTTAAAGTCTATGATAGGTATAAAAGTTATAAAAATTTTTTGTTGAAGTTTTATAAAGTTATAAGGAGCTATAAAGCAAAGCTGTCAACACTGTTTATAAAGTGAGTGTATATACTAAGGTTTAGTGAGGGGGTAGAAGGAGTGAGGGGAAACAATTTGAAATTTGAAAATTTTCTAACGAAGAAAAAGGTAAGATAAAAGCAAAAGTATATGAATAAGAAAAGTTTTTTTCATACTGTGCATGCGTTAAGAAGTTAAAATACTGCTCTCCCCCTCCACCAGCGTTGCTGAGCCTGTAAAGGGCAAACACAATTTTCGCTGGATTTTATTAGTTAAATAAAAAGTTTTGTATTTTACCTTTAACTTTTCGGAATCTTCTGAGAGATATATTTCTCTTGGAAGGCTAGGCCCTGCTTGGTCTATCTGAAAAATATTTTAAGCACGGTTCATAACAGTTAATTTATTTTTTAAGTTATGTTTTTGTATTAAAAAACTTTTTAAAAAATTCGAATTAAACTCCCTCGAAAGTTTTTGTATTAATTAAATTTCAATTAAATCAATGAAATATATCAGACACAGCATGTTTTTTTCATTAATAACTACCTCCAATATGTGATCGTTTGCATGTCTCGGATCGTCGCTTACATGGATAGAAAAAAGTGGACCTCCTGAGGACGTTAAATCCCTATGTATATTTAATAAAGTTGCTGTTATGTTCCAACTGCTATTCCACGAATTATCGCCAGCCATATCCCAACCACCAACTTGTTTTATTAAATCCATCATTGGTTTTTTTCCTTTTTTATTGATTCCGTTTGGCCCTCTTTGGTCCATGCAAGATTGAAAAAAAGCTTTGGTTCTTTTCATCATTTCTCTTTCATTTTTTACTTTAGAAGTCAAAATTTTATGCAATATACCTTCTACTTTCTGATTAAGTTTTGTAAATGTTGAATACGTTGAACTTGTAACTGGAATAGGATTGCGCCTAATCCATCCAGCGCATGCATATTTATAAAAATTTTCGCAAGGGTTAACTTTCTCTACTGATAAAGAATCTTGCACATACTTTTTTACTTTTTGACACTCAGTGGTATTGCATTTCGGAAAATTATTACTTAAAGACCTCCTAACAGCTCCGCCGGTTGTTATTAAGTCATCAAAACTGTCTTCTTTTTGGTCGGTGTGCAAAACAAACAAAATCCCAGCACATGCAAGCAAAGTCAAAAGTCCAACTACAGAAACTAATCCGCAATTTCTGGAGTTCTTTTTAATATTAGTTTTTTCATTTTTTACACAAGATTCAGATTTTTCAAACCGATCAAACTCAAATTCTTCCATCATTTTGCAAGCAACGAGCTGACCTAGATTTTGCCGCCTAGCTTTGGAGAGCTAGATACCTCTTTATCTGTATTATAATAGAAGTAATCTTTTGATCTATATAAATTTTTAGGCTTCAAAATTAAACATTATTAAAGACCCAAGCTTAGGCTTTATTTTAAGAGCAAGTCAAGCGTGCACAATTTTGCTGCATTATTAATGAGCAGCGCGCGTTTAATTCAATGAAGTCTAAAAGCTTGAAGATAATAGCATGCCTAAGAATATGCAAGGTGAAGAAAGTTTAAGTTTCAAAACACGCTGTTGATATTCGATTCAGTTTGCAATTAGTTTCAATTCATTTTGAAAATAAACAGCATTTTGTTTTGATAAAAAGACACTTGAAATTTGTATGTCAATTTTTTTGTCTTAATAGACAAAAAAAAATGATATCTCCGAATTAAATTCACTAATTAAACCCGAATTAAATTCACTAATGACATAAGTATGTATATACATACAAAGGCAATTCTACAAACAAAATGTGGGGGAAGGGGGGGGGGCGAAATCATTAAAAAGTTACACTGGCTTTGTAAAAAGAAAAAAAAAAAGTCCTCAATATTAAAATTTACCCGACTTAATTGTGTCAAATACCCGACAAGCCGACTAAATTTGAAAAAACTCGACTTGAAAATCACCTTCTTTGGGGGTACGGTTGAAAATCACCTTCTTTGGCAATTTTACGGGGTGGGTTTATCACCCTTTCTCCCTCCCCCCCCCACCCCCTTAAAATTGCCTCTGAATATATATATATATATATATATATATATATATATATATATATATATATATAAAATAAAGTTTTGCTTTAGAATAGGAAAATAAACAATAAAAAGGTTTTAGACATCAACAATAAATTGCAGCGGTGGCGCAGTGGTTGAGTTCTAATTCTTCAGAACCATAAGGTTCGAGGTTCGACGCCGGCTCTATCACAATAAGCGACATTAGAAAGGAAAAAGGCGTGAACTTCCTAGTTAAATGCTCTTCCGTGGTGCTCTGTGACCGTAAAGACCTCTGGGAGCACCTTAATAACCACCAAAAAATAAATAAAATTAGCATTAATAGTGTTATTTGTTACTATTCTATCTTTTCTAAAATTACAATTATATTTTTTTTTACTTTCAAGTTTTTATTAGTTTTTAATATTTTTTTAAATTTAAATCATTTTGAGACATTGAATTGTAATTTTTTTTACAGATTATTTTTTATGACAATCACCTTTTTTCCACCTCTTTTTAGAACCACTCTTTCTTTCTTCCGCCACTCTTTCTTTTTTCGACCACTCTTTTTTTCTTTTACCACTCATTTGTTTATACTGTTTGCGAAAACTCCGTTCTAATAAATCTCTTTAATATATAATACACATGTTTTCTTTAACTACGAGGTTAACATTTATATTAATATACTAACTTATATTAATTGTTTAGGTCTTCAATCATTGAAGCATAGCAATTAAATGTTCTTATTAGTGCTCCAGCTGTTCGAGTACTAAGAATATATTTCTTAGAACTAGGTATTTTTTATGGCTACCAAAGTTCAAAGCAATATGCTATTACCAAAAAGTTTAGATTTTTTATCTTTAAAAACAACATTATCAAAAATAACACTGGTCTAGTACTAATAATTCAAATAAAAAATAAAAAAATCACAACTTGCAAAACAATGATCATAAAAAATAACTTTCGAAGAACAAAAAATCTTTTTACGAAGTTTCGAGAGTTCGAGGAACTTCTTTCGAAAGTTCGAGGGACAAAAAACTTCTTTCAAGGTTTTTAAAGATTTTTTTAAGATCTTTAACGTATTTGTTTTTGCCGAGTAAAGCCTAGAAATTTATTTTTGCCAAATAATATATATATATATATATATATATATATATATATATATATATATATGTATATATATATATATATATATATATATATATATATATATATGTATATATATATATATATATATATATATATATATATATATATATATACATATATATATATATACATATATATATATATATATATATGTATACATACATACATATATATATATATATATATATATATATATATATATATATATATATATATATATATATATATATATACATATATATATATATATACATATATATATATATATACATATATATATATATATATATATATATATATATATATATATATATATATATATATATACATGTATACATATATATATATATATACATATATATATATATATATATATATATACATATATATATATATATATATATATATATATATATATATATATATATATATATATATATATATATATATATATATATATATATATATATATATTTATATATATCCCGGCCAGCATGCCCAGATGGGTTGTATCCCGGGATTGCGTGGGCATCCGGGCATGGGCTTGATGTGGGCTTGTCATACAATTTTATATGGGTCCCATATGGGCAAATTAATAAAATTACGAAACTCATTATTTACTATTATTATTATATACTTTCGTATTCCGTCATTTATTTTGATTGGAATATAATAAAATAGCATTTAAAACTTGTTTTAATTTCGAGTGTTCAGTTCATCCAAGGCAGCTAGATTATGAATTTGTATATTATGCATCGGGAATTTGTTAATTGCGCCAATTTGCAACGCTATAGTTATAGTGAAATATTAATTATGAAATTATTTTGAAAAAAACAGCGAACATTTAGTAAGTTCTAATGTTTTGTTTTGAAAATAGTATATTTACTATACATATGTTTTATAAGAAATTGATCAATTTGTTTTAAACGTCATTGCTTGTATAATATATTTTTTTACGATAAAAGGACAGAAAATAACTTGCTAGTACTTGTACTGATGTAATTATTAGGCTTTAATTTATTGGTTAGTGGTTAGTAATATAATGTATTAAGTTAATTATCCGGTATCTTTAAATAATTTCAATTTAAGCTTTCAACAATTTTCCGAGATGCCATCGATCATAAAATATGTTGGTTATGTTGTCATAAAATTTTTAATAATATATTTTATTTGTGAATTCACATTTTACTGCGATAAATTTTTTATTATCGAAGTTAAATATTTATAGAATATGGCAAAAAATTTTGAATGTTGTCAAAGAACAAAAAGGATGCGAGTGAAAAGGGCAGTGGATGAGTTACTAAAGAGTGTGAATGAACGTAATGAAGAGCCCGACATTAACAATGACTTAAGTCTGTGTTATGAACATGTTTTGCATTCAAGAGATTACTACCCTCAGCATTTAGGCAAGCTGGGAATAGATGGTGGTGGTTCATTTCTGAAAATTAGTTTTGGCAATATAAGCACAGAAAAAGTTGATGAGTCAAAAAGTCCTCAACAAAAAAGTTTACGCCTACTCACAAACTCAATTGCTCGTGATACAGGTGTGAAGCGTCAACTCATTGTTGCAATTGTGGAAGATGTGTCAGAAACATATGCGACTATCAAGATGATGATGGACCAAATCCATGTTGAAGACGTCTCTTTTGTCATCTCTTGTGATCTCAAAACTGCTAACATCTTATGTGGAATTCAGTCTCATTCAAGTAAACACCCTGCTGTTGGTGTAACATTGATTCAGACAACCTCTCAGAATGTGGAGTTTCCAGGAGTTTTGGTTCAATACAAAAGAGCTACAGAGCATTTGTGTCTGCTGGCTCCAAATTCAAAATGGCTAAAGATTTTGACAACACAATTCATTCTCCTTTGATCAACATGGAGAACTCAAGACATATTTTGGACATCATTCCACCAATGGAACTACATTTACTAGGAATTGTCAATCATCTTTTCAAAAATCTTTCAGAACTTTGGCCAGGAGTAAAACAATGGCCTGCTCTGTTACACATTTAACTTCAGCCATACCACGGGGGACAATTTGCTAGAAATGAATGTCACAAACTTTTGCAAAATGTTGACATTCTTCAAAGACTGGCTGAAAAGGCTTGTGCTTATGAAGCTCAGGGTTTCATTGAAATATTTTGCAATTTTAGAGATGTTGTTTCTTCCTGCTTCGGAAAGTCACTTGAGGGTGACTTCAAAGAAAAAATTGAAAAGTTCAAAGATTCTTTTCTCTCTCTGCCAGTTACAGTGACTCCAAAGGCACATTTTATCATATTTCCGAGTTCATTGATCGACATGGGTCTGCACTTGGATTGTTCAGTAAACAAGCAACTAAAGCAATGCATTCAAAGTTTAAGACTCACTGGCAAAGATTCAAGCGAAACCCTTCACACCCTGAGTATGGAACCCAGCTTCTACACTGCGTTGTGGAATTTAACAGCAAACATGCTTAAAAGTTAAAAGAAGTATTTTCAGAAAAATGTTTAAAAAAATATTTACATAGAATTTTGTTTCCAAGTGTTAAACTCATTGAATTCTTAACTCTGATTGAAGCAATATTTGAAATTATTGGCACAAAATTTTAAAACTATTTTAATTAATTATGTTTGTAATATTTTGGTATCATTGTACAAGAAAATTTCACTTTTGAAGAAAATTAATGCCAATTAGCAAAAATGATTTTTGATATTTTTGATTCTTTTTTGGATATTTTTACTATAAACTTCAAATTGCTTTTTCTCCCTAGGACGTCGGTAAAAGATTTTGAAAATTTGCGAGGTAAGTCACCAATGCGTACATAACAAGACCCCAAAAGGGTTTTTTCGGTGCTCTCTAAAAGTATTACCGTCCAATATTTACAGGGTTTGATTTTTTCATTAGGTAGGGCAATGGCCATTTTAAAATTGAAAAAAAAGTGAAAATGTTATACCCCTACTGTAGAAGTAATTTTAAAAAATTTTAGAATCAAGTGGCAATTAAAAAAGTTTAAGCAAGTTATAGTTATATATTTTTCTAAAACCTGACGTGGAAAAAAGTTTCTATCAATGGGAGACGTTTGATGGCAAATTTTTATTATAATAAATCTCTTTAACTTTATGCATTTATGCATTACTGTTTTAAGAAATGAACATCTGTATGATTTTCAAGTATTTAAAAGATTTTGCCTAAATCTATATTATAAAACATTTTTCTTATTTTATTACTCTCCAGGTAGTAATAGGAAAAAGAAATTTTTTTACGCTTTTTGACGTTTAATTGTTAAATTTTTTTTTTTCGGCGCTAAACATATTTTTCTGTGTTTTCTTTGGTGTTTTAGGTAAGTGTCTTTATTTTTGTTAAATATATGTTTTAAATCTCGTCTATGCACCTGTCACCTACGCATATGTCTTTTAATAAAGAACTTTTCGAATGTTTACGTCATTTACATTTTGGATAAAAATTTAAATGTAAAATTTTAGGATAAAAATAGGTTCTTGATAGTTGCATTACAATTTCATTTTAATTTCTTTTTTTTTTTAACTATATTTTTTTACATGATCTTTAGTGAATTTGTTTCATCATTGTAATCATCATCATCTCGTCAGCTTGAATTAACAAATGTTGGTCAAATACAAACAAGTTCTTTGATCCACTTGTATTTGGGTGATAAAAAAGTGTTTGTTATAAATAAAAAAGAGTTTGTTATTATAAAATAAGAGTTTATTATAAATAAAATGAAAATTGATGTAATTTTGTTAATTGCAATAATAGCTTTTAGTCCCATTTATTCAACAGAAGATGGAAGCAAAAACGAATTTTCTATTTTGGAAAAAGATCGGTGTTATTTTCAGTGCAAAGTTAAGAAAATTCATTGCCAACATGTGTTAAAACTTTTTCGGCCATGCACAAAGGATTATCGTTCCTGTGCAAAAAATTGTAGATAACGAGTTTAACAAAACATTACGAAAAATAACCTTTTTAGCACTTAAATATAAATATTACATGTATGTAAAAAAAATACTTGAAATAAAACCTTGTACTATTTTATGCTGCTTATACTTTTTTTCATGTAAGTTTCACATAGCTTCATATGCTATTAAAAGTAAATTTAGTTTTTAACACGTGCAGCATTTAGAGAGAAATTTTTTTTTATAATATACATTAACGATAACTAAAAGAATTCATATAACTAAGTAACTTAATGTCTCATTTAAAGTTAACAATAATATTTTTTAATGAATACTATTATTTTTCTTTAACTCATTAGTCGTGCCTAAATTTTTCAAATCTTTTATGCCAAGATAAATATTTATCTTTTTAGCCATAGAGCATAACTTTTTAGGAGTTTTTATTTCAGGCTCTAAGCCTCGCTTCCTTTAAAAATTAAAATAATTTGTTATGTGAAAGTTATTATTACACCTTAGACTGAAGTATCTTCATGTACATATTATTTCTACAATAACTTTTTTTGTGGGTATATCTAAACTTTAAAATTATCTTATTAAAAATTGTTGACGTCAATTTATCTTCTGATTTTTCATAAATAATTGAAATTTTTTAAAATTACTCCTTCTAATAATAGTAAACATATTTAATAATAAATATTTCAGTTGACAGTGCGAGTCATGTCAAACTGTAACTGCATGAGCGAGAACTGTGGCGTGGCACACATTCCAATTGGGGGATGGGGGATGGGGTGGAGGGAATAAAACGAATTTTAGTACCCCATTTGCAAATCTAGGGGCCTTTTTGAAAACCTTTTTTTATAAACTTAAGCTTAACAAGTTTATAACTCACTCATTTCTAAAAGATTTTTGAAAGTTTTTTTGTACAGAATTTTTATAACTATTTTTTGGTCTTTGTAACAATTTTTAATTGCTAAATTATTTTTAAAACAGTTTGCTCTGTTGAGTAATTTAACTCATTGGGAAACTCTTTTATGGCATTAAATGTTTTATGCTAAATTCATTGTGTCGTTGTTTTTGCTTATTTACAATATTTTTTTGTAAACAAAAAAAGTGTCCCGTGTTTTTTCTCACCAAATTTCAGCGATGGCCCAGCGGGAATTGAACCTAGAACCTTTTGTTTCTAATGTCACCACTGTAAATATTTGCTTTTTTCTCTGCATATTTGACTTGTCTAACTAATATGGTATGATTTTATATATGATTTCAACCCAATATTTATGAAACTTAGACATGAAAATTCAATAACATAATATAATAAATTTTTTTGCAAAATATTCTTATTCCATATTTATTAAATTTACTTATAAATAACAGAGTATTAAATATTACATAAAATGATAAAAAAAATTTTTTTTACTTGATTGTATATTAAGTATACTATACTTATACTTTTTTAAATCTATTTATATATTGAATTAATATTATAATAATAGGAAAGCATAGTTCTAACAGTTAATATATTAAATTGTTCCGGTTTTAAATTCTTTTTAATTATTATGTATGTAGATTTTGTATATATATGTATATATATATATATATATATATATATATATATATATATATATATATATATATATATATATATATATATATATGTATATATATATATATATATATATTGTATATATATATACTTTGTATATACATAAATCTTTGTATATATTATGTTTATAAAAACAAGTGAGTTATTATTACTATTTGTAAACAACCTTGAAATGTAATCACCAACTATTTCAGAAATATATTGATTGATTTTCACTTAAATAGCCAACTGAATTGTTTTATAGTTCAACACCAACATATTTTCTAGAAACCAAAATTTAAACTATAGAAAAACTAAACAAAATAAACACCATTAGTTTTCGGATAAAATAAAATAATGTATAAGCTAAAATAATAAAAAAGAGTTTCAAAAAATAAATTAAGAAATAACTCAATAGATGTCAAGTTTAAAGATGTAAGATATCAGAACTTGTTTCCACACTTAATACCAGGTTTACTTAATCATATACGCCCAAAGTGTTTTTAAGAACACGGTGTCTTTAAGAACAAAAAAATAAAAGAAAAAAAAGTTCGATTTGTGTTAACTTTTGAATTTAGAAAGATTAGATTGGAAAGATTTGGAAAATAAACAGATAAAAATCTAAATATCTAAATATATAAATCTAAATATATAAATATATAAAAATAAGCAAAACAGGAGCAAATGGGCAGCAGAGGTAAAATACGTTTGACTTCGACGCCTTCGACTAGAAAGCCTTAGAAACCAATGGGAATCTTTGTAAATGATCATTTTATTTTTTGCTAAAGTTTGGAAAAGAGTTTGTGCATACGCTTAAAAGTTAATGCAGTTAGTGTATTTTGAATAAAAAGTAACTATTAGAACATCGTTTCCATTTTACTTTGCAAAAAGATATTAATGTGATGAAAAAAACAAAAGCAAAAAAATACAAAAAATAAATAAGATTTCCATGACAAATGAACTGAACAGACTACTGTTAACTGTTATTTTTTTTTTTGTAATTCCAAAATTCACAATCATAACTCTTTCCTTTCAATTTTGTTCGATAAATACTGTTTTTCAGAACTCGTCGGGTGTTTATTAAAAAGTAAGCTTTTGGTAAAAATTTATTTAATTCCGTTAAATAATTTAGTTAATTGGTAAAAATTTTCACAAAGTTCATAATTAGTTAAAACTAATTTACTAAAACCTAGTTAGCTCATGATATTTAAGTTTCTAAAAGTATTTAAAATATTCATTTTTTACAGGATGTGGGCTAAATTTATAATTCATTAAAAATTCATGTTTTTCTAGATAGAAGGCTACTGCTTTTTTTTTTTTTTTGAGACCAGAAAAAGATTTTTTATAAGGAATGTAACTTGAAAATGTTACCTGCCCAAAGTTATATTTTCGAAGACTTAATTTTATTATTAAAAATAATTGATCCATAAAAACTGCAGAGCTCGATGAGTAAAAACAGATGCAACTAATCTCGGTCTCACCTACATTTAACAAATCAAAAACCAAGATTCTGTAATCCCAATCCCAACACAAACTAATAAAAATTAGTAAAAAATTATTTTATTTTGTTTGGATTTTTTTTTTAAATCTGAGTTACCATTATTTTACAAGGCATTTATTCAACAAGTTCTTCATTGTCATGGCTTTTATCCATAACAACGCTTTAACATTCATAATTATAATATTGTAACTTCCAATAAAGTTATGCTTGTTTTCTGACATCCATTTAAGTTGCGTTTATTTTTGAACTTTTAATAAAAGAAGTGGGTAATGCTTTTCTGCTTGTTTTTTATTAGTCGTCCATTGTGAATAAAATTGATTAATATTATTTACAGTAGAACGTAATCTTATCAAAATCCACAAGCAATCGAAAACAACTCCTAAAAATAGCCACATAGACATAATGGCCGAAGCAGACTGTGAAATATTTTTCCCCTTTAAAGCAATCACAAGATTTGGTAATGATATTGGTAAACAAAAAATTGCAAAAGAAAAAAGTAAGCCTGCAAACATCTTAAACGCTTTTTGATGACTCGATATAGAATAAGAAATATCATCGCAATCTCTAAAAATTTTTGTATCTTTAGTGCAAATAAAGTTTACAATAGTCAATACTCCAGTTATTAAAAATCCAATATTAAATACTACTTTTGTTTGAGCGGATTTGGACTTGTAAGTAACTCCAGTTAGTAATATTGCAACTACCCATTCAAATACGATCATTAAACTGATATAAGTTTTTGACCGTGACAAGCTTAAAAATCGTTTCACGTAGAAAATGCATATAACTCGTTGAAATGTTAGCACCATAGCGTGTAACAACATTGAGGAAGTCAACCAAAGAGTTCCTAAGTTATTTAGTTCAAAGAAAGTATGATTTTTTTCTCCATTAATTAAAAAGGCCACATACCCAACGGCATAAAGTATTTCAACCAACAAATGTGCCACTACCTTGCTTACCAATGTTAAAGTAACTATTCCGAACCCGCTTGCAAGAAAGTAGCGTCTGAGCTTAAAAAATAATAAAGTATTTATAAAAAAAACAACAATAATCTGTATGCCTGAAAACCACGCAAACAACGTAAACTGGTTCATGCTTCTTTAATTTTTTGCTAAAATCTTCTTACAGAACAATTTCTTTATAATTTTTTAAAAATTCGTTTTTCAACCTCTCAGTTAATTGAACACATTCATTGAAAATTTTTTTTACTAGACTTTCAGATTTCAAAATTAATTTTGAAAAGCAAACATTTTAAATTAACTTTTGTTTTTGTGTATTTTAGAATAATAACAGAAAAAAAAAATTAAATAAAGGTAAACACAAATCTAAAAATATAAACTAAGCAACATTCATATTTATCTATGGAAAAACAAATTTTGAAAAAAATTGAAAGCTAGACAAACTTGTAACATTTCGTTATATTTAGCCATCTGTGTATTTATAAATATGTTACGTTAAGTTTAACTATATGGTTAAAAATGTTACCAAAAAAAAAACAAAAAAAAAAAAACTTTGGAAAAATTTGATTTTAAAAACATTCTCTTTTTTTTTCTCTTATATTATTTTAAACTTATATTATCATAATAACCTCAATGATATTTATATCTATTATTTTAATAGTTCTTTTAAAGTCATAAAAGATTAAATAATTTAGATTCATAGAAAAGGAAGAATTTTTTTTTATTATATACTTTTTGCATGAAGCGATGTCATTGGGCACCAGCAATTTTTAAGTTTTTTTTTTTCAGAAAAATCGATTGCTTCATGCGGGAGTATCTTAATTAGATGATAAAATTAAAATGTGCAAAATATAAGTTGAAGGTTTCCCGATTCTATTTTATTTTAGTTTAATTTTTTACATATACCGTAAAATCGCCTAGGTTCGGTCACCATGTAATTTCGGTCATTTAGCAAAAAATATTAAAAAAGCATGCTAAACTCAAATTTTATAAACTTTTTTTTCTCAAATGATATAATTAGTTCGTAAATATGAATTTATAAAAAAATAATAATGTTTATATGCTAACTGCTGAAATAATTCTTTAGCAAAACAACAATTTGAAAAAATGCATACTATTAAAATCTAAAATAAAGCAAATTATTAAAATAAATGATCAAATTTAATCTTAGTATTATTAAGAATCACCAAATTAATTATATTTACTAAAAAATAATTACTAATTTTTGAAAATTAACTACAATTTTTTACAAAAATTAGTGAAATTTTGAAATACTCAAACTTCGGTCATTCACGGATAAACAACGAAGGAGACAATTAGCAGTAATATTGTGAAATGTTGATAAGTATTGCAAATGTAAAACTTACCGGTAACTTTAACTGTAAATTTACCAGTAATTTATAATGGATACATTTTTTATTCAAATAAAATGCCATGGTATCTTATTTGAATAAAATATTCGTTCATAATTTCAAAATTAACTAACGGTTCTTTGAGTTCTATTAAATATCAAGCTTGTGACATTTTTTTTGGAGATAAAATTACAGCTCAACGACAAATGTGAATGCGTTGCGAATCCTGTGACCATTGGTTGTGTGGATATTGCTGTTCCACTAAGGTCAACGATACGTGCAAGAACCGCCAATAAACATACAAAACTCATTTAAAGCAAAGTACTGTTTTTTTTTGTTTATTGAATAAATCTTTTTAAATTAATTGAAAAATATATTTATAATTTTATTAATCAGTTGTGTAGCAAATGTGGCGGCAAAAGTAATAAAATAGTTAATTACAATAAAAATTAAAAATATTTAAGAAATTACTTATATTTAAGAAAGCCTTTTTTTTATGTGCTCCTTCTTGTTTTCTTTGGTGCCCGAAAAGACTTTTTATTATTGTCTGAAAAATAAATAAACAAAGTAACTAATAGTAAATAAATCTGAGATACAAAAACGATTTCTTAACAAAGTATTTAACGATACAAAAAAAATGCATAGTTAATGTCATTTCAATAATGCATAAAAAATGCATACTTAGTGTCTAAAAATAGTAAAATAACAAATTGTTAAGAAGTAATACAAAAACAAAAGTAATAACTATAATTATTATGGTTTTTGTTTTATTTTTTTGAATTAATTACATTTATGGTTGTTGTTTTTTTAAACTAACTGTGTAATACATTATATTATTACAAGATAAAACCACATTTTAATGTTAGTTTTTATTATTTGTGACGTTAAGTTTGTGATTCGTTATTAGTATTTGTATAGAGACCGAACTTATGAGATGGTATTGAGAGTTCGGTCAAAGTAGATATTTTCATTTTAAGTTAAATATTGAGTATTAGTTTTTATTTTTCATTTTTTTATTTTTGTAATATCAATTATCAATATATTTTCTGGATGTTTCATGACAAAAAAGGAAATTTTTTAATTCATGCGTGACAAATAAATGTTCAAAGCGATTTTACGGTAATTCTTAAGAAACACAAACTAGGGTGAGTTATAATTAATATACTCCTAAAACGAGTGTTGGTGTAAAACATTTTCCCGAGAATATTCATATATAATATATATGAAAAATGCAAAAAGAATAATAAACTTCGGCTGGAAAGTTTTGTTTATGTTTAACTTATTTTTACTGACGCATTTCTTTATAATTCTTCAATAGATATTTGTATTCTTTATATTCTACAATACAAAGATGTCTTTAGAGTCATGTCTTTAGAGTTGCTTATTTAAGTTAATTTTTCAAACCTATTTTTCAAGTAAGATTGCTACAAGTTAACTTTAGATTTTTTTATTTTTGTGTTAACTCCTATTCTTTTATAAACTATTTCAGCTTGAAACGACCTATTGCCAAAAATGGCTGGTACCTATTAACCGATATATTTTAATTTTAGTTAAGTTAAATTTGTATTTGTTTATTTATTTATTTATTTCGTCATTAAAAAAAGAATACAATGCCGTGTTATATAAATAAAATCTACATGACCGGGGCTAAAAGAAGTCAATATTTGCCTTATCACTACGCTCCGACGTGCTTTGATCATCATTAAAAGGTAATCATACAAATAAATGTAAAAATAAAGGTAAACATATAAATAAAGGTAAAAATACAACCATTAAAAGGTAAACATACAATTACTTTGTACCATTTAAAAGTTATACACAAATATTTACAAGTATAGTAAGCTACTAATCTATAATCAAAATAATAATAAGAAAGTAATAAGAAAATTAAAAATAATCTTTAAAAACTAAAGATAAGTTGATGGGAAAGATAAGTTGATAGAAAAATTTAAAGAAAATTTAAATTAGAGACAAGTTAATAAGATAACGAGTTTTAAAAAAAAAATATTAAAAAACTAAAAAATTAAATTAAATTAAAATTTAAATTAAAAAAATTAAAATTTGAATTAAAAAAAAAATTAAATTAAATTAAAAAAAAATTAAAAAATTAAAAAATTAAAAAAAAGAAAAAAAAAGAAAATCTCATAAAGAATTTAATTTATTAACATCGTTAATAAGTTTTGTTTGATTTTTTGCTTGAATAAAGAAAGTAAAAACAAATTTTCAGCTCGTTATTTAATAAAGTGTTCCATAATTTTGGACCTCGGATGGCAAATGAAAATTTAGCAACCAAATAATACATTTTAGGTTGTTCACAATTGTAATTTGAAAATCTTGTAGAATACACTTGATTAATTGTATTGAAAATGTATTGAAAACGTATCAAGTTATATAGGGGTTATTTTATTATAAAGTTTGTACATAAATATAAGAATTTGATAAAGTTTTAATTGATAAACATTGAGTATGTGATGATTTTTAAATAGTTCTTTAGAATGTGTTAGTCAACCTGGACTTAAAATACTTCTGACAGCGTGTTTTTGTCTACTGAGCAATTTTTTAATTTTACTTACATAAGAACTGCACCATGCAATACTTGCATAGTTTATATAACAATATATGAGGGAGAAATATAAGATTTTAAAACAGTTTTGGTTTAACAACTGTTTACCTTTGTATAATATGCCAATATTTTTCGAAATTTTATCTTCTATCGTTCTTAAATGTTTTCTCCATGTCAAGTTTTCGTCAAGTATCACTCCTAAAAATTTTAATGATGACTCTAATTATTTTAGAGTTGCCAATATGAAGATCAGGAAGTTTTGATAAAATATTTTCTTTATCATGAGTTCTATGAAAAAAAGTATACTTAGTTTTATTTAAATTTAAAGACAATTTGTTTGCCTTAAACCATTCCGCTATATTTAAAAATTCCTTGTTTACTATTTTAAATGAAAGGTTGATATCTCCTTTAGAATAAAATAAATTCGTGTCATCTGAAAATAAAATTGAGTTTAAAATGTTTAAAAACTTATGAAAATCGTTTACATAAATAAGAAATAAAAGTGGACCCAGAATTGAGACTCGGGGAGCACAGCAAGTTATAGTCAAGTAATCAGTTTTTTTTTTCTATCGTTTAGATAACTTTTGAAATATTCAAAATATGTGTTTTTAATACCATAACTTTCGAATTTTTTTATAAGAATGTTATAATCTATTGTATCAAAGGGTTTGCTAAGATCTATAAAAACTCCAAGGGTAAACTTAATTTCATCAAATGCTTTAAATATATTGTGAACAATATTAATAATGGCATGGTCAGTTGAATACCCAGGTTGAAATTCATATTGTTTATTATATAGAATATTATTAATATTTAGAAAAGTCAAATTTCGATTATACATAATTCGCTCTAAGATTTTAGAGAAGCTTTTAGAGAAGGGAGAATTGAAATTGGTCTCTAATTTTCAGGATTAGAAAAGTCTCCTGATTTGAAAAAGGGTATGACCCTCACAATTTTAAGTTTCTCCGGATAAATACCAAGTTTTAAAGAGAAACTCAAAAAATGTAAAAGGGAGATTGTTAAGTATTTTATCGATTTTTTATTTACATTACTACTAATATTATCAAACCCAACACTTTTGTTTAGTTTTAAAAGATATACTGCATCTAAAAGTTCCTTTTCAGTAACTTCATAATTATCCATCTTAGAGGTCTTGTTCGGAGTAAGTTATGGCTCAATGTTTACTTCATTAGTTTCTATTTTCGACGGTAAAGTGGAACCTACACTGATAAGATATTGGTTAAGTGTTTCAGCAACTAAAGATTTATTTGTAATAGTTTTATTTTCAATGTTTAGATTTATAGGAAGACTATTTCCGTCAGTTTGTTTTGTACCAATTACTTCCTTAATTATGTTCCACGTATTTTTCGGATTATTTTTATGTTTTATAAATGCTTGGAATGGTAATATTTCTTTGACTTTTTAATAATCATTTCAAAAAGTACGTTTATAACTTTTGTAATTATTTTCATTATTAAAAGTTTTTTTTTTGAGAAACTTATTATAAAGTTGTTGCTTTTTATTTGACCATTTTATAATTCCACGGCTTTAATAATATCTTTTTTTTCACATATTTTGTAACTTCAGGAAAAGCCTGTATTGTAAAGTTGTTATAATTTATCAATAAACTTATCGTATGTCTTATCTGTATGTTCAATATCAAGGAGGTCTTCCCATTTTAAATTTGATAGAAGAGTATTAAAATTTTCAATGGGTTTTTCATTTAAATTTCGCGCATTTTTTTTATCTTTTTGTACATAGAAATTTCAGATCACTTACCTGTATTTCTTATCTTACATTTCTGTGAGATAAGAAATACAGAGAAGTGATCTGAAATGCCTCATTTAAATACTCCTGTTTTAACTCCTATGAGCCTAGTAATCAATGTAAGCAATTCTAATATCAAAATTCACAACTGTCAAACGTCTTAACAAGTTTGTAATTTAAAACAAATACAATATGTTTGTAGCAACAAATACAGTATAAATATGGCCCACGATACTTAATGAAGTATGAACTCAATTTTAAACTATATCTTGAGACAACAAAGTTGTTGACGGAGAATCTTATGCTATATTTATGGCAGATTTCACTAAAATAGGATTCAAATATTTTTGGCAACATTCCTAGCTTAGTTCTGTACATAAAAACTAAAATTTCATGTAAATTTATTTTATAAATATTTCAAGTTCCATGTAAACACAATAAAGGCTCACATGGTTCTGCTCTACTTGCTCGAAATATAATTCGATATGCATGTTTTTGTTTACTATAAAGCTTTTTTAATTTTGTATGATTTGTACCTGCCAAGGCGATATTACATTATGTTAGGTAACTTTGAATAAAAGCAATGTATAAACCTTTTAGTGACTTAAAATTAAGAAATGGTTTATCTCTATAAGTAATTCCTATATTTCTAGAATTTTTTTTTCAAGACTGTTTATATGAAAATTCCATCTTATATTTTCGTCCAATTCAACGCCTAAAAAGTTTACCGCTGATTCTCCTTTAATTATAGCTTTATTTATGATAAGGTTTGGTAATTTAAATGGAAAGTTATTAGTTTTATTCAACTTTTGGAACATACTGAATTTAGTTTTATCAGCATTTAGAGTAATATGTAACTTATTTGTCTTTGACTTCACAATGTTTTACTGGCCTACGTGCTGAATCCATTAATGGATAAGCAATGCTGTGTTTTTTCTTTGCATAAAACTATGTCGTTTTGACACTACAAAAATATCTGCATGATGATCTCTTGGCTCCCTCCATATCATGGGTATAGCAAACGGCATTGAAGTTTTCTTTTTATTTATCCAATTGAGTAATCTGTTTGAACACGTAAAGCAGGTTTGATGTGGCACCCATGGTTTATCTTGATAATCTTGGTGGTCAGTCTGAAATAAAAAAATGAATACTTTAATCTATAAAATACACAAAACAAATCCAAAAAAATATAATTTTATTGCATAAACACAATTTATAATAAATATATGTTGCATTTATGTAAAAAAATTGCATAAACACAACATATATAATACATAAACACAACATATATACATATATGTTGTGTTTATGCAAAAAAGCTACAAACTAACCGGGCATGGAATCAAATATGAAATTATTCGATATGCTCAAAAAGTACGATGAAACTTAAGATGCTGCTGTGTGCATACAAAGAACAAATGATTGCTGAAATGCAGAACAAAAGTACGATGAAACTTAAGATGCTGCTGTGTGCATACAAAGAACAAATGATTGCTGAAATGCAGAACAAAAAGCTGCAACTACCTTTTCCTTTTTTTTTTTTTTTGAAAAACAGCTTGTTCGGTTCATGATGCTTTAACCGTTGAAGATAAGCAAGATGCAATTGAAGTAGAGGGAATGTTGCTGGCAGCATTTTCTGTAGATGCTTACTGTGCATATGAGCTTTTCACGAAACTAAAATTATATGACGGGCAGAAAGCTGAAGTATTTTGGCTGAAAAGATTAGTTTATCTAATCGTTTCAGCCAAAATACTAAATAAGATAGATAAAAGAAGAGTCAGTGCCTTTGGCGTTTGTTTTGAGTTTGCCCAAGATTTGTCACCCAGATTTCAACCAGTGATGTACCCAATCAATATCATGTTACCCAAAATTAGAACTGTTTTAAACAGTTAAGAATAGATGACAGTCATGCTATTGGCGTTGTCTTAACGTCATGGTAAAAAATTTCTTTAGTGCGTTTCAACTGCAAAGGGTTACACCACAATGGGAAGAACTTGTCTCCAAATAAAATCTTTCAGTGTTTCCAATCCGAAAGCACACTTGTTTCAAAAAAAAAAAAACTGACCAAAAACTATAATCATTAAAAAAAAATCAAATTTGAAATTTTTTTTGCAAAATAATTTCAAAAGGGAATAAAAAGGAACATGCTCGAAATAACGAAAAAAGAAAAAAAAAGAATAACTGCCGTTAATGCGAGTTTTCGAACCAGGAGAAAGATTTTCTTTATCCTGGTAAAGAAAGGCTTTAAATCCAGCTACATCATTAACAGCTTATGAGTCTGAATTCAGATTAATCTAAAGTTGAACTTTCTGTTTCAAATGATCAATCCGAACTGTTTCTGATTCTTGTGACCATCCAATAATATCTTTCAAAAACAAGTATTTATGATATTTTTCAAAAACAAGTATTCAAAACTAATCTTATTTCCATAACATGTTCAACCTGATTTCAAAAGAAATCCTATAATGAGATTTCCAAATAAGTATTTTTCTTCCATTTTGAAATAATTCTAAACTTGAGTTTTCAAATAAAATCCGGGATTTTCGGCTTCGAAATAAATCACAAAATAAAACTTCGTAATATGTCCCAAAAAAAGAGTTTTTGAAGCAACTCCAGTTTTTTTATTCCATTTTAGCATTTTGGAACAATTGCTCTATTCAACTTTGAAACAGGTAATGTGACTGCTTCAAATATGGTGACAAAAATGCAGAAAAAACGAGTGCAGAAACAAAGAATCTGCGTAAACCTCGCAAATTCTTTATTTCTGAAAAGCAGTGGAATTTGAGCATTGTCTGTTATTCGTTTTAAAGTCGATATTAAGGTAGTAACAGCTGTGGTAGACACGGAATTTTTAAAGACAATATTAAACTATAAGTACAAAAATTGAATTAAACTATTTTGGCGGATTTTCGACCGTTTGGAGTTGAGATGATGCTCAGAAAAGTGTTCCATTAAGTTAATGAGAAAAGTTTTTATTTCTTTATCAGGAATGGCAAAGTTTGCGACCAACTACTGCAGTTTCAAAAAAAGACAAGTTTAACAAAATTGAAGATAAAAAGAAAGACCACGAGGCATATTTTAATGGTGTTGAATGAGATTTAAATAAAAATGGAGAGATGAACCGACTGTTAAACAAAGTTGCTCAATACAAAATATTAAAATATGCTCGAGCGGAATATGAGGACGAAGTTCAGGATTGGATCAAACGGAAATAGCTATTTAAGAATGAAGAAAATGTGATGGAGCCCCTCTAAGGATAAATTCCTTTTATGTTTGCGGTTCAAAGAAACAAAGATAATAAAGTCCGACCTGTTTTCGATTGGAGAGAAGCTAACAACTTCATCGAGTCGTTTACAAGAGACGCAAATGTGAGAGTTTATAAGTTAAGAGAATGGAGAATAAAAGAATAGGAAACAAACCTGCAATTATGGATCTACGCAAGACTTATCTCTAGTTGAAAACTTAGGAACACTTTATGCCGTTCTAAACTGTAGCATTTCGCAAGAAAAGGTATTGTTAAACACGACTTGGTTATGGATTGAATGTTGCGTACACGAAGTCCCTAAAAGTTAACCAAGAGAGAAGTGTTTTCAGTTTGTGAATCATTGGTAGTTTATTTACCAGTGAGTTGTTCGTAACGAGTTGTTAGTAGCCTTTTAAAAAAAAGTGTTGTTAGTTTGACGAAGAGTCGGAACAATGAAGTTTGTGATGAGAATGTTCTTCTTGGAGAAATCTAAATTAAAAGTTGCATACCAGCTTGTATTGGTGCAAGGAAGGAGGCAAATCTGTGGTTTAATGCAAGTTTTCAAGCGATGGGTGCTGTTGTTTAAATTGGTCACAATACTACAGAAGATGCAGCATGTCAGCAAAAACGGCTGATGTTCATATAAACAGAGCTAAATATTTTATGTGTCACTTCTATTCTTTTTATTGCACGGTGGTTACTTTTCACAGTTCTGTTTCCTCTAAAATAAAACACAATACGTACTCCATAACTATCAAAGAAACTTCTCATTTTTATCAATCTTAAAAGTTTGTTCGGGAATTGAATCCTCAGGGGTGGTCCAGTATTTTATGATGTTTGAGATTACTAACCTTTAGACATGGAACAAACTCCAAACATTTTTATAACTTATGTCAAATAAGGATCTTTTTTTCAAAAAATTGACGTGATTGGATCTTGGGAACAAAACTTTCCCCATCCCAAACGTTGAGCGATAAGTTCTCAAATATTTTTTTTACTATTCTGAAACTAAACTTTTAACTTCGTATAATTTCTTAACATTCAAATTTTATGACCAAGTAAAGTTTGTAATTCCCTCAAATTGAAGAGGGTTCAAACTTTCTATGGTTACAATTTTTGAACGCTAGGAGACTATAAAATTTTTATCAAAGAAATTTTGTTAAGAATTGTAATAATAATATTTTATTGTAATACTTTTTGATAACCAATTTGGAAAACTTAAAATTTTTTTTATTTAAAACAACTTATATAAAAACAAAATATAAAATATAAAGGTATTTGCTATAACTATTGTTACTTTTAACATTTTCTCCCGATATTTAATAATGGAGTTTAAAAAACCATTGAAGATTGGGTCATATTAATTATTATTTTGGCTGATTTCTTCGGATATTAAGACAGAAAAAAAAATTCAAAAACTTAAATACTAAAAATTTTTTTTTCATTATTCACCCAGCGGGCTTTGACTTTTAAAAGTTACGTTCTAAATGTATTTTCAATGTCTTTCAAACGTTTTCTAAACATTTTTCCGTAAAGAACGTTTAAAAGAAGTTTAAAAAACGTTTAAAAGACATTTAGAACGTAACTTTTAAAAAAAAATGCCCGTATGGCAATAAATATGAAAAAATAAAGTTTTTTCACTAGTGTCTGGATTTTTTGTTAGTGACATTTTAAAAATGTTTACGCAGATATAAAAAAAACAACTATCTACGTATTTAATGTTCACATATTTAAATATCTTTAACTTACGTAATTAACTTTATAAATTTACAGAGGTGTGTAAGAAATTATTGAAAAAAGTCACAAGAGTAATAATTATAAATAAAATAACTTCGTCAATTATGCTAACAAGAAGTTTGCTTAGTTTCTCATTTGTCATAACACTCATCTTCTTTCAGAGGTAAATACTCATCTTTTGTGTCTATTTCTTTATTTTCAATTTCGTTTTCTTCCGAACAAATGTACTTACAAGCGAATCTTCGCTTGAAACATTCTCCAACAGCTCCGGTGCACTGATTTATAGGACAGTCTTTTTCACAATTAAAAGCCTGAAAGGTAGCAAATATAAAGGAAAATAATTGAATTAGGAGCAGCACCGTGATGATGCGTTTCATTCCTTTTTTTTTTTTGTAAATTTATTAAAATTTATTTAACGATTTATTTATAAACTGACTATTATCTCACTCGAATGAATTGATGTCTAATAGAGAGCTCGATAAGTTTTTACAGTTTAGTTAAATATGCTTTTAATATAAAAAAAGACATAAGTTGCTGACGTCACTGGCGTAATACGATAAACTTTTAAAACAAAAAATATCAATAAAAAATATCAATAAAATCTTTCTTTTTTTTTTTTCATAAAAATATTAAATTAAACTAAACCTCTGGTTTCTTTAATAAATAAAATTCTTGTTTATAGCAACCATTCGTAATGTAAATTATTAACGCTATTAGGGGAGGTCGGAGAAGGGCGGAGGCCCAATTCACAAGTTACACAATCTAAACAATTATATCCCTTTATTTTATATTTAATTATTTTAGTTCAAACTATTCTTTTCGTAGACTTCTGTTTATGGGATGTTCAATTTTATCATTTAGAACTTCGATTAGTCAAATTGTTTACTTAAATAATATTGTAACTACCAATTGAATTTATACTTTTAAAAAACGTTTTTTTAACTTTACCATATTTTAAATTTATATATCTATAAATTTAAAAATGCTTTCTAAAAATCTTAATGACGACAAAGTAAAAAAATTTACTATTCTTTAAATAAAATAAATTATTATTTAGAAATCAGTGTTTATATCATACGTCAAACATTACCAGATTTTATCAATGAAAAAAAAAAAGATAACAATAACTGTAGATTAATCAAACTTTACGAATTGTTGGATTTATCATATTTTTATTAGAAACACTAATATAAAATAAATAAATAAATATATATATATATATATATATATATATATATATATATATATATATATTTCACCAACTTGTTGCTCTCACGTTTGGGGCAGGGGGGATATAAAATTTGTGGCTTTTTTGTTCCCAGCCTCAAATCATCGCAATTTTTTACAAAGCATCCTTATTTGACATAAGTATAAACATATAAATGTTTGGAGTTTGCTCCATGTCTGGAACTTAGCTATCTCAAAGACCAAAAAAAGCTGGTTCCGGCTCTGTATACATACATACATATATATATATATATATATATATATATATATATATATATATATATATATATATATATATATATATATATATATATATTTATACATATATATATATATATAATTCATAAAAACGGTAATCTAAAATTAAATATAAAAACTTTAAATTTTAAATTATAGTTTTCCTATGCAACCATGTGCAAGATTAGATTTAGCTGATTAATATTATTTAAAAATTGCAAAAAAAAAAGTAAAAAACATACACATACAAAAATAAAAAATAAAAAACACAAACAAAAACAAAAAATGTGTATTTTAATACTTTTTAAATATTCTTAATAAAAAAGGTGTTTATATGCGAAAACCTTTTTACAGATCTAAATTAGATAACAATCGTGTGTAATTAATAAATTAAATATTAATTCTAAATTAGTTTTAAATAATTTATTATTAAATTATTTTTTTTTTACACCTATTTATTAGATTTTATATTTAGAAGTTTTGTTTAAAACTTTTGTTAAGCATCTAAAACAACTTTTTCACTTTATTGTCAGATTTTAATTCTAATTTCATTTGATATAATTAATTTAAAATTTTTTTTACTGATTTGTCTAAGATAATATTATTTAATAAAAATAACAATATTTAACAAAATTAATTTAAAATGAAATATTTTTAACCTCTATAATAAAAAGTTCTTTAAAGTAATATTATAAAATCGTTTCACCCAAAAATAAACTAATTGGGATGGAAATCTTTAAAGTTTACATCTTTCAGGATTTATGATTTTTGTTAAACTTCTCATTCTTGTAAAAAAAATTTAAAAAAGAAAAATCTTTATCTTCATCATTTTTCAAAGTGAATATAAGCTTTTTCAACATAATAGTTTTATTAAAATAAATCATTTTCATACCAAGCATTGTACAAAATAAACTATCAATATGAATATTTACAGATTAAGATTTTAAAAAACTAAGGTTAAGAGTTTTTATTTTTTTAAATTTTACATTATTTTAAGAGTTTTAATATCAAGTTAAAAAACATAAAACCTGAGAGTGAGTTATAAAGTTATTCATATTCACCGAATCTATATTCGCGGAAATACATGATTTTTTTCTTTTATTGTTTTCTCCAAATCTTTGAAGTTATGCTTATTCATGTGCATGTGAGATATTATCAATGATTTTGAAATGTTTGTCTTCTTGCAAGACTTGCAAGACAAACATTTCTATAAACTTGGAACTTACTAAATGGTAGTGCCAGGAATAGTTAATAGATATTTTTAAGCTTAAGGGTTTCTGTTTGTGCAATTGAGGCAAAGATCAAAACTAGCATATTTGTTGGAGAAAAAATTGTCAACGATAAAGTTAGAGATGCATAAAAAAGTGATGTCAAAATTTAAAAATAAAGTTCATTTTACAATATTGGTTATGAGTATCTGTAAAGTTGTATGAAATTAAAAACAGTTAAGAACTTCATAAAATGTTTTATGTTGAATATTTACAGAATGAAGTATCACCATGAGGGACAAGGGGAAAAGGGGCATCAACTTTAAAACAGGTGACACAAATATCTTAAGTGTTCCATTAATGTCAAAAATAAAAAGTTTCTTTTTTGTGAAACAAATAAATGATAAATGGCTTGAGACCTCATTTTCAGCTTTCAATAAACACTAATAATTATAAAAGCAAAGTTTTCACATTGATCTCAGACCTCAGACAATTTGGATTCCAAATATCAATTTAGTCTTTTAAAAAAGCTAACAAAACAACTCATTTTAGCTTATAATGGGTGATGCGGAAGTTATCGGACAAAATAAAAACGTCAATAACTTATTTATAAATAAAAAAACAAACTACTATTATATTTTTTTAAATAAACCATTTATCTTTTAATAAAAATGTATCATTTTTTATATGAAAAAACACCACCATCTGCAATTGATCTCAATTTTGCTATGACGCCTTTCATATGCGACTGTAAAAAGTTTAAATTTCTTGTAGTTTTAGTTTAATGCGATCAATCAAAACTTGCTCAGTGGAAGCTTGTCAATCTCCCTCGTAAAACTTCTGTGCCAAATGTCCCCAAAAATTTTCAATTGGTCGTGCTTGAGGCACATTTGGGGGATTGGATTCTTTATCAACGTAATAGACATATTGGTCCATCCAATTTAGAGAATCTTTAGAATAATGAGAACTTGCTAAATCTGGCCAAAATAAATAGTTAAAGTCTCCATGATACTTGTGAATAAATGGAAGAAGTCGTTTTTCTAACCATTCATTAATATAGATTGATGAATTGATCGCTACAGCCTTGGAAGTGCGAAACAATGGCTCGGACATACCACGGTCAGATATGGCTATCCACATTATTAATTTTTTTGGAAATTTCTCTTTTCCTATAAAACGAACACTTTCTAGGCATGTCTTTTTGTTGTTTGTGTAGTATCCAGAATTTCCAGGGATGTTGTCCCCTGCAAAACAAAAGTATTTTTCGTCATCAATGACTAGAAGCGATTTTGTGTTATAGAGTTGGTTAACTAATTTCCTGCTTCTTTTTTTTGCCTTTATTTGTTGTTCTATAGTGTATTTTGGAGTCTTTTAACGTTTTCTATATTTAATATTCATTTTTTTCAACTGACGACCAATTGTCGATTGATTAACACCGAATTTAATATCTATTTTCCTCTGACTGACCCCTTTTCGATTGTTGACAAGTCTCGTTAGTTCGGCTTTCCTTTCTCTAGTCCAGGATGTCGGACGACCAGGGTGCTTTCTATCAGAAAACGATTGAACAGTTTTAAGTCTTTTTAGGTTATCATATATTGTACTTCGAGCAAATTCTTCCTTTTCAAAGTGATTTACGATTTTTTTTTTTTTTTTTTATATTAGGTTTATTTACAAAAAACATTTTTCGCATTCGAAAAGATTCTCGTTCAGCTGCATTTAACCTCATTTTAAATAATTGTGTTTCAAATAATAAAGTTTATATTTTATAGAACGTTTATGCCTACGCATAAAATCACGAAAACTAATTATTATGCTCAAATGATGAAATTAGAATTTGTCCGATAACTTCCGCATCACCCGTTATACAAATAGTTACCTCCTCAAAAAAATAAGTTTTTGAGAATGTAAATAACATTTGGTATTTACTAATAGATATAAATTAAATTTACTCTGTATTATCAAGACTTACATTGAAAGTTCAAAGTCCTTGTTTTTCATAATACTCGCGGATGATTTGGTTAATGTAAGTTTATTACAAAAAATGGTGGCATTTGAACTATTAAAACAAATGACAAAAAAAAATCCAAGAAAAGAAAAAACAAAGGAAGATTGCGCAAAAGTATAAAAAAAGGCTAGTATTGCATAAAACTGGTTGAAATGCTTCGAAACTCTTATAAGAAAGATTTTTTTGTTAAGTTCTTTTAACTCTCTAATCAGCAAGGATGCTCAAGTTTCGTATCTTGCTAGTTTATAACTTTAAATAATGTTTCAAGACCACGAAGTTATAATTCAAAAGGTTATAGTAGTAGTTCCAAATAAAAACTTTTTGTTACAAATTATTTTTCAAGTTTGTTTGTTCATGTTTGCTTTTTTGCGTTTAACTATTTCAATTTTTGTTTTAAAGAAGGAAAGGTTGGAGACAATAAAAAGTAATTAACCACAGACATATTTTTTTATTGAATTCATTAACGATTATTGAATCATTATTCCTAATGCAAGTTTTCAATAAAATTAATTATATAAAAATTACAGTATTTTATTATATAGGTAACTAACCTCACAATCTACAAAAGTCATTATAATGGCTTTACTCTTGAACTAAATCTGATCACATTTTTTCATCAACAAAATCAACTGGGCTATTCAACGAATTTAACCGGACTATTCAACAAATATATTGAAACGAGAAAATTGAACCCAAAGTTTTATATTAATCAAAAATTATACCCAGTTTTTTTTTAATCTTAATTTTTTTACAAAATATATTCTAACATTATTACAATTAAATTGAAAAATATTTTAAAATTTATTGAGAAGATAATAGATAATGAAAATTATTTTTCTGGCTATTAAGAAAATACAAATTGTTATGCCGTTTGCAGCGTGAGCACAAATAAAGTAAGGTTTCGCCTATTTTTAAAAGATGTCTTTTCAAAGGTATCTAATTTACTAAATAAATATTTACAACTAAAAGCAATTAGGTTTTCTCTCCAAATATATTATAGTTCGTATAATAGTAGAAAAATTTAAATTTTAGGCTGAGATAAAGTGAGATTTAAATAAATGTTTGAGAAATAACAATATGGAAATAAAAACAAGAAAAAATTTTTTTTTTTAAATAAAGAAAGTATGAAAAAAACACAAAACACAATCTTTACACTAAACAAAGAACAAATTCAGATTTAAAAGACTATGTTACAAATATTTGTTGATGATATTTTTTCTGCCTTTCAATTATAGCGAAATCTGCATCACATGTTGAAAAACTATTTGTACCTGACAAATAGTTCCATATTTATCTCAGTTAATGAATGCTGATCTTTAAAAAGTACGTTAAACAGTACAATAACAACTTTAATATTTCTATTTTGGTCTCCACAGCTGTTGCTGTTTATAGTTATAGTCTCAAGTGATTTTGAGAAAATATAACCAATATGTTTAATATGTTCAATGATGAAATATCTTAACCTCCTAGAAATGCATTACTTTCTCTCCAAACGTACATTGTCCTATATTTTTTACTTTATCATGAATGTCTAGGCTAAATACGCACAACTGGCGTTTATAATAAAATAAAAATGCAGTGAGGCATGGGACTGCTAATGCTTTTTGCATGTCAAAAATAATAACTCATTAAGTGCCAATACTCATACAAGCTTGGCTATTATCTTTTTTTAAATATCTATAACCTTTTTAACTCTCTGTCAATGTAATTCCAACTTCTCTCTTCAAAAGGTTTAACACCAATTATATTAGTTGATGATGTAATTTTTGTATTTATGGAATCACATGTTTTACATATACTTTTTGGAGACGAATAAGAATGTAGGTTAAAGTTTGTCTAAAAAATGTTTCAAAAAGCAAATAATAAAGCAGGATTGACTAGCTCTGTTTCATTTTTACATGCTCTTTTGTATTCTTCATACAGAATTTTTGAATTAAGATTTGGTGATAAATAATTTTTGAAGTTTGTAATCTTGAAAAATGAGATTTGTATGATGGAATTTTCTCAATGAACTATTGATAAATAAATTAGTCTCACAACTAATTTTGTTTTAAAGCTCATGTTCACCTCTCCTATCAGATAAAACATCAACATCTATGATTTTTTGTTTCAAGGTGTAATGTTATCCTCACTGGTGTCAATTGTAATTTTTAAAAAAAAGTTTTGCGTACAATCTTATTGCATCCATTTTATTATGAAGTTAGTAAACTCTAGTTTTATTTTTTCAAGATATGATTTTTTTGGTACATTTTCATTTTAAGGTTGTAGTACTAACTCTACCCAATTTAAATGCATTTTTTTTTAATGACCAACTCATGGAATAATATGCATCGAACATTTGTTGTTCAATATTTTTGTACTGCAGTTAAATTTACAACTGTTAACACAGGCTCCTCCTCCGCAACTCCTGCAACACATTTGCAACACAACTGCTAACACAGACTCCTACAATACATTTCTTTTCTCATATTATGTTCCCTCTTTCTGAAACGCTTTTTTTCTTCTCTTAAAAATTTTTGCTTTAAACCAATTTTTTAATTGGGTTTTAACGTAGACTGTTTTTAATTTTGAAATGAGTTTTCTACCGACTCTTCAAAATGCTTACACGAAAAACTTGGAGTAACGGTTGTATTCGTAGAGGAAATGTTAACATTTTCCATCATCTCAAAACAAATAATGTAGTAAGTTTCAGTAAAGTTCAACAGTTTTATTTAAAGAATTATTTAATTAACTATTAAAAAAACAGTAACCCTTTAAATTTAGAACAAACTAAATTACGGACATGTTCTTTTTCCTTTATGCTATTGCTAATATAATTTAAAAAGAGCGATATGTTAAAAAAATTCGTTTAACACCATTTTGTATGCAGCATGTGTGCCTTAAAATATTTTAACAAAAGCTGCTACAACAGACAAACTAAAAGTAACTCCTGCCCGGTGCACTTAAATATTTTAACTACAGTTTATTATGGTTTGCAAAAAAAAAAAATTATGAAATTTTTTTTTAAATATAAACTCATTTTTTTTTTCAATACTTTCAAAAATTTGGGTTGGCTGATTTGGCGCTTAACCATTCATTGTTGTATATTATTGCTGAACTTAGTAGTAGTAGTAGTAGTAGTAGTAGTAGTAGTAATAGTAGTAGTAGTAGTAGTAGTAGTAGTAGTAGTAGTAGTAGTAGTGCCAACTTTTTGATACGGAACTCTTAGCAGCCATTAAAGCCGAGGTAATGGCGAGAAAGAATTTCTAAGTATTTTTTGTTAGTAAGTATAAAAAACTTATATACATATATGTAATAACAACATGTCATTTGAAATTACGCAGATCTAAAAATTCCATTTGTATAGCGTTAAGTACAAAAGTCTGTATGTGTGAATGTCTTTAGCATAAGTTGAGTTTGCGGGCGGTAAATTAAACGATCGAGTATAGTATATGCATAAAATTAGAAAAATTTTATCATAACATTTAGAAGTTTTTTTTGCTGCATACATATTTTTTGCTATAAATATATACGGCAAGATTGAAAAAATTTGAATATGCATTAAGCTCAGGGGTGGATTTGAACCTCGAAAACAACACTGATGGCAGCCACTAAACGAATAAGCTATCGAAGATATACAAACCTTTTTTATAAACTTCTTATAAACTCTACGTAGGCAGAAAAGGTGCGCCTGCTGAATTTTTTTTGCTTTTAAAGCAATTTTTTTGAATAAGTTGTTTTTCTATTGTTTATTTAAAAGTATTGAAATAAATAAGGAATAAGTATAGAAATGATAGGTCTGGAATAGATAAGTATAGAAATGGTCATAATTGGTGAAGATCCTAATGTTACGGGTTCGAAGAACTACGATATATATACATAAGGAAAAAAGTATAGAAAAGATTAGTGTAGAATAGAGTTACTAAGACCTGTATTTTAACGGGTCTGGTTAGCTAGTATGTTATATTGCTCAACTTATTAATGCTCATTCGTGAGCGTTTGACACGGAACTCAGCCATTACACCTGAGTTAATGGCGAGAAAAAGTTGCAGCACTTTCTTCCACATTTTTGTTCAAAGTGTGTTCAAAAGTCTAACTTATGTAAACTTTAAATTATTTAATGTTAAAACTATTCCAAGTATGACAGTTTTATTTTACTTGAAAATTGTATTGGAGAAATACCTCCTTGATTTGATTTTATAGCATTTGTTTGTCATTTTATAGAGTTTATAGTTTCTTTTGTTTATTAAGTAGCCTTAAAGATTATTAGATTAGTGTGTCTCAGTGGCCAAAGTGGTTAGCTTGCTACGCTCCTGAAGACCTTCATGGAGGTTCGACTTCTTTTGCTTGCACATTTTTAACCATTATCAGTTTTCTAAAATACAAAAAGTATCATTTTTAAAGTTTTATATTTATTATATACATACCATATATAAAGACATTAGAAAAACTTAAATTTTTTATAAACATCGAAACAGCAAGAGAAATGTTTTGCCCATATGTCACGATAAAGATACTAATGTTATTTATGTGCTTAGGTTATTAGTGGAGTCTGCGCATTTAAACATATAAGAAAACATTGAAAATACAACTTTTCTTTTTATAGGAAAAAAGATTTTATATTCCAACTAATATTTCCTTTAAAATTGGGTGGTTTAAAAAGAAATGTGGGTGGTTTAAAAAGAAATGAATAAAAACTTAAAAGAAACATAATAAAGAAAAAAATAAATAAACCCATCCCCTTTATTTTATAGAAGTTTACAATTTTAAAATAACAATTTATAAAGGATAAATATTAACCGTCAATTCAAAACAAAGATTTTAAAGATTTTTTATTTTCTACAACTTACTAAAAATTATTGAAATAAAAAAATTGTATAAAGAATTAGTATAGGAATGGTCAGTGTGGAATAGACTTACCAAGACCCATATTTCACTGGTCCTGATAGCTAGTATTCGAAATAATACTCAATCAGGGACAATTGCTGGGTTTTTTAATGGGCGATACCTATTTTTAATGCAACCCCCTTCAGACCAGGGAGGGGTGAACGGATAATGGCAATTATGTTTAACTAGCGGGACAAATAGTTTGTCTATTTATTATTTATTGTTTTCAACTACCTAAAATAAACTTAAATAAAATGTTGCAGTAGTTATTTTGTTCAAATATTAGACATTTAATACTTGTCTAACACAGTTCACAAGCAATAAGATAAGCCATAACACTTTACACTTCATTTGTAGCTGTCATGTTTCCTAAGGTTAGCTCTCCATTTCTTGATTATTTTTTTTCTTGACAGATAGGCTAATGCTTTACAAAAACTAATCAGGTTTTGTAAAGTATTAGTCACTGTTACAAATACTTTTCAAACTATTGATGTAAAGGGTCTTCCAAATTCATGTTATATGCAGGCTGAAAACTTACTACAAGAATTCGCATGGCAGAACCAAGGTTTAATTATTTAGTTTGATACTTATTTTTATAGAAATAGTTGCTAATGTTTGGAGGATTTTGAATATTTTTTCTGTTTCAGTAGAACAGCGCTTTAGAATATATATATATATATATATATATATATATATATATATATATATATATATATATATATATATATATATATATATATACAATCAGTTAAAAATATATATATATATATATATATATATATATATATATATATATATATATATATATATATATATATATATATATATGTATATTCTCCAAACATTAGCAACTATTTCTATAAAAATAGACATCAAACTAAAGAACTACCCCTTGGCTCTGCCATGCGACTTCGTGTAGTTAGTTTTCAGCCTGCATATAACATGAATTTGGAAGACCCCTTATATCTATAGTTTGAAAAGTATTTTTAACAGTTGATAGGACTACAGATTGACTGTTCCAAAATGTTTCCACAAATCTAGTTTTGCACAAATTGATGTAGAATAAGGCATAATTGGTATACATAATAATGCAAAAATTCAGAAAAATCTAACTTCCACAATTTTTTTACTTAATTTCTTTTTTTCACAACAGTTTAACCTATGTTTTTTAACAGTTAATATGTTTTTTAATTTGTAAATTAAATGATCTAAAAGAAGAGATGTAATACGATATTAATAATAATCTGAAACAGTGTATAAGATATAATTATCTTTATATATTTGTTTGCCACACAACCTTGATTTCTAGAACATCAAGAGTCAAAGCTAGATTAAAAGCACCTAAGTACCAGTATGATGGACGTAAATACTTTTTTTAGATCCAAAAGTTGTGCTTTTAAATTCTCGATTTCATTACACTGTTGTGATATATCATATTCTTTAGTTGGGAGGACAACAGTGGTGGCATAGAAATAGTCCATTATTTTTTCTCAAAACTGAACTTATAATATAGGAAAAATTTATCATGAGATTTAATAAACTGCTTCGAACTTCTTCTATCAAAATTTTGTAGTTATCTCCGTAAAGTTGCTAAAAAAAATAGAAAACAACAGTTTAGATAAATTTGATAGAATCAGAAATTTGAACAGGAGTTAAAATTTCTAAATCTATTGTTTATTTTCTGACAATTGAAAAACGTAGAACTCAAATATAACAGTTTTTTTCGAATTAGTAGAGAAATATTGGTAATTTTTTTCTCGAACACCGCAAGATATTTTGGAGTCACATAGCAATAACCACTACTCGGACCACTACTACTTTTAATCTATGTAAACAACTTAAACAAAGCTTCCAAATTAAAAGGTATAATGTTTGCTGATGATTCTAATTTTTTTTTAACTAATACTTATATTTATTATATGAACTCTTTTCAACTACCAACAAAGTACTCAATCACATTTCTAACAAGTTCAAAGCTAAAAAATTAACTTTGAATATTAACAAAACAAAATGGATTATCTCTCACTCTTAACTTAATTTTAAAATTAAGTTAATAAAAATTAATTCTCTCTACGGACAACATTCTAAAATTTTACTAAAAACTGCATATAAACTGTATTTGTTAAATCCTCAGCTTATTATATAAAAAATAAATATTCAATATATATATATATATATATATGTTATAAATAAATATTTTTACTTTTTAAGTTTCCGATATAGATCTTGATATCTTAAGATCTTAATATCTTCTTTCCGAAACCTAGCTTTATATTGTTAGTACGTTGAATGTTTATGTATCAATTGTATTACGACTTATGAATTATGTAACACGACTAACATTGTAAACTGAAAAAAAAACACCATAGCAGCCCCTCCATACTTTTAGTTTGCCTTTTAAAATTAGAAGTTAAACCATAAGTTTATTTTTTTAAATGATTCAAATGATTCTGGTACCAGGTACCAGTACCTGGTACCAGAGAGGGTTTCCTCTTTGATTGGAATATTCATATCAACCTTTTGTAACAAAAACAAGGCATGGATAGTGTTATATTATTCAAGTTTTGTAACGGTTACCGATTAGAAGTAATGGTCATTATTAGAAGTATATATGAAATTGAATCTCCACTTCTACGTAAGAAAAAAAAAATTAAGATAGGTAAAACTGTCTGATGGAAATGTTATATCTGGTAAGAGTCCTCTAACTGATAAAGTAATTAACACTTTGCAAAATTATGTTGAATGGCTATTTGATAAAGATCAAAAAGTTGATAAACTTTGAAATGGATTAATGATTGTACTAATTTTATTTCTGAGAAATATGATCAGATATTTTATACCACGGGTAAAAATATGATCAGATATTTTATACCACGGGTAAAAATATGATCAGATATTTTATACCACGGGTAAAAATATGATCAGATATTTTATACCACGGGTAAAAATATGATCAGATATTTTATACCACGGGTAAAAATATGATCAGATATTTTATACCACGGGTAAAAATATGATCAGATATTTTATACCACGGGTAAAAATATGATCAGATATTTTATACCACGGGTAAAAATATGATCAGATATTTTATACCACGGGTAAAAATATGATCAGATATTTTATACCACGGGTAAAAATATGATCAGATATTTTATACCACGGGTAAAAATATGATCAGATATTTTATACCACGGGTAAAAATATGATCAGATATTTTATACCACGGGTAAAAATATGATCAGATATTTTATACCACGGGTAAAAATATGATCAGATATTTTATACCACGGGTAAAAGTATCAGGTGTAAATAGTAGACAAATAAATTAGTTTTTCAAATTAAGCTCAAGTCAAAGGTGAATTTACCAGCTGTTTGTATGAAAAAAATAAAGACAATATTTTAAGTTCTTGCACATACTGCTTTGCCAAAAAATATTTATACTACATTATTCAAAATTAAATGGAGCATTTAATCCAATAATTTGGAACCATTTCACTAAAATTATATTCACCCCTTAAATTGTTGTTGAAATGGTTGTATTCTCAGCAATTATTTGGAATTATGCAAAAAGTTATGAAAATGCTCTGTAAATAATTATAATTATGGCTTTGCAGAGTGATCTCCAGTATTTGATGTTTTAGTATTAAATCTAATTTAAAGTTGGTGTAAGTAATGAAACCTCAACATAGTTAAAAAATAAGAACAGAAAAATAGGAAATAAAACAAAAAAATATTTTAAAATTTTTTGATGAAGCTTCTATCATTCAATTGATGAAGCTCCTATCCTCCTATCGATGAAGCATTCATAATTATAATCAATATCTTCACTAATGCAACAATCAAAATAAGCAAATAAGACTCGAGTCAATGGACTTAAGAAAAAATAAAACTACGCACTTAATTTAGTTTGATTTTAATTTAAATTAATTGTATTTAAGAAAAAATAACAACAACAGAAAAAGTAGACTCCTTGACTACAGTTGCCCCAAGGCCTCGGAGTGTAAATAAATTTGTTTTAAATATATAAACACCTAACTTTGATCTTTTTTAAGTAAAAATTAAATAACCTGCTAATTATGACAAATTTCGAAAAAATATAATTACTTAAATATGTGCAACGACAGAACTAATCGAATGATTTAAATAAAGTTGTTGATTTAATTTCAAATTGTGCAGAATTAGGTTTTTAAAACACTTATTTTTATCCGGTACCAAAAATTTTTAAAAATGAGCTCCATCAAACGACAAGCCAATGACTTTCGACCGATTGTGAGATGTCAATGGTAATTATTTGCCACAGTTTAAATTAGTTTTTTTCACCTCATGAAATAAACTTAAATGGCTTAAGGTGCTCTTTCTTGATGGACTTGCTTTATATATTAGTTTAGAATTAAAAAAGCCTTTGAAAATAGCATTATACTTTGGCGTTTGCCTGTTCATACAAGCCCTTTTTTACAGCCTTTTGATAGGTGTTGTAGACGTCTTTAAAACGGTTAAAGGTGAATCGAAGAGAAAAATAGTTAGTTTTTTAACTAGAAATAAATTCCAATTATTAACAGTCAGACAACACCGTGTTTAAAGAACTTATCGAAACGCTTGGAGTGGCTTTAACAGTAATAGTTTATTTCCACCTAACCGATCGCAAATTTTTGTTAAAAAAAAAGCAACTTGCAATCCTTTAGAAGAAGCCTGTTCCTTTATGTTATTCTTGTGGTTATGATTGGGTTAGTGCCACAGTTCCTCAATAGTTTACATGCGCAGGCTTTTAGTTTATTCCGTCAAAAAAAAAGAAAAATGGTTGCGGTGTAAGTAGGAAGCAGTGCAAACAAAAAAATCAGTATTGGGGATAAAGTAATAAATTTTTTTTTTTGTTATTGCAATAAGAAATTTTTTTTTTTTTTTTTACAACAATCATTATTATATATTTCAAAAAACAATAATATTTACATGTCTTCAGTTTATATAAATGTCCACCTAAAATATTTACAATGTCTAAAGAGCGTTAACGCATGCGCGTTTGACATTTTAACTTATGCGAGTATAATAACTTAAAAATTCGTGGTTTATAATATAAAGTGCTGGCTATTAACCCATGCATTTAAAAAATATACGCAAGTCCGTCGCACCACAGGGCTACTAGGGACTTGCTTGTCGTTGTCGTTTAAAACATATTTTATTTGTTGAAAATATATATTAACATATATTAGTAGTACAATGTAGTTGTAAGGAAACTCCCAGAAGACTAAGAAAAGTCTTTTCATCGAGAACCTTTAAAATACAAAATAAACTAAAAATTTCAAGAGTAAAGACACACATTAATTTTTTGAGTAATTTAAAGACATTAATTTTTTGAGTAATTTAAAGAGTAAAGACACACATTAATTTTCTGAGTAATTTAAAGACATTAATTTTTTGAGTAATTTAAAGAGTAAAGACACACATTAATTTTTTGAGGTCTACTGTTCAGTAATATTTTATTATGTATAGTTGCTAACAATTTTTTTTTTTAAATTTATTTATGTTTTATTTCTTTTTTTTTTTTTTATAGCTTAAATTGTTCTTTTTACATTTTATTATATTAATTGTTTTTTTATATTTAATACATATCGATAAAATTGGTTTTATCGATATGTATTTTCCGGTTCCTCGTGTGATATATCTGTTGGCGTTTTTATAAAGTTTCCGGTTCCTCGTGTGATATATCTGTTGGCGTTGGTTTGAAAAAAGTTATTAGTAAAATGAGTTGGGATAAGTCCGAGCTTATATTTGAGCATAAATAAAACATTTTGGTAGATGTTAATTTGATAGATATTCAAAGCATTCAAGTTTTTAAGTAAAGGATCGGCATGAGTGAATTTATTTTTATTATAAATCAATCTTGATGCGTGTTTTTGGTGTGTATATAGAGAACTTAATTAGATTTATTTGTACTTCCCCAGGCAATATTAGCATATGTTAGATAACTTTGTATATAAGAAAAGTAGAGAAGTTTCAGATTCTCCTGGGAAAGTATAGTTTTGACTTTGTAAAGTATGCCGATACTTTTTGATATTTTTGTATTTAATGTTTTTATATGGGCTTTCCAAGAAATTGTTTCGTCAATAATTATCCCAAGAAATTTAATAATTTCAGTTCTTTCGATGTTTATGTTATCAATTTTTAGTAATGGTAGCATAGCTTGGTATTTTAGTTTTTTGCTGGTTGGAATGAAACAAGATGTATTTTGTTTTTTCTTGATTTAAAGATAATTTATTTACTTTAAACCAAATGTTTAGACTCTCAAGGTCATCATTTGCAGATTCAAAGAGATTTTCAATTGATGCTGATGAATAAAATAAATTTGTGTCATCAGCAAACATTATTGCATCGAGTTTTTTTAGTGATTGTGGAGGATCGTTAATATAAATTAAAAATAAAAGAGGACCAAGAATGGAACCTTGGGGAACTCCGCATTTTATTTTCAGTAATTTAGAATATTTATTATCGTTTGAAATAACACATTGTTTTCTGTTGCACAGATAATATGTAAACCAATCTATGCTAGTATTTTTTATTCCGTATTTTTCCATTTTTTTTAGTAAGATATCATGATTAATTGTGTCAAATGCTTTGGATAGGTCTATAAAAGTTCCTAATACAAATTGCTTTTTATTAAAAGAATCACTTATGCTATTAACTAAATCTAAAATTGCATGTTCTGTTGAGTGCTGTGCTTGAAAGCCGAATTGTTTTTATTTAAGAACTTGTTTTGAATTAGGTATTCATATAACCTATTGTAGATTATTCTTTCAAGTATTTTAGAAAAGGTAGGAAGTATTGAGATTGGTCTGTAATTGTTTATTAGAATTGTTTCACCGGTTTGAAAAATAGGTACAATTTTAGCTACTTTTAATTTATCCGGTACAGTTCCTGTTATAATTGATGATTTAAATATTTCGAAAATAGGTTTGCGTATCTCCGAAAAGACATTGACGACGATATTACTGCAAATGTCATCTATACCTGGAGACTCGTTTGTTTTAAGAGAGTTTTTTGCATTTTCGAGTTCATCAATTTTTAGTTCTTTAAATATTAATTCGTTGTTGACACTAGTTAGATAAGTTTCAAATGAGTTGTTTGGACAATTGACTTTTGAAGCTAGATTTGGGTCTATGTCGCCAAAAAAACTATTAAATTTTTCTGAAATTGCATTATTATTGTCATACTCTTTATTATCTATGACAATTTGAGCAGGTAATCTATTTATTTTGCTGGTTTTTATCCCAATTATTACTTTCATGATATCCCAAGTTTTCTTAATATCACTATTTGTGTTGTTTATTTTATTTGAGTAATAGTTTTTCTTTGATTTTTTTTTAATTTTTTCAAACAAGTTTTTATACTGTTTGTAAACATTTAGGTTTGCCTCATTTCTATTTTTCAAGTATTTAATATAAAGTTTTTTTGTTTTTTTTTTGAGGATTTTTCAATACCTTTGGTGATCCATGGACATTTTAAGTGTTTTTCTTTTATTAATTTTACTTTAATTGGGAAGTGCATATTATAGTTTTTTAGGAAAATTTTTCCGAAGTTATTATAAGCAGAGTTAGTGTGCCCAAGATTGCATTCATGGTATACCTTATCCCACTCTTCTGCCGACAGTGAGTCTTTAAATTGTTGAATAGCAAATTTGTTGATTTTTCTTTTATAAGTTTTAATTTTACAACTATTATTAGATTTTATATCTTGTGTCAAGGAGAAGAAAATAGGAAAATGATCAGATATATCTGCCTTTATTATTCCTGCTTTGAGAGAAGTATCAAATAATGAATTAGTTAATATATTGTCTATTGCAGTGATTGAAGTTGGAGTTACTCGAGTTGGTTTGTTAATAATTGGGAAGATGTAATGTTGAAGCATTTCGTCAAAAAAAAGTTTAGTATTGGCATGTTTATCATATTGTAAACTATCTATGTTTATGTCTCCAATACAGAATATTTTTGCTCATTGTTGTTTTTTATAAAAATTTGTTTTAAATGATTGGAAAATTTAAATAAATCACCTTCAGGCGGCCGGTAAAATGTGGAGACCAGTATGTTTTTTGATTTTTTGCTAGTTATTTCAATTGTAAAAACCTCACTATCGGCATCTGAGATCGAAAGGTCATCTCTTATTTTGGTAATTTGATCAATCCTAATATAAGTTATAATTCCACCCCCCCTTTTGTTAGTTTTCCTTTCAGATGATAATAATTTGTAGTTAGGAATTTCTAGACTTGAATTTATTCTGCATGATTCGTCAGAACACCACGTTTCTGTTAGGCATATCATACTGAATAAATAATCGCATTCGATAAGAAAATGTTTTAGCTTATCCATGTTGCTATTTATACTTCTTATGTTAATTTGTATTACAGTAAAATTACTCTTTAAGGTTTAAATTCGTTAAAATAGCGCTTCGCTTAATAAAACTTCGCGCGTTTACTTTCTAAATTCTCTACAATAAATTTTATCAAATTTAATAACTGCAAATTTACCTTCGTTTCGTAACCGTTTAACTTCTTCCCAAAGCTTCTTTCTTTCTATCATCGTTTCTTTTGCATAATCTTCATTAATATAAATGCCGGTTCCTTTAAGTTTATTTACTGAGCTTAATATTTTATTTTTATCATGATAATTCAAAAGCTTTAAAACAATTGATCTTGGTGTGTTATTATCTTAAACTGCACCGACTCGGTGCGCTCGTTCCACAGCTACTTCACTTAATATATTTAGTTTTGTTTTAAAGATGTCTTTTACAGCCTTCTCACAATCACTCCAGTTTTCTTCAGAGTTTTCTTTTATGCCATCGATACGTAAGTTATTTCGTCTCGAGCGATTCTCTAAGTCAATAGATTTTTTTTAACATCAAAATTTCATACTTTGTTTTTTATATGAATAAATTCATCCCTAGCTTTTTCTTCTTGGAAATTTAAGCTGATTTTTATTTCGTCGACTTCGTTTTAAACTCTTCTGATATTTAACTTGTTATTGTTTATTTCAGCGTCCATTTTGTCTAACCTTGCTGTTATTATTTTGAAGTTCGAACTTATTATTGTAGTGAAGTTTTTTTCATGATCTTTGAGTAATCTCTCCGTTTCTGCTAGTATACTTTTTTTTTTTTTTAGTTTTAATTGTCCTAATGCCTATACAATATAAAACTAAGTTAATCTTCAACCAGGTTGTTTTTTAGCAGTTTTGCTAATACAATCGTTAAAATGGTAAAAATAAGAAACAAATTAGAACATTGTTTGACTCTATTAATTTTAACCTGTTTTCAGTAAACACAGAAAATATTAAAAAAGAAAGAAAAAGAGATTACAAAGTTTGGTACGCTTAATTTGGTTTGAATTGGTAAATTACTGCGAATATTAATTGTTTCGAGAAGTTCTTATGGTCTTATCACAGCTCACCGTGGAAGAGCATTTAATTAGGAAGTTCATGCCTCCAAAAAATTTTTTTTAATAAAAAAAATTTAAATGTTGGGAAATATGAAATTAAAACAATAAATTTTTTATACCGTTTGATTCGCTTTGTTGTTGCATATATTTTAGTAAATAACTCGCTTGTTGTAAAAGCGAGTTATTTAATTTTTACTTCAGAACGTGCGTAATATGATGTTTAGACGGTCTCCGGAACAAAGGTTGTTTTGTGTTTTTTTTTGCTTCTGTCTGCATTATATCAATTATTTTTTCTATGCTGTATAATATTATTCAGCGTCAAATTTGGCACTAAAATAGCATTTACACAAATTTTCATTTTTATCTGCAAAACTAAGTTATTTTTTTCATATTTTTTTGTTAATTTAATTTTACTAGATTTCAGGTTGAAATCTAACAAAATTAAATTAACAAAAAATCTAACATTTAAAAATTTCCTTCTCTCTATTGCATATATATATATATATATATATATATATATATATATATATATATATATATATATATATATATATATATATATATATATATATATATATATATATATATATATATATATATATATATATATATATATATATATATGTATATATGTATATATATATATAAATATATATATATGTATATATATACATAAATATATATTTATATTTATATATATATATTTATATTTGTATATATACATATATTTATAAATAATATACAATATATATAATAAACGTATTATATATATAATATATAATAAACGTATTCATCTTTTATTTCTTTTTACACATTTCAATAAACCGTTTTACAAAAAATAAAAAAAAAATAAAAAAAGATCGTTGCACATTAAGAAATAAGTAAACGATAAAATAAATATACATAAACGTGTATATTTATTGTAGAGACTTCACGAAATGAGTTGGTTGATTTTCCAAAATTAGTTTTATATGGTTTCTGAACTATTTTACCTTTTTCTTAAACTGTATTTATTTTGATCTTTAAATGTATATAAATTATGAAAAGAAACTGGAGAGGAGTTATTTGGATATAAGAGTATTGTATTAAAAATCCATCATAAAAAATCAAATAAAAAAAAATAAAAATTTTGTCCTGGTTTATGTGAAACTGGTCTACATGAAACTGGTCTTCATGAAACTGGTTGACATGAAACTCGTCGACATGAAACTGGCCTACATAAAACTGGTCAACATGAAACTAGTCTACATGAAACTAATCTTTATGAAACTGATCTACAGATCCCTGAAAAAATAGAATAATAAAAATATATAATTCAGCAGATTTTTGAGGAAACCATCATTTAAATTATCAAAGATAAATTAACTTCAATTTACTTGTACTTAATGCTACTGCTTTTAAAAAATAATGAAGTTACAAAAGTTACCAAAATTGTAAAAAACAATTGCAATTATTCAAATCTCTACACTTCTTGGTAAAAAAAATAATCAATAAGGAAGATTTCATTAGATTTTTTGCACTTTCTGATAGAAGGCTTTGAAGTTAATCGCAATATTTTTGGTATTGGTTGGGTATTTGGTATTCTTAGTCAGTTTTTCATGTCTAGAAATGTTTCCAAAGGAGTGTGCTGCACCTTTCTGCAATATAAGATATATTTGATTTGAATCTTTTACTCCAAGTCTAATCTAGGGGAACATGGGGTAAGATGACGAATGGGGCAAGATGACGACCTACAGTTATCTCTTAAGCAAAACTAAATATAACAGTTGACTTTAGCTGAAAGGGAAGTAGATTAATTTTACTAGATTTATCAATGGTTTCTTTTTAAATATTATTTTTGTGACGAAAGTTAAGTATTAAAAAAGTTTTTCCAACATTGAGAGAAAAACTTTTTATCCTCGTTTTACTTGATTTATTACATCGCTACATCACCAGCTAAAGGTAATCAAGAAATTTTTATTTAATTTGATGAAACTGGAAGCCATATAAGAAGTATTAGGCTATGATAATTTGATTATGTACTGATTCTGAATCATTTTAAAGATTGTATTAGCCTGGGGCAAGATGACCGGGGCAAAATGGCTTGTCCGTAATCTATATTAAACGGAAGTTTACTTGTACTGATTGCTATTCTTGTATTTTTCAGTCATTATTTTATTACGAAATACAATATTTGTTTGACAATAGTTTTATTTTGTTGCGTTGAAGTTTGCTACAAACTGATTACTAGATTGTTACTGTTTTTTTTTTTTTGCATTGACTGATATAAATGTATAATTTATTAGTTTTAAAAGTTACACCTTTATTTGTATTACTTTTTTTAATAAAAAAGAATTTGTGATGATGGCGTTTATAGCTTCATAGAGTTTTCTTTTCTTAAAGTTTTAAACTTTTTTAACTCAAATCGTCATCTTGCCCCGTATGCGGGGCAAGGTGACGATTTGAATTAACATCGTTTAATGAGTTTTTCCTTAGTTATTTTCTACTTTTAGAGTGGTTTTTTGATACATCAGTGAGGCGGAATGATTTTTTATCACTTTTAAATCAAGTTTTAATTTTTGGGACAGATATTGACTAAGATACAGGCGCTTTTCGAAACGTTCGTCATCTTGCCCCATGTTCCCCTACCCATTTTGGTTAGTCTCACGCACTTGTTATTCTTGGTCCAATAATACATTATAGTTGGCATTATGATGGCGCTGCGTTGGTTTATGAATGTGTTGGTGCAATTCAAACCTAATAAATATTACGTATAATTTATAAGGTTTGTATTTTGTTCAAGTGCTGTTAAAATAATTTGTTGCGCTTAGTCAGCCTAACTAAGCGTTACTGTTAGCGTTACATTGGCATGTGAAAAAAAGCTTATCTGGAAAAAGTTGGCACTTTTTTTATGTATTCGGTTGGTATTATATTAGATTAATTGGCACAAAAGAATGACTGGCTTAGCTGTAAAAAAATGACTGACTTAGCTGTAAATTTAATGCAGTTGCATTTAACTCAAATTTAACTCAAAATGCAAAAAAGCGTTTGGTCAAGCAGGCCTCTTACTTATTAGTCGTTCGAACATAATGCGTAAAAAATACAAGATATAAAAAATGTTTTTATTCTATCAAAAGTAACTATTTTTTTATTTACAAAATAATCATATTTAACTATATATATAAATATTTTTTACTTCAATCAAAAAATGTTCGTTTTCTATAAACAATTATAAACAATGGTTTGTCATGTGACCACTACAAACAAGGGTTCGTTGTGAATATTTTAGATTATTAAAATTCTTGGCATCAGCGCAGTTGCTAAAAAGAAAATTGCTACAATCAGAACAGTCATGTGCAAGAAATTTTGTATCAAAATCAAATCTTTTTTGTCTATTATTGTAATCTAGTAATATTGAAGAATTGTCTAAACTATTTTTAAAATTTTCAAAGTTATGTTTTCCACATATATTCGGGTTATACATTTTATAAAGTTCAGCAAAAGTAATGTTTTCCTCGCTACCAATGGGGTAGTTTAAATCA